>NC_140074.1:132873633-133108291 GCF_964194135.1 Talpa europaea
CGCGCCGCGCCGCCCCGCCGCGGAGCCCAACCACAGGCGAGACCCCGCCCCGAACCCCGCCTCCCACGCTCGGGGGGAGCGGTTTGGCGACTCCACCCTCGTCCTCGCAAGGACCACGCCCCCCAAAAAAGAAGACCGCCTTCAATTCCCCCGCTACCGCGGGCAAGCAGCCCTCCGGGACTTCCGGGCCGTTCGTGACTTAGTAAATTTCTCCCCAAACTTCCTCCTCCCTCCCTCCAATTACCTGGAGCCCGGGGCTGCCGGAGGACGAATCCTCATCGCTGTTTCAATCCCTCAAAGGGAAAGCCAATTAGAAAGGAGTTTATTTTGCTTAGCCCCGCCCCTCGGTCCTCGTCGCTCTCTGATGACAGCGCGGTGAGCTCAGCCAATCACGAGTCTGATTCGAAGAGCGACTCCCCGCCCATTGGATAACAATCACGGAACCCGGAAATCTGGAAAAAAGGGGCTCCCGCCGGGAAGTAGCCGCCCTTATCCCCGACTCCGGCGGGTGCCCTTCGGGTCGCGCCAGGGAGAATCTTGAGCCCCGGAGGGTTTGTTCCGCCCGCCTTCCCGTCCGTGGGCGAGGGAACAGGGGCGGGGCGGCGTGCCCCAGGTACTCAGGGCAGAGCCAGGCCCTCGGCCTGTCCCCGGGCTGGAGTCGGACGGGGCGAGCGAGTCGCTGGCCTCCGGTGCAGCCTTCACGGGGGGCCAGAAGCCGTAGCCATCAAGGTAAAGAAGCTCTTAAAGCAGCATTTCATTTTTTCTATTTTTTTAAAGATTCATTTATGCATACAAGAGCTGGGGTACAGGCCAGAGATGTTGGGGGGGGGGTGAGGGGATTCACCAGAGACAGAGTGGGGAGCAGAACAGGCAGACTGACTGAAACACACTGCTGAGGGGAGCAGCGGGGAGACAGGAGAGGTCTGCTGCGCCATGTGGGTTGCTCCCTGGCTGGCTGGGGATTGAACTCGTGCTGCAGAGGCTGCGGATTGCTTCATAGTGCGGTGCTTAATCCCTTGCGCCACCAGGGAGGCCCTAAAGCAGCATTTTAAAAGACCAAAATTGATGTAAAGAATCTTTAATTAGCAAAAAGTATTTTTAAGTGACAGGATCCGTCATTTAAGCCTTTTCTTCCGCGGGCTTTCCTGTCAAACACTGGACACGCCTTTGCTTTCCCACGCTGCACGAGCGCCCTTTCTTGTACCTCCATCCCACTCCAACACTTCCATCATTACTGAGTCGTTTTAAATTATTTTTTTTGATAAGGGAGAAAAGCCCAAAAGAAATTTAGTAATATACCTCCTGCATATGGGGGAGACCCAGCAACACTGAGTAATTATCTTTTGAAGGATGGGGCTTATATGTCTTATTAAAATGATTATTATGTAAACACCCCCGTGTAGAGTAAGTGAAGTGGTCAGACTTTTACACCATTGACCTCTGTGGCTATCACCTGCGGCCTTGAATGCAGAAGGCAATTGGGAGCTTAGGCTCAGGGTATACATGTCTGATGGTGGCCACCCTGGAGGGTGTGGGCATGTGTGAGTGTGCACACCTGAGCCTAGAGGCCAAGGCTATAAGGGCGGCATCACTGAGACAGGAAAATGGCTACTGCGGAAAGGTCCCAAGAAGACCAGCGATGGCTATGAGGAAGAGACCATGAGAGCCCAGAGAGAAGAGGAAAAGCATACAGATTGGCCAAGGGCTGGGAGGCCTACCAGCCTGCGGGCTTGCCCACAACAATTGGCATAGAAAGAGCATTAAAGCCTGAAAAAGGCCCTGAGAGTCCAGGATGTTCCTTTCTCTGTCTGCCCAAATGGATAAGAGAACCTGACCTGTGCCTGTGCCAGGTTGCCCCACTGCACACATTATTCCATCTGTAATAATCTTTTATTGAAGTATAACAGAATAGTGTACAAATCACAAGAGTACTGTTTGATAAATAATTACAACATGTGACCACCTCCCAGATCAAGAAGTGGAACATGATCAAGACTCTTGTGCCCCTCCTAGTCACTTCCTCTCCCTCCTATTTTGAGTTGTAATAAGTGGTTGTGTTTTTTGCCAGCCCCCACTAGTCCAAGAGTAGGTAAACTATGGCTTGCAGGTCAAATTCTACTCGCGGGCCTCACTGGTGGCACAAGGGATTTTAAAACGCAACCTATGAAGCTACCCGCAGCCACTGCAGCACAAGTTCAATCCCGGGCCAGGGAGGTGACCCACATGGCACAGCAGACCTCTTCCTGTCTTTCCCACTGCTCCCCTCAGCAGTGTATTCCAGTCAATCTGCCTGTTCTGCTCCCTACTTGTCTCTGGTGAATCCTCACACACCACACCCCACATCTCTGGCCTGTACTCCAGTTCTTATATACATAAATAAATAAATCTTTAAAAAAAAAAATTCTACTCACAAGCCTGCAAGCTAATCATTTTTACAGTCTCAAATAGCTTTAAAAATTGTAAAGAACAATATTTTGTGACCAGCAGGAATTACATAAATTTTTAAACGTTTTATTGCAACATAATCATATTCATTTCTGTATATCTTATCTATGGCTATTTTTGCACTTCAATGGCATGTTTGAATAGATGTGACAGATACCATATCCTTCACAAAGCCCAAAATAGTTACTAGCTAGCCCTTTATGGAAAGTTTGTCAACTCCTGCCCCAGTCAGGGCGCTCCATGAGGTTGGGCCCCACTATCATTCCTGTATCCCCAGAGCCTCACCTAACACCTGGCAAAGAAAGGATGTGCATAAAGAATTAATGATCAAATCATTTACTTCTTGCACATGGGAGGCAGAGGTGGAGACTGAGGATCAGACACCCCAGAAAGCCCAAGGGCTCCCTACCCAGAAGTAGTATGTCCATTGGTTAAGAGCATGGATTCTCAAGTCAGACACGGATTTGAATCCTGTGATTTACAAGTCATATGACGTTGACTCCAAGTCTGATTTCGTCTCACACCAGTATGAGGGGGAACAAATGTAAAAATTTGTCATAAAGGTTAAAATCAGATGGCACAGATAAAAACATTTGCCATAAGAATTGTGAGGAGGGCCTCCCGGGTGGCGCAGCTGTTGAGCACCAGGTTGCAAAGCTGCCCGCGGCCTCTGCGGCGCCAGTTCGATCCCCGGCTGCTCCCCGGCCACCAGAGGAGGGTCCCACATGGCGCGCAGACCTCTCCTGCCGCCCGCTGCTCCCCTCAGCAGTGTACTTTGGTCCTTCTGCCTGCTCTGCTCCCTGCTCTGGCTCTGGTGAATTCTCTCACCCTCTCGCGCTTCTGACTGTACCCAGTGCTTGTATAAATAAAATCTTTAAAAAAAAAAAAAAAAGAATTGTGAGGAGGGGCCTCCCTGGTGGCGCAAGGGGTTAAGCACCACTCTATGAAGCAATCCGCAGCCTCTGCAGTACAAGTTCGATCTTGTACTGGGAGCTGGCCAGGGAGCATCCCACATGGCGCAGCAGACTTCTCCTGTCTCGCCCGCTGCTCCCCTCAGCAGTGGATTTCAGTCAGTCTGCCTGTTCTGTTTCGTGCTCTGTCTCTGGTGAATCCTCACACCCCCCACATCTCTGGCCTGTACCCCAGCCCTTGTATGCATAAATAAATCTTTAAAAAAAAACTGTGAGGAAACATTGGCTATCGTCAGCCATATTATCACCTCTCATATACTGTAAATTAGACCTTTGGTCTCTGCAGAGCCCTGGAAGGTCTCTGTCCCTTCCCCTCTCAAGCCCGGAGCAGTCTCAGCCAATACCCTCAAAGTAACAGAACACTGAGCCTCAAAACAATCAAGTGATTGTTCCCAGGTGCCAATGGTACAGCCAGGTCTGGTTCCAGGGCCTTCAGCTGCTGCCCCTCCCCACCCAGGACCAGATCAATAACAACGACTCATTGGTTCTGTATTGCTGATGATTTTAATCATTAGCCAGGACTAAGCAATGGGGCCTTTTCTGACATTGCATTTTCCATGTGGAGAATTAGCAGTTTGATTAATCGCACTCCTGACCTTAGGCCATTTCTGAGGCTAATGCATTTCAAAAGAGCAGCAGTAACAGCCAGGCAGTAGGCCAGGGAGGCTGCCAAGCTGCCTCCCTCCAAGAGGACTGCTGGATGCAAAACTCTGCCCTATCAGTCAGCCTCCCAGCAGGGAACAGATGGCATACTCAGAAGGGGTGATTGAAGAGAGTTGAATGAAGGAACTTTGTATAGACATGTGAGGAGGATTAAGGAAATGGTGAAGCACCCCTCAGCCAGCAACAGCTGGAAGCCACTAATTCAAACCCACCCCCCACCAGGCTCTGCAGGAGCAAAAGGAGGGAGCTGTGTTGAGACCAGTGGGAGCTGTAGTTATGGGCAGGGAGGGTGCCCCGGGAGCTGTGGTCTTTGGTAGAGGAAAGCAGGATGGAGACAAATGGGAACAAACGAGGGTAAGTGGCAGCTCCCCTGCAGCGCCACCTAAGGCCGCTCCAGAGATGCTTCTCCAGTAGATGGAGAATGCCATCCCTGCCACTTGACTCCTCCAGCCACCCCATTTGCTGGTATTTGGCCTCCCAGCCTCAGGGTCACATGCCCTTCACCGGTTCTAAGGCCTTCCCTGAAGAAGGCAATTACGCGCTCAAACATGACCTGCCTGTTCTCCAGCAGCAATGAGTTGGCCCCCGGATGGCGTCTGGTGACATCTGGAGACACTTTATTGTCCCAGCTTGGGCCGCTAGTGTCTAGTGGGTAGAAGCCAGGGACGCTGCTGAACATCCCACCTCCAGCCCCGATGACCAAGGATGATCCGGCCACGGGCCGGAGGTGAGAAATCCTGTTTTGAACTAGGGGCTCTGGCCTCCTCTGTCTCTTCCTCAGCCTCCAGCCCGGCCCTTCCTTGCACTCTCCTGTTCAGCCCCCAGGCACGGCAGCTCCCAGCCTCCTCTCAAGTCTGCTCACTAGTCTGAGGCCAGTGAGGTCCCCTCCCTCTGGCTGGCATCGGTTCCCTAAAGCCCCCAGATGCAGACCACCTTTTCACAGCCAACCCAGGCCTGCGTCTGCGCCCCATCCCCCTCCTCCCTCCTTTCTCTCCTCTCTAAGGCCTTCTGTCCCCTGTTGATCGGCAACACCACACTGAGCAACAGGAGGCGTGGAGCAGGCTGCACAGTGCAGGACGCTGCTCAGCGAGCCAGCTCCCGGCGTTGTTATTGACAGAGTAATCATACAGCACCGGCTACGTGGGGAAGGAGAAAAAGGCGGGTGAAACGGAAAATGTGCTTATGTCCTCTAGGGCTTTGGGGAGACAGGAGTCTGCTGGCCAGATAATTCTTATCTGCGTGATGACCAAGGGTTGTCATCGAAACCATAACCCAGGTCCCTGCCATGGTTCCAATCTTATCAACAAGGCATCCCGCCGGTCAGCTTCCCCCCGCCGGCATTCCAGGATGCACACCCTTCGGGCTTTCTGCTCTTACTTGATTTGAAAGGCACCGTGTAAGGTGGGGCTCCCCTAACTGACGGACCAGGCAGTTCTGGCCTCGTACAGGGATGCAGAACTGCAGGTAACGAAAATGGCTGCTTGGGGTGGGCAGGCCCACAGCGCCCCAGACCCTGTCCCCGGCACCCCTGCAGCCTCAGCCACCCTCCCCACAATTCTTCTCTTGGAATTGATCATTCTTGCAGGTCCCCTCCTCCACCTCAGAGAGCACAGCAGACGTTCCCTCGAGCTAGCAAGGTCACACTCAGAGCCTGACACTCCCCCCTGTGTCCCCTGGTGTGCTCTCCCCGCACAACACACACGCTCACTGTCGTCTCGCAGAGGCTGTGGTGGTCTGGGAGTGCTGAGCGAGTATCTCGAGCAGGTTTCTCTGGCCGGGATGCCAGGAAGGTTGGCCAAAAGAACCTGCTCTCTGTGGCCCCGGGGGGGGGGGGGGGGGGGCGGGGAGGGTGCCTTAGGAGCCAGAGCCTCAGGAGCACAGGAAGACATGGAGGCCCCAGCTGAGGAACAACCCTGCTCTCTCAGTGCCCCCTTCCAGCCTGTCCCTGCACAGAGCCCCTCTCGCCCCCCGGCCCTCCTCCTTGGCCCCACCAAGGCTCAGACAGAGCAGGGGCAGCTGGGGAGGGAGGGGCCCAGCTGTTGAGTCCTGAGGGGAAGTCAACCAAGGGCCGGGCTTTCCTCCAGATCGCCTCAAAGCCCAATGAAGTGAGCAAGGCGGGTGACCTCAGGCCCCCACAGGAGCACCCTGCCTCATACCCCCGACTCCTGCCTCTACCCACTGCCAGCACCCTCTGGGGAAGGGCTGCGCCCCAGCTCCGGGGATGGCAGCAGAAGCAGCAGAGCCGGGTGGGGGCAGGGAGGGTCGCCCACCCTCACTGCAGCCCCACCAGCTCGGTGATGGGGGGCGTCTGCACCATGAACTCCTCATAGCGGCTGAGAAACAGCCGGAAGCGGGCCAGGTAGGAGTCCTCGTTGTAGGGCAGCTGCTTCTCCCGGAGGAACTGGGACACCACGGGCTTCACCTGCCAGAAGATGGGGGAGGCCGCTGAGCCGGGGCTGAGGGCAGGCCATGGCGCCATGTGGCCCTTCTGCCTCTCCCGCCGGCCCCTACCAGGCCCTTCCTCTCCAGGCCCCAGCCCCTATCTGCACGTCCCACGAGGCTCTCTAGGCGCTGGGAGAATTCCTGCTTCCTCCCTCCCAGCTGGGGAAAGAGGCTTCTCCCCAGCAGCCTCCCTGGGGCGCCAATAGCAGGACAGGCCTTGGCATCAGGGATCGGCTCAGCTCCCTTTCACCAAGCCCCGTGTGCCCAGCAGAGGCCGTCGGCGGAAGCACCGCGCCTCCCACGCTACACACGCTGAAGCTGTGGCTCCAGAGACGTCCGTTAATTTGTCCAGAGCCTGGATCAGAAACCCAGAAATCCGCGCTGCTGCCGGCGCTCTGGCCGCTGTCCCCCCCCCCAGCGGGGGGGTCGGGGGTCAGGTTGCTCACCCTCTGCTCTCAGTTTCTTCGCCCCAGCCCCACCCACCTTCAGGCACATGTTGTCCGAGAGCCCGGGGAACAGGTGGTGCTCCACGTGGCAGCTGACGATGGAGTGGCCGAACGCCCAGTCCAGCACCGGCAGCCGGGGCAGGTTGAGCACGCCCAGGCTCATCATGTGAATCCGCCGGGGCTTCGTGTCCAGCGAGAACATGGGCAGCCCGATGTGCTGTGAGAGACACACGGGGGACGTCCAGGACTGGGCCACCGCCCTGCCTCCCCCTCTGCCCATGCCTGCCCCTCCCCAGCACATGGAATGTGGGGGAACATTCTCCTGCCTCCCTCCCCGCTGACGCCGGCAGAGCTTGAGGAGCTGGCGTTCCCTTGTCTGGGTCTGCGCCATCCGGCCCATTTCTGGGCTTCTCTCCACATCAGTGCGATGAGGGGCTTGGCCCGGGCACCCCTCAGGTCCCCTGATGCCTGAGACTGCCCACCGCTCGCTCTCCTGTGGCTGTGCCTTTGCCTCTCCCTGGGCGGTCCCCCCTTGCTCTCTCTTCCCCAACATCCTGCCAAAAGTTCACGTTTCCAGGCCCTGGTGCATTTCTTTCACTTAACGGGAGGAATGCACAGATGCTGCTTGGCCAGCGCCCTCCTGGCTCGGACGTGGAGTGAGCTGGCAGCCTCCCTGCAGAAATGGCTGGGCGCTAAGTGCTGCGCCCTGGCCTCCATGAACGCCGACGCCTCCAGCTCCTCCAGCCACCTGCCCAGCGGCCCCCCTTCCGCTGGCTTTGGGCTTATCATGATGTGCACCCTGATGGCAGAAGCTGGGGTCCTGATCCCTCATGTCCCCATGGCTTAACCCAGTGCCCTGTGTAGAAGATGCTCCTAGGAAACCTCCCATCCACATACGAATGCAGCCAGGGTTGGGGAGAAGCAGAAGCCTCCCCTAGGACTCTGAGTGACGAGTGGACAGCGGGGGATCTGGGAAGGAAAAGGGGTGCTTCCTCTGGTGGCCTCGCCTCAGAACCCAGAGTCCAGCCCACAGTCAGGCCCCTGGGGAGTGCTCCCCAGAGCCCCCCAGTTCCCAGGGCAGGGGAGGCCTCACCTGGAAGATGTTGACGTGGAGGTAGGGGTGGGCCAGCAGGGACCTGGTGACGAGCATGCAGCTCAGGGCCGAGCCGGGGCTCTTGAAGCCAGACACGTTCAGGAGCAGCCAGTAGTGTGAGTAGAGGCCCAGGGAGATGAGCCCCAGGGAGCGCAGAGCCAGCCTGGGCTCCAGCTTGCACAGCCGCTCTGCCAGAGAGCCAGGAGGGGAGTGAGGGCGTGGGCGAGGCCCAAGCCCCCCCTGAGCTGGCCCCTGGGGCTCTGGAGGTTCAGTTCAGCCACATACCGGCCAGAGAATGATGCACCCACTTTATGGATAAGGAGAGGGAGCTGGAAGCAACTTGCCCCAGGCCCATAGGCCCATGTGGTAGCACAGGATGGCCTGGGGCTACAGCCCAGAGCCCGCTCCTCCCCCCAGGACTTCACCCCCTCGCTGTAAACGCCACAACCAGCAGTAAGTGCAAGGCCTACAGAACCTTTCTCCACCTGTGGCCTCACCAGGCTTTCACATCACCCTTGAGGAGCAGGTCAGAACTAAGGCTCAGAGAGGTTAAGCAACCTGTCCATGGCCCCCAGCCGGGAATCGGCAGGATCAGACTTGGCCCCGGGGCCCAGGCGCCACCCACCCTGCCCGGCCATCTCAAAGTCCCTGCCAGGCCCTCATTCAGGACTCCTCACTTCCCCCACCATGCCGGGAATGGAAGGAAGGAGAGGAGGGCCCGGGCTTTGAGGGCAGGGCGCTGGCAGACTCACCCACAGCCACCAGCGGGGTGATGACTGGGATCAGGAGCGGCGCCAGGAACATGTAGACGTAGCGGTTGAGGCAGGGCAGCCGCCACGTGCTCGAGTCCCCCAGGCCCAGCACGTTGGTGTAGCCGTGGTGCATCTTCACGTGCCCGTACTTGGCATACTCTGCCGTGAAGGCCGTGCAGACCTAGGGGAGTGGAGAGGGCACCAGCCCCGTCAGGAGCGGTCGAGCAAAGCGGGACATCTGGGAGCCTTGAGAGCACCCGGTCGCCCCCACACTGCATTCTCAGGACCCCCAGCTCATAGGCCTGACCATCAACTCTCTGTGACCACAGGTGGCAGCCAATTGAAACATTGTATCCACATGGCCCTTGTGGAGGTGCGCCAGCTCCCCAGATTGCCACTCAGCCACGGACCTGAGGAGCTGCAAAGCTGAGAAAGCGACCAGAGGCGCAGGGGAGCTCCTGGCGTCCCACTGCAGTTGCTTTGCGCATTTGGCTCGAGCAGCCCCTACCTCATGATGCAACTTTGCGTTCCAAGCAGCGGGACGGCTAGGGAGCCGTCTCCCGAACTGTCCCTAGTGAGGGGGCCCCTTGGGGGTCCAGTGTGACCGTCTCCCTAGAGTTCCCAGAGAACTCCCTAGAGTTATCTGGCTTTTTCACCCTCATGGGGGTTTCCTGAGCTGCAAAAGCAGCTCGTGACCCCAAGAGGAGCAGGCATTTGCATGCAAAAGAGACACTGAGGGGTTTCTTAGCAGATCTAGGCAAAGGAGCATGCAGAGGGCAGTCTCTCTGTTTCCTCTAGGCCAGATCTGGCTAATCTGGAGATGCTGCATGTCTGTGTCAGGCAAAACGTCCCCAGGGCGTCACCAAGAGGCAGGCAGGAGCCCCGTGTGGAGCGCGGGGTGCCCTTCACTGCATGGTCTGTTCACCTAGGGCCTTGGGCGTCAGTGGTGTTACGTGGGGTAGACAGAAGCAGAAACAGCTCGAAGGAGGCCATGTGACCACCCCAGGGCACCCCAGGGCTGGATCAGAGATAAGCACAGACTCCTGAGATAGGCCATTAACTGCAGCAGAGCAGAAGCCTCCAGACCGGGCGGCAGAGCCCAGAAGAAGACAGAAAAGGACACTGGCTCTGCGCAGGCCACAGAGGCGCTCCCTGGCAACAGGGAGCTTGGCACTGCGTCTAAAGGGCACTTCGGTTGCACAACAGATGTGGGCAGATGTGGGCAGAGGTGTCGAAGCTGTAGGCTCCCCTGCCCCTCCCCCTCTGAGGACAGAGGACAAGGAGAAATGCTAATTCAGCACTGCTGTGAGGCCCCTGACTGCCCTGGGGTGGGCGATGGAACCCCAAGGGGCAGGTTTTACTCTGGTTTTGTAAGCTCACAACGGGACAGAACCTGTTCCAGTAAACAAGCAAGCACAGCCATCTGCAAAGACTTAACATCTGAAAAGTCTTGCCATCCATGCAACATCTGCTGCCTGTGGGCTAAGCTGGTCTCTCCACCCTGGCTGGAGACCAGGGAACGGGATAAAGGAGGTTTAACCACGGGTACTGGGCTGCCCCTGTGCTCTTTAGGCAGGAGAGAGAAACCTCAGCCTTGCCTTCCTCTGCCCAGAGAGCAGAGGTCAAAATAACTTATAGGAGCAGGAGCCCCCGTGGAGAATATATGTTGATGTTGGTGACCCACCGTTGCTGCCCACATACACTAGCACACACCGGTGTCTGCCGGAAGGGCTCTCACAGGGTAAAACTACCAGGGTAAAACCTACAGGGTAAAATCTCCCGGATTCACACCCTCACTTTGATCTAGTAAACTCTCGAAGTATCATGGAGACTTTATTTCCAGCTAGCTCGGGGAGAGACCGCCAGGGTGGGCAGGTCACATGTCAATTAAAGTGCCGGTCTCGTCCAGGCCTGCGGGTCTCTGGAGGGTCTGCCTGCTTGAGAGTTTGCACCCACCAGGGGCTCAAGGTTGGTTCAAGTGGTGGCAGGCGCCTCTGGCAGCAGGCACAGGGGGCACGGTGGAGTCGGCAGGGGCCTCGGTGGCCAGCTGGCCCCCTCCAAGGCCCAAAGGCTCCACTCTGCCCCCGCCGCTGGAAAAGCAGTGGTCTGGAACGGCCCCGCCCCTGCACGCCTGCTCCCAGGGCTGACCTATCCGCACTGCTTTCTTCATCAAGAAGCATTCGCTGAGCACAGCAGTCTGCCCGGGAACAAAGCTGGTTTTCCTTCTGGCACAGCTCTGCATCTCCTGGCCGGCCCGACCCGAGCCGCATGCCAGGAGCCCGAGCCACACTGAGCCTTTTTATACAAATAACAGATCTGAGGCGATTTCTGTAACACTGGAATTCTCACTCCCATCTAGATAGTCTTTCTGACGAAGGGGAGCAAGGGCGGGTTTGGGCTGGAAGACAGAGAACCGGGCCCAGGGGCCCAATGCCCGGAAGCCACTTCCTCAGAGGTGGTTGAGAAATGGACAGTGCTGCTGCAAGGGGCCACTTAAATCCCCCAAGGATTCCACATTGAGACCTAGAGAAAGTTCCAGAAGCCTCAAGTTTCAGGAAGACAGAAGAGCCCCGATCTCTCAGCACTCAGGCTCTGCAAGAGGGTAGACTGTGGGATTCCTCTCGACATCTTCTCTCAGCTAAAACACGGGACCCCCCAAATCTCTTCCATTCATTTATCCCCTCACTCAGTTTCTGTTCACTGAAGCACCCCAGACCTCTGCCGGTGACCAAAGTAATCACCTAAGTTAGGTAGTTTTTAAAATCACTTATTTTTTGACAAGGTAACCTGTTTATGGAATTCGCAGATCATAGACCCTCCCACCCCGCCCTGCTGCCCGTCTCCCTCCCGAGGGGCCAGGGCGGCCCCCCATCTCTCAGCTACTCTTCTCTACCATTTGCCTCTCTTATTTTTTTTAAATGAACCCTATATTGCGAGATTAAAAACCATCATGACAAAATTACAACACCAAGTTGGGTTTTATGTAGGTCGCTGTACCCGACGGGAGGGGTGGGGCGGGACGAGGCAGGCCTGCGCCCGGGCGGGTGGGGGGCAGACCTGGGACAAGTGAGCAGTGGGAGGAGGAGGCATCAAAGGCCAAGGTCAGGGGTGCAGCTTGGGGACCGGGCACAGTGGGAACACGCAGAGACGGGACAGCACACGCAGAGGGGCGGGAAGGGGTGTGGGCCTTCCAGGGCCAGTGTCCCTCAGGCGGGAGGGGCCCAGCCTGGCGTGTGCCCAGCTCCCCTCCCTCCTCCCAGACCTCCTCTCGCTCATTTCCAGGGGCCAAGCTGCCCCCTTCACGGCTGGCTTTACAGTGGTGGGGACTCCTGGGGTTCCGCGGGCTCGGTGATAGGTTTGTCCGACGAAATATGGGTCACCCAGTTAAACAGAAGCTTCAGATAAGCCAACCATTTCTGTGGAGGGACACCCTAAAGATGACTTGCATTCTTGTTTATCTGAAGTTCAAGTGCAAGTGCACATCCTGGATTTTTATTTGCAACATCAGGCAGCCCTCCAGTGTGCCCTCAGCTCTCTGTCAATATAGGGGTGTCTCCGCACCTCTGGAGAAGAGAGGGACAGAGCAAGAGGGGCCTGAGGGCTGCATCCTGACCAAGCGCTGGCTGTGGTCAACACCCAGTCCAGCGCGCCTCTGGGCATGCTCCCTGGGGCCCTCCGGCTCCCGGGCTGGGCACAAGGATCTCCTTACGCCTCTCTCTCCAGAATCCCGCTTAGACGCCCCCTAGTGACTCCAGATTTCTGTGTGTCCCTCATGCCCTGTGCCCTTCCCATATCCAGACCTTTGTCTCCCTGCTCCATTCAACCGCCTTCCTGCTTCCGTGCCCCTCCAGACCCCGCCCCTCTGGCCACGCTTCTCGGTCTCAGCACTGATGACATTTGGGACTGGGTTCGTCTATGTTGGGGCAAGGGGCTGTCTTGTGCCCTGCAGGGTGTTGTTTATCGGCACCCCTGGCCTTCATTACCACGTGTCACCAGTTTGACATCCAGTCAAGCCTGTACTTTGCCCAGAGCCCCTGCCACGCCCCTTCTCTGCCCACAGAGCTTTGCCCCACCTGCTCCATGCCCCCGTAGCGCCCACCTGCCCTGGCCTGGGCTGTACCGGGCACCAGATGAGCAGTCGTGGGCAAGTGGCTGACCCTCCCGGACCAGTGTCTCCTCATCT
This sequence comes from Talpa europaea, assembly GCF_964194135.1. NCBI lineage: Eukaryota > Metazoa > Chordata > Mammalia > Eulipotyphla > Talpidae > Talpa > Talpa europaea. The sequence goes on from NC_140074.1 coordinate 132,886,629, forward strand.
GCAAAAGTGGGGCTAACAACAGCTTGGACCTCATGGGGGTGCAGCCTAGCAGTTCATGCGCAGCAAGAGCAGGCACCAGCACGTGCTACCGGTTCCATCAGGACCGAGGCCTGTGACGTCACTCCTCACTTGACTCTGAGCCTGGGGGAACTGGAAGTGGGTCTTGTGCACCCCTGGTCCCCAGCACCCAGTACCCAGCAGGAGGCCTGGCAGGAGCAGCAGCTAAGTGCCGGAGAGAGTCTGTCTCAGCCGGCACCCCATCCACCAGCTCAGCCCCCAGAGCTCCCCATCAAGCCGGCCTCCCGGCCTCCCTCTAAGACTCCTCTCCCGGCCACTGCCCCAGACCTGCCCTTCTCTCTTCTAGCTCTCCCCTCACCCCTGCCCCAGCCTGGGACTCAGAGATGTCACCCACTGACTCGAGGAACGGGGCTCCCGTCCTGTTTCCAAGATGTCCTGTGAATCTACACTCACTTAAAATCAAGCCATCTTCACAAACTTATATTTTGTACTGCAGGTCTGGGTGTGCCTCGATCTAAAACTTTTAATTAAAAAATTTTTTAAAATCATAGTTGAAATGGACCCTATGGCTCCTCAGGTTAACATCCCGTGGGGTTCAGGAGGGGACAAGCAGAGAGGTCAGTGAGATGGTCCAGAAGATAATGGCCTTGCCTGACTCATGGGATAGAATGTTCCAGAACCATGCGGCCAGGGGTTCTCAGCTCTCTTTGCTCCACCATATGGGGTCAGATGCGGTGACAGCATTCCCAGTGTGATGCGCCTCTCCCAGGGCCAGACGGGGGCCTGTCCCACCCAGCCAGGAGCCCACAAACCCCAAGACAAACCCAGGCAAAGCTGGGTGGCCAGGACAGCCCATGACTCAGCTGGCACTGAGGCTACGGACTAGAGGGCTGGGCTATTCAAAGTCATGGTGTCTCCTGAGGGTCAAGGTTGGGGAAAAGCACCAGCACTGAGTGCCCGGAGGCCGAGTGCAGAGGCGGGGACTCGGGAGGGGCCAGGGCGCCCGAGGTCCTGGGCGGCAGACTTGTCCCTGGTACAACATGGGGACGGGGCAGCCAGGGCCACGCCAAACAGCCAGCTCGACACACAAACACATACTCTCACACACAAACACACACACTCACATGCAAACTCAGGCTCCACGGAGTTTTTCAGCCCCACGTTCACCCCTCAGCTAAGAGACACAAAGGCCGAACAAAGCACAGGCAGCGGATACCACTAAACCCTTCCCACACGCTCCCTCCGGAAGCCCGGGGAGCGCCCCGGGGTCTAGCCCAGGCCCTAAATGGAGATCCCAGCTGTTCCATTTCATGGCACACTGGCCTCCTGAAGGAGGAAATGTTGTTATTCCTGTTTATGATCCAAGGAAACTGACACTTAGTTGCCGACTTCAGGGACGGCCACAGGCCCAGGAGGCCAGCGGGTTCAAGGTTGTGCCCCTGACACTGCCCCCTGCCCAGTGGACAACACCCAGCACTCCACTCGCCCTGCGGTGCCAGTGGGCAGGGAGTGCTGGGCCATCCCCTCCCCCACAATGGACCTGGACTCTCCCCAGAGGGTGTCCAGGGTTGAGCCCTATGGGAGGGGGAAAGCAGGTGCCTGCGTGGGGCCTGAGGGACAATCCGCCAGGGACCTGCCCACACCAGCCTGTGGGTGGCACGCACGGAGGAGGGAGCCAAGCTTTCCCCCATTCCCACGAGGGGGCTCACCAACTTCTAGACTGACCCTCCATCAGCCGGCTTCTCCCTGGACCTTGTCCCCTGTCACCTGCAAGGTCACTGTCAACAAATATTGACAGAAGACCAAGCAAGACCTGGACTGGGAGCTCAAGAGACTAAGAGGCAGAGAGGAGGCTGCTGCTGGGGCCCGCAGGGACCAGACAGGCACAAGCGCCATCTGGCCTCCCTGGCTGGGCCCCTCAGGGAGGTGACACGCTGTGATTGAGGGGGTGCTCTCCAATTGGGGGGTTGGGAAGGCTTCTTAGTGGAGGCGCCCTGGGCTGGTACCTTCACTCGGCACCCACAATAGCCCCTGTGTCCCCCAGGCATCTGGTGGGGATGGGGTTCTCAAATTTTTGTGGGGGTCAGACTCACCCAGGGGACTTGGTTAAAAAAAGAGGCTTAGGTGTCAAGCCTGGGCCTCCAGGTCATTCAGTTGTACCCCAAAGTTTGAGGTCACAGGTCATTTCTGCACGATCTAATTCCCTGCGGTCAGTTAGTCCAAACTCCACAAGCCCTGCTCACTCTCAGCTGCCCCCAGCTCCCGGCACCCGGTACAGATGCAACAAATGCAAACAGCTACTGCAGCTAGTCCTGGTGATGGCCATCCCTGCTCTGCCTCTCCCCGACCATCCTCGTGGGGCCCTTACTTAGGGAGCACTGCCTGATTCCAGGCCTCAGAACCTGGCTAGCACCAGAGCCCTGGGGTCCCTGCGAAGGAAACTGTCTTGAAATGGGCCCCAAGGATCTAGAAGCCCCTGATCTTCTTGTCCTGCTCCTCCGCACTTTTAAAATGCATGCGGGTGGGGGAGGAGGTGGCAGAGGGTGACAGGAGTGCCAGGTAAGAGACCTCCCTCCTCTCAAGAGAGGGGTATGATTTTATAAAAGTCACGTGAGTGTGTATAAATAAAGTTTATATAACTACAAAAGTTAACAATTGAGTTAACTGGTCATGGTCACTGTCCCTGGCAGAAAAAGACTTTTTCTGGTGCCGGGCTACTTCATGGTTCAAAAGGGCCTTGGGGGGCCTCCCTGGTGGCGCAGGCAATTGAGTGCAGCGCTTTGAAGCTGTCCACAGCCTCTGCAGTGCTGGTTAGATCCCCGCTGGCCTCAGAGCAACCCACATGGCAAGCAGACCTCTCCTGTCTCGCCCGCTGCTCCCCTCAGCAGTGTATTTCGTCAGTCTGCCTGTTCTGTTCCCCGCTGTCTCTGGTGAATCCTCTCACCCTCCCGCGCATCTGACCTGTATCCCGATTCCTGTATAAATAAAATAAATCTTTTTTTTTTTTTAAAAAAAGAGGGCCTTGGGGAGCCCCAATGAGGGTCCCCATGAAGGGAGGAGGGAGAAGGTTGAACAGGGGAAGTGGAGAGGCCCGAGACTAGTCCAGAGAGCAGCAGGACGACCAGAAACTTTGTCTCCTCTGCCCTGTGGGGAGGTAAAAGGCTGAGGCAGAATGGAAAGGAGTGGAAAGAGCAAAGGCCAGAGAGTAGAGGGCCCTTCCTCAAGGGGACCCGGGGGAGCTCAGCCATCAGCAGGCCTCAGAGGCACAGGATCCAGAGCAGGGCACCCCCAACGCCAGGCCCTTGTCCGTGGTTCTCATTTTAACCCTAATTGCAAATCCAGGAAGCCCAAAGGTTATAGCCAGCGCACATGAACCAAGACCTTCCGGCCACAGGTGTCCTGGTAGGAGGAGGAAATGATGCCCACCTGGGCCAGGGCTGCAGCACGGCAAGTGGAAGGAGTGCCCAGGCCACCGCCAGGACACGTCCACTGCCAGAGGAAGGCTATCCCTCATGCAGCTCTCTGCCCACCCAGCCTCTCCGACACACACACACACACTCACACACGGTGGGGCAGCCCTGCACACCAACAGCTAGGCTTGTGCCCAGGTGGGCGCACACAGCTGTACACGCCTCCTCACCACCCCCAGGGTACCCACAGCCCCACCACCCCCAGGCTCACCTCCACGAAGAAAAGTGCCCAGATCTTGCTCCAGCGTTTGGACTCGGTGAGGGCACCGTGAGTGGCCAGGTGGCTGCCCTTGACAGTGAGCGTGTAGTGGCACACACCCAGGATGGCAATGCCCAAGGCGAAGACCAAGACATTCTCCGAGCGCAGGCACAGAAACCCTGTAAGGAGAGGGGCAGGGGGCAGGCCGCAGGGTCCTCCTCGGATCTTGGGGATCTGGTCCAAACTCCCCACCCCCACCCCTGGGAACCCAGGTCAAAGCTGGCAGGGGGCCGGGACCTGCTGCACCGGCAGAGATGTGGCAGGTCCCGCTGCGGGGGATGGGCTGGCACGGTCCATGGGATTTGGGATAAAACAGAGCCCCATTGACGGGTCAAGGAGGCTGAAAGAACCACAGCCAGGCCAGGGCATGGAGGGGCCTGGGAACGCCGAGGGGCAGCCCAGGGAAGTACAAGGGAAACTCCCCGCCTCCCTCCTGGCTGCGCTGCACCCCGGTGTCCCCAGAGCCCATCCTCCCCTCCCCCGGGTCCTCCCTGCTCTTCTGACCTCCTCCCCGAGCCTCTCAACTTTCCCCTCCATGCCCTGGGCTCTCCAGCCTCTTCCTCCCAGGGAGCCAGCAACTCTGGAGACACCGGGCAGGACACCCCCAACCAGACTTTCGGGTTTGGGCGTCACCCTGGTTGGGAGGTCCCGGTCACTTGCCATCTACTCTTCCCGCACCCCCCGCGCCCCCTGCCCCCCACCGTCTCCACCACGCACTCCCCAAGCCCACCCTCCACCCGGCCGCGCCCGCCGGGGTCACCCGGGCCCGCGCGCTCACCGGCGGGCAGGGCGAGGACGCCGAGCGCGAGGATGGCGCAGTCCACGCCGTGGCGCTCCCACCACGAGCTGGCGCGCACCACGTCCTGCACCCGCGCCTGCAGCTCGCCCAGCAGCGCCTCGGGCCCGCCGCCCCCCCGGGGCTCGCCGGGCGCGGGCTCCATGGCGGGGCGCGCGGAGGACGCGCAGGACTGGCCGCGCCTGGGCGCCGGGACCCGCGCTGGGCGCGCGGGGCGGGCGGGGCGGAGTCACGCGCCCGCGGGGGATCCCGCCCCGTGGCCCGTGCGCGCCGGCACCCGAGCGCCTCCTGCCGCGCGCGGCCCACCCGGCCCGGGCACCCCACGCGCGAGGGGCCCAAGCCGCCGCGGGGGGAGCCGGCAGGGCGCGGGCACCGGGAGGGGACCCGAGGGCGGAACCCAGGCCGAGTAGAGGGGGCGGGGTAGGGGTGCGGGGCCGCCCGGTGGGGATCCCCGGGACTCCCCCATGGCCTGGCCTCTCAACTCCCCGGTGTCCCCCTGCTGGAGCCCCGCACCCTGCTCAAGCAGTAGCATTTTCACCCTGAGTACGCGGCTTGGTAGCGCTTAGCTGGCACCCCCGCAGGTGACCCCGCTGTTCCCGGCGCCTCCACCCTCAGCCTGGGCGCCGCGTTCCGGCCTCACCTGGGCGCTCCTGCACCAGCTGTATCTGCAGCGAGCGGTGCTTGGCACGTGAGCATCTTTCAACTCCTGGGCAGAAAGTTCAAGGACTCAGCTCCTCCCGGGTAGTGGGGTTCCCCCTCTGAGCCAGCTTCAGCAGCAATGACCCGGGGGGGGGGGGTGCCTCTCCAGCCCTTGATTTGGGGGTAAGCGTGGACAGCTATAGGGAAAACACCTCCAGAGTTCGCACACCCGTGGGGTTCCTCTGCGCTTTCATAGAGGAGGCCACGTCTGAACCCAGGGTCAGGACCAGGGCCACAGCAAGCCTCCCCCGAGACTTGAGATCTGCACTTACCCTCCTACCCACTCCGGCCCCCACCTGCCCTGGAGCCTCGCCTGGGTCCTGGGAGGACCAGCCACGGGGCTCTGCAGACTCCCTTCTGCGCTTCCAAGCAACTTTCTTCTTTTTACTTTGTTGGTTTGACTTTCTCCTGATGACAGAGGAGAAACCTGTGAGGGGGTCAGGGCCGCTAGTCACTGGCTCCTTCTGTCTTCCTCGGCGTTTTCCTTCATGAAGTCTGAGGAGTTGATCCCTCCAATTCTTTATAAAAGGATTTTACAAAGATTTCTCTACCGGGTTGGTGTTCTAAAGGGTTTACAATCTAAGAGACCAATTCTCACGGTGCACACGTACACAGGTACACACAGATACACACACAGGTGCACAGAGTAGGTTTTGATATCCCCACCCCCCTTCACCAGAGGTCCTGAGAGATGAGCGGGTCTCCCAGCCACCCACCTGCAGTTACTAAGCAGCACAGCTAGAACTCAAGGCCAGGACAGCACCCTGAGTCCCGTTACCTTTTTTTTTTTAAGATTTATTTATTTATGCATGCAAGAGCTGGGGTACAGGCCAGAGATGTGGGGGTGAGAGGATTCACCAGAGACAGAGTGGGGAGCAGAACAGGCAGACTGACTGAAATACACTGCTGAGGGGAGCAGTGGGCGAGACAGGAGAGGTCTGCTGCGCCATGTGGGTAGCTCCCTGGCTGGTTGGGGATAGAACCCGTCCTGCAGATGCTGTGGATTGCTTCATAGTGAGTTTCTTAACCCCTTGCACCACCAGGGAGGCGCCCCTGAGTCCCATTATTTTGTGTTTATATCAGAAATTCCTGAGATGGAGAAAAGGGAGATGTGCCTCTTCCTTCCTAGCCCAACTTCAAGTCCCTCCCTCTCACATACACTAGAATTTTTAGGGCAGGGTTAGGTACAATTTTAAAATGCACCTGTAATAATAATGTGTAATATTAAAATGTTGTAAGAGCAGAATCCCACTGCTTTTATTATAAGTTAGGGGACTTCCTGGTAGCAAGAAGCCTGTCTCCAGGCCTTGCTTACCCCCTGGCATCTAAGTGGCACTGTCAGGAGGCAAATGCTCATGTCAAACAGGAGCAGAGAGAAAGCAGGCAGTGGAGGAGCCAGTAGTCCTGAGGGTGGAGCTGGCTGGCTGCTTCCCTGGAGAGATGCCAACTTAATTTAGAGCAGATTTAAACCTGGGGGGAGTAGAAGGGAACAGGTATTCTGGGTCCTCAAGGCACAGAGCAGGAGTGGAGTTTGGGAGATTGTTAGGTGAGGCAGGAGAGAAAGGTTGAGAGAGGCACTGGAGGTGCCAAGAATGGCAAACTGAGAATGTAGGGCTTATCCCCGCAGGCGAGGGAAGCCAGAGCTGGCTGTAGAACAAAGGAGTGACTTGTGCAGTTGGTGATTAGGAAGGTTCATCTGGCACAACAGGGTAGCCACTGGGATGCAGGAGACCAGTGGAGACCGCGTGCCCTCACGCAAGAGGGAACTGAGGGTGTAGATGTGGGGGGAGGGGCTGTGGATGGGAAACAAGGTAATAATAAAGTAAGAAAGATGAAATGACAGCTCCCAGATAGCCTGTAAGCACATGAAAAGATGCTTGACATCACTAGTCTCAAGGGAAATGAAAATTAAGACCACAATACCATAATAATAATATTACTAATAATAATAAAATGAGTGAGATGGCCCTTCAGACCCACCTGAATGGCTAAAATTAAATAGCCAGACAGTATTAAGTGCTGACAGGGGATGTGGAGCAACCGACTTCTTATTCATTGTTGGTCAGAGTATAAAGTATACAATGCCTTTGGGAAACAGTTTGGCAATTGACCCAGCAATGCAGCTCCCAGGTAGTCACCCAACAGGAATGAAAACAAGTATCTGAACGGTCATAGCCACATCATGCATAATGGCCAAACTGGAATTGGCCTAATGTCCATCAACAAGAGAATAAATGAAGGCACGGTGATGCATTCATACAACAACACACAGGACACGAAGGAGAAGCCAGACAGGCCCCAGTGCAAACGGCCTCATAGTTGCAGTTTCAACCCGACATGAAGAGGAACTTACCCGATGATTCCATTTATAGTTCCAGAACACCTGGAACTGGTGTATAGTTCTAGAAATCATACCGGCACTTGTCTGGGGAAGGGGATGAGGGGATATTAGTTGCAAAGGGGCAGAGGAAACTTTCCGAGAAGATGGAAGTGTTCCGTATCTCCATGGTGAGTGTTTACACGGGTGCGTTTGTGTGTGAAAAGTCACCTGCCTGACACTCAAAATGGGTGCACTTTATTATAGTTAATTAGGCCTCAATAAAGTTGATTAAAGCAAAAACAAAATAGCAAGGGAGGTTTTCATATATACATATATAGTATTTTATTTATTTATTTTTGTGTAGAAAAGCTGGGGTATAGGACAGAGGTTGGGGGGGCGGTGAGAGGATTCACCAGAGACAGAGTGGGGAGCAGAACAGGAGGATCTACTGAAATACACTGCTTACGGGGCCAGCAGGGAGACAGGAGAGGTCTGCTGCACCATATGTGGGTCAGCTCCCTGGCCAGGGCTCAAACTCAGGCCATCATGGTGATAATGCTGAGACTTAAACCCTAGGCCACCAGGGAGGCCTGAGGTTTTCTTCAAAAATGCAAAGAACTTTATAAAAGTTGAACAAACGCATGCCCCAGGCATGGACTCAGCAGAAATGCAAAGAAACATCCGAGAACATTCGTAGCAACGATGAAAATAAGCAAAATCTGGGGACCATGCCAATGCCCCCCAGTAGTAAGATAGTAAGGAAAGTGTGGTCTCTGCATGCTGAGGGGTGCTGGCCAGCCCTCACCTAGCGTTGAAGGAGATGAACCAGATACCAGAGCACAAACTCCACTGGAATCCATCCATGCATACCCAGTTCAAACACAGGCTGAGGACGGGGAGGTGACCAGAAGGGCACACAAAGGGGCTTCTGGGAACTGGTTGTGAGTTATCCTTGACTGCGTTCCATTTATAAAAATTCATCACAACACATTGTTATGACGGGTGCCTTTTCCTGTGTTATAGTTCTTTTTTAATATTATTTATTGGAGGTAACATTGGTCACATCACCGCATGTGGTTCCGGGGGGCAGGTTCACACCTCCTCACATGTGCTGTGTGTTATATTTCAATTAAAACATTTGCTTTATTTTTAAAGTTGCTAATAGTATTTTCTTCGAGGTATAAATCACAAGGTAGACCTCATAAATCCAGCACAGGGAAAGGGTGGGCAAACAGGGCGGGTATCTGAGTTTCTGTGATGATGGACAGGTACCCCTTCAGCTGCCAACAGTCTGGGTGACACCCCCAAACTCTTGCCTGTTCCTGTCAGTCTGCCCTGAGCTCTCAGCCCCTGGTGCTCGGCTTCCCACCCCCACCCCCATGCTGTTCACAAGGTGAGAATGAATTGGGAGAAGAAGCCTGGTTTGCAAGGCTTGGAGCATGGCCAGGTGAGCTCCCATCTTGACTCTGCGCTTGGCTTCTCCCAGCAGGCCCTGGGGCGGGTGAGCCAGGCCAGAGCAGGTCCCTTAATCTCTGCCCACAATGGACTGCCAGGCTCCTGCTGAGCCAGGCCTGGGGCTGTCTGCTCCCCTAGCCACCCTCCCCAGACCTGCTTCTGCCCACACGCAGCCCTCACCTGTCTGCACAGGACTCGGCAGTCCTGTGAAAAACCTGGCTGTGGGATCCAGCAGGCTTACCTGCCTGTGTGTGACCTTAGTTGAGCGACTCGGCCTCTCTGAGACTGAGTACCTTCGTATATGCTACAAACCAGACATCTAAGGAGTGAGAAATATGCCCGTGAAAGCTTTAGTATTTTCCTCCTGTGCCCGCTGACCAGTAGCCTGAGGTCTAAATTGCTCAGCCTGGGCTTTGAGGGCCTCCAAGTTCCAGCTCCATCTTTGATTACTCTCCTGTTTGGATCAGAACGACTGCTCACTGACCTCTGCCCCCTGACCTCTGTGTCTATTCCCAGGGCAATTGTGTCTCCCCTTGACGCCTATCCAAACCCCACCCACCCTTTGGGGCCCTAGTGACTTCAGTCACCCCTCTAAAGCTTTGCCAAATTCTCCTGTATTTCACTCATTCTACGGATTTTCCTACTGTGTGCAGGGTGCCCCAGCTCGTGTCTCACCCCTCCTCTGACCTTGTGGTCTACCACGGCCTTGGTCATCAGCTGCCACGCATCGCCTGGCAATGATTGCTCTCAAACGTGATGATCTCGCGAGGCTCCCGTGCGTGCCCACATCCACATCATCTGCCTGTGTTAGTCAGGGTAAGTAACACAGGCTGTAGCAAACAACCCCAAGCACCCCGCAGCTAACCACAACACAGCTTATGTCTTGCTCACGTCACGGTGTGATATGGTTCAGGGCTGACTTGGGACGCAGGCTCCTTCCATCTCGGGATGCCTCTGTCTCCGACACCAGCCCCGCTGTTGCTGTGGAAGTGGGAGGGAAGCACATGTAGGCTTAGCTCCAGGTCTAAAATCTGTATCCCAGGGGCCCGAACCCCGGAATGCTTGGGTAGGTGGCCCAACCCAACCACAGGGAAACGTGGAACTGGAGCTTCCTGTGTGCCCAGGCAAAGGAGGTGGCATCAATGACCACACTACCCCACTGCTCCACACGCTCCCTGAGGGCACCAGCCCTACAGCACCCTCTTCATGTTTCCCTGAACCCCCTCAACAGTGTCCAACCCACCTGACTCCCCACACACACCATCATGCCCAGATCGGTGCTCAGTATTCACCAGCAGGTGAACAGATTCAAAACAGACTGCCCAGTGGAAAGGGGTGTGGACTGATGGACACACAGGGCCTTCCACACTCTGAACAGCTCCGTCCCCTTGGAGTCTGGCCTGGTGCCTGGCACATAGTAGGTGCTTACGAAACACGTGTTCAATAAATGAATAGGCGGGTGTGTGGAGAGACTTAAGAAGACAGGCTCAGGAGAATGGAAGCAGGGGATAAAAGTTTAAAGAAACACTAGATGGTGGAGAAGATTCTGGTCCAAGCAGAGATAGGTGAACCTCTCCAGACTTCAGCTTCCAGCCCCAAAGGACTGAGGCCCATGGACCTACTCAAGCAATAATAGCATTCTGGGGGTGCCGCTGGGAGTGGGAGGTGCCACAGGGGGTGAGGGGTGCTAGGTGATGGTGGGTCTGGCCTTTCTGGAACCTCCGGGAGTTCCCCAGCCTGGGGCAGCGATGATTCCTCCCTTCCGAGATTCCGATCTTTATTTGCTGGGGTTCATGGGGGTTAATTATTGTTGTGTTTAGGGTGGGTAGGAAGGAGCCCTACCCTGGCCCCAGGGCCTTGAGGGGGCCCCTGAGAGTCCCAGTGAGTTTGGAGACCTGGAGGGCAGGTGCTGGGAGCCTGGGGGGCAGAGGGTGGATCAGGCAGGCACCTCCTCCAGCAGTGGGACCGTTTTATGCTTTCAGTGTAAGCAGCTAAGTCCTCAGCCTTCCTTGCCCTCCCATTCATGCCACCCCCCAAATCACCAAAGACCCAGGGGCCAGCAACATGAGGCAAGTGGCATTATTCACAGGGGTGGGGCTGGGCGAGCTGGGGGAGAAGTAGCCGGCCGTGGCTCAGATCTTGGCCAGTTGAGAGCGGGACTGGCGCGCTAAGCGTCGTGGCTCGGGCAGGGCCAGGCCACATCACGCTGCCCCAGGACCACGGCTCCGGCCCGCCACAGCTGCTCGGCTGCATCCCTCCGCTTTCCCAGGTGGCCAGCCCTTCCGCCAGGACGAAGCCAGGTTAGTGAGGGCCAGGGTGGCAGGTCAGGGAGTGAGAGGGGTGAGGAAAGGGGCATCAGCCTTGAGCTGGTGGGGACACTGTGGAGGCTCTGAGGGCAGTCAGCCTGACCCCCTGGCAGGAGACGGAGGCCCAGGCTAGCCACCAGGCCATGAGCAACTTGAAAACCCAAGGCTGGAGCTGGCAGCCACCCAGGCTCCCAACTGAGGGTTTTTCCAGGGTCACCTTGTTCCTCCCCCTGACATCATATCCTCACCTCAATCTGGTGTGTGACTCTGGGGTGTCGATTAGCTTGAAGAACATGTTAAGCCTGGGGAAGGGACCTGGGGGTCCCGGTGCCAGGGTTGAATAGGGATTGAAGGCTGAGATTCTTGCATAGCGTGAAAGCCGAAGATAGTGAGTGGGCCCTGGGCGCAGACACACCCAGGTTCCAGCCCTTGCTGTGTGACCTTCAGTAAGTCACTTGATGTCTCTGAGCCTCGATTTTCTTGAAGAGTATTTGGAGTGGATGAGGGTGATACCACCTACACCACCAGGCTCCTGGAATGAGCAATGGATCATTTCTGTGCCAGACTATCAGTGGAGACCACAGAGCACATGCCGGGGGACCTGAGCTGTAGCAATTCTAACCTTATGTCACGCTGATGGGTGACAGAACTTAAGTCACGCTGATAGTAATGATGACAGGGATCAATGGTTTCCATTTCCAGCAAGAAAGGGGTGGGTTATGCTCCCCACCCCATGCCCCTCCCCGCCTTGCCTGTGATTTGCACGTGTGTGTTTACGTGCATGTACACACATGTGTGCAGAGGACGGGGGCCCACAGGCATGGTGACTCCCCACTTGGGCTCTGCAGTAGTGAACAGGCTGTGCAGAAGGTATGAGGAGCTTGGAGAGAGGAATCTGGGGACAGCCCAGCATGTCAGTTCTCCTGCCATGGGTTCAGGGATGCCCAGGAGTGGCTGATGCCCACTGAGCCCCCCACAGGAGTCCTGGCCTCTGGGTCCAGGGGCTGGCACTTTACCTGCTGGGCGCTGTGACCTGAGCTAAGCGCTTTTTGTTTAGCCTCACACTGACCTCCAATGTGGGGTGTAACTGTCCCCTCCTCAGACAGAGCTACTGAGGAGCAGCAAATCAGGCTTCTTGGGAAGTAGCAGAGTCACCTGCACTCAAACTGGACACCTCAGCCCGAGGAAGGGCCCGCCCGGGCTCCTCGGTACCCCGGTGCCCGAGAGGGACCCGCCTCTCCCCCAGGCCCTGCCTTCTGAGCCATTGGTCCTTCTCCCCCAACTGCCCACCTCCCCTCCAAAGCCAGGGAGTTTTGTGGGCACCCCCAGGTCAGGGTGAGGGATGGGGCAAGGGGAGGTGGGTGGCTGGGAGCATCTACCTTCCTGTCTGAAGGAGTTAGAGCCCTAAAACTAGGTAATAGGTGGGAGGACCATCTAAAAATAGACAAAGTCCCCGAGGCCTCCGAGGCCTCCGTGAGCGAGGAGCGCACGTGCCCGCACGCCCTCTGGGAGCCTCGGAGGCTCAGACAAAAGAGCAAACCACAGACACATGCGCGAGCACACTCAGCCCACAAGTAAGCACAACCTCCCTGAAAGCTCCACCCCTCACACCCACCCTGCGCTCCTTAGATACGCGTGGGGATCCCCCTCTGCGCATGGCCCCCCAGCACAGGCAGCCGCAGCCGGCAGCAGCGGTGTGTCTAGAGGCCTTGTGGGAGGAGTGGACAGACGCAGTGTGGCTCGAGTCCTTTCTGTCCCTCTCCGCTCCACCTGTCTCCACCCGCCTCTTCCTCCAAGGCCAGCTGAGCCCCTGAGCCCCTTGACTGGGGTGGTGGCTAGCGTATGGGGTAGAGGGTGGCCAAGGCGACATGGAAAGAGCCAGAGCTTGGGGCTAGACCCCAGAGTGCTGACTGTCTGGAGAAATGACAAGCCGGCTGCCCCGGGTCCTCACCCCCAAGGCGGGGCAATGATGTCGTTCTCATGGGTTTACCGTGCCTGGGTTGTGGAAGGTGCTAGACACAGCTCCTGAGAAGGCAGCTGGTGGTGGGCAGCAGCACCGATAGGCCAGACTAGCCAACCTGGTGTAGGCCCTCCCAGCAGCCCTGAGCCTCAGAGGCTGGTTCTACAAAACCCAGCCAGTAAGAAGCGCCCTCCTGCCTCGGGGCGCCCCCTGCAGGCAGCTGCTGTGGGGCTGAGTGAGACAGTGCCACAAAGCCTGGGTTGATTATGGGGTCCAGAGAGAGTCCATGAGGGATGGAGGGGTTGCTTCCCCTCCCCACCCACCGGGGCACCCCCAGCTACTGTTGAGGGTCCAGTAGAGCAATTCCAGGCTGCCCATTTCCAGAGCGGGGAGAGGGTCCACAGCCTCCAGAACACAGCCCCACACTGAGCGGCCAGGGCCAGGGGTTCAAGAAGCCAGAGGAAGGGAGGGAAGGGGGTGCAACCAGGGCCCCATGGGATTACAGCTTCAGGAAGCAGTGCAGGGCTCCCCACACGGGCAGGCCCTGAGGACCTTTCTCCAAAGAGCGGGCAGGGGTGGCTCTGAATGGACTTGCCAGAAGTTACCCCACTTCCTGCTCCAGATCCACGGGGCTTAGTCACCCAGCAAGAGAGGCACAAAAGAAACTCAGGCCATTCTGCGGGAATGGGGCGATGGGTCGGGCCAGCCAAGAAGTCAGAGGAAGAATCAGGCCTTGCCTGGAAGACCACACACTTGTGACCTCAGGCCCTGGAGTCTTGGTTTTCTCCCCCTCGGTGGAGCAGCCGGCCCGTCACGTCTCAGCGAGGGTGCACTGACATGCAGGTGGGGCGCCCGCACACGCAGGCCCTGGCTGCACCTCTTGTCCCCATGAGCCGGCCAGTTGGGAGCCAGCCTGTCCCGTCGGAGCTCTAGCTCCAGCGCTGGCAGCTGGGCGCGTTTTACGAACCTCTCTGTGCCTCATTGGAAAAGCAGGGAAGCAACAGAGCTGGAGTCTGGGTGACAGGTGATGGGCCTGTTGGCGGGAGGCAAGCGAGGCCTGGCCTGGAGCGGAGCCGTGAGCCTCCCCCACGCCAACCAAGTCTTGGGTCTAGCAGCTAAAAGGTAGCAGGAGGGTAGCGCGTATCCATTTTGTGGAAGGAGAAATGCAGAGAAGTTATAATTGACTAAGGTTGTCACTGTGCCGTGGCTGGGGCTGGACTTGCAATCCCGTCTTCAGACGCTCTTCCTCATACAGTGAGGCGCCATAATGCCCTGTGGCACGTGACGGCAGTCTCCACGAACAGCCCGGCGTTGTCACATGAGACGAATTCAGGCGGTCTGTGAGTGGTTTTCACTCTGGGTTCCAGGGAACCCTTGGGTTCCACCCACCCTCCAGGGCAGACGGGGTGTGAGGTGTGGGGTGAGCAAAGGAGGGAGCCTTCAAGGGAGGGACAGGGTTCCCAACTCAGCCCCAGACAGGGGCAGGGATGGCATGGGGAGAGGAGCAGGGAGGAGAGAGACTGAGATTGAGAGAAAGATGTTAAAAGAAAACCAACCATTCCTCTGGCACCGCTGGGGGCGGGTCCTACTCACCAACCAGCAACTCTCCAGCAACAACCGCCCGACCCCAGTGGAGCGCCCTGTAATTTAATTCAGCTCTGACACTGACTTCCAGGGTTGGGGTCAGACGACGAGAGGCTCAGGGCTCAGTCCCACAAGACACATCACTCAGATGCCGGTCCCGAGTGCCTGTCCCCCAGATGCCCACACACCGTACACCTAGCCACAGAGGGGGCTTCCCTCCCCCCAGCCCTCAGGTTCCCTCATTTGCTAGAACAGCTCACGGCGCTCAGGAAAGCACTTTACTTTTATTTACTTGTTGTTATAGAGGACACTGTCAAGGATGGGGTGAAAGCCAGCTGGAAGTGACATAAGAGACAATATCTAGAAGGATCTGAGCACAGGAGCTTCTGCCCTCATGCGGTTGGGGTGCACCACCCCTTGGGCACGTGGCTGCATTCGCCAACTCAGAAGTTCTCCACATCCCAGAACCTAGGGGTTTTTACGGAGGCTTCACCTTGTAAGCAATTACTACTCAGTCTCCAGTGTCCTCCCCAAAGGAGCAGGCCGGGCTGAAAGTCCAAGCTTCTAATCATGACTTGGCCTCTCTGGTGGCCAGTCCCCACCCTGAAGCTATCCGGAGCCCAACCAGAGCTGCCTCGTCAGAACAAAAGCTGCTCCCATCAGCCAAGAAATGCCAGGGGATTAAGATTTCTGTGCTGGACGCTGAGGCCCAATATTACCACAAAAGAGGCTCCCGGCACCCCCATCATGCAGGAAATTACAAGGGCTTCAGGAGTTCCTGGGAGCAGAGATCAAATATATATTTGTCATTACTACATCACAGACACTGAGAGAGACCAAGGTCTAGTGAGGTGAGACCAGAGAACCAGGGGCTGAGGAGGAGGAAGGAGCAGGGGGCCCACTGCAACAAGGAGATACAGGACAGAGACTGGGGTCCAGGAGACAGGTAGGATCTCTGGTTGGGATGAAATGCTTCCATGGTCCTAGCCCTGCTCCTCCATTTCCAAAGGTTTACCCTCCCAAACAGTCCTCCAGGGTCCTGCAGGGACCCCCAAACCCCGACCTGCCCTCCCTCAGCCCAGTGCCCCAGGGCAGGGGGTCAGACCATGTGCCCAGACTGCTGGCATGCCCTCACCTCACCACAGGCCGAGCCTGGCCCAGGCAGGCCAGGTCCGGGGCACCCAAGGTCAAAGACAAGCCCCAAGTGCTTGGGGATCAGTGCAGCGCTGTGGGTAAGCGGGCAGGTTTCAGTGCCACAGGAATCCGTCCACCCCACAGCTCCGTGGACTATCCATCCTGGTTTATCCACTTCATAGCTCAGGCAAGTCCTAACCTGCTCTGACCTGTTTTCCCACCTGTGAAGTGGGGATAATCATAATGATAATAGAGTCTTTGCTTTATAGGGTTGTGGTTTTATGGTGAGGGTTCAATGCATATAAAGAGCTTAATCTAAGTGCCTGACACCTTTCAAGCACGCAATGAAATGATTGATAGGAAAAACTTGAAAGCTCAGCTAAGCGACCCAGGTCAGGGAGCCTGAACTTTCCTTAACTTACTGGGACCTCCGGAATGTCCCAAAACCTCACCGATCATCTCTTCATCTAAGGGTGGGGCTAAAATTCTGCATCTGCCGACCTCATAGGATTAGGGGAAACTTGATGAATTCACAAGTTCTGATAGTGGCATCTCGGGGACCAAGTCTGGTGGGGCTGTGACTCCCCTGTCACCAAAGATGCCCAGCTCCTGGGGCACCGCGAGAATAGCCCTGTCCTCCCGCTGGCCGGTGGCGGCCCTTGGCCAGCTGAGCATTCCTTAGCCCCTGGGGATTGTCATTGCCCCCTGCTGGTTAGCTGAGGATGCCTCCTGGAGCTGGTGTAATTGGGGGGCACAGGCTCACTCTCCTTGGGGGGGGGTCAGAAAAGCAGGGCTGCACCCTGGGACTGCCTACATCTCATCCAGTGGGTGTCTGGGACCATAAATGCGAGGCCTCCCCCATGGGCCTGTCTGCAGCCACCAATAGCCATGACAATGATTACATGGTGTGAGTTGAATACCTGGCCGTGTGCTAGGAGTTTATGTGTATTATCATTTCACCCTCCTAATGACCCATGGGGTTAACGCTGTTATTATAACAAATTATAATACCTGTTTGGTGAATGAGGAAACAGAGAGACTGGCTAACTTACCCAAGCTCAAGCAGCGGAGACAGTCAGTTTTGCTGCCCAGACCTGGCGGTCTCTGGAGATGACACGGGGATATTCTGGGAGGACAGGGGTGTTGCGCTGGCCGGGTCTGGTCTAACATGGGGACAGAGGCAGCTGGCACCGTGGAAGGGTCAGGACAATAGGGCCACTTTGCCCACCTGGCTGCTTGCGACCTTGGGCCAGGCCCTCCCCTCTGGGCCTGTTACCTCATCTGGTAAATGAAAAGGTTGTTCCAGTACCTGGAGGCCCTTCCTATCTGATTCACTCACCACTCCCCTTTCCATCAAATCGGTAACCCCACTTACATTGTGACTCCCCAGCAGACCCACTGAGGCTTCTTCACCTGAGCTCCCTGGGGCCCATGAGCAGCACTCCCACCTGGCCCCCTGTGTCTGTGCAAGTGCACTTTTCACCAACTCTCTCCCTCTGCAGGGCAGCAGCTTCCGTCTCTGCTTTCAGAACTGCCCTGAACTCCACCTCCATTTCTAGGGAAATGCCTTGAAAAACTCCAGTCCCCACCCCATAAAAGTCTTCCCTTTGCTGTGTTTGAAGCCCCTCAGGCGTCCTGATCCTGTGCCCAGGCTTCCACCCGCCAGCTTCTGACCCCCGGAGACCCCGTCCCCACTGCTCCCGGCTGGTCTCTGCCGTGCGGAAGCGCTGCGTGCGTTGCCTGAGGTCCTCGCCCCATGACCTTCCCCGGCCCAGAGGAGTCAGGACGGGCGGGGCGGTGGTGAGGTAGGTGCAACGACCGCGCTGGCCTGGAGGTCGCAGTGCAGACAAACCAGATGAGCGTGGCGGGAGAACCTAGCAGAATCTGGGGTCTCACTGCTCCCCTTGGCAGTCTGGGGGTGAGGAGAGTGTGAAAGCAGTTCTGAATTCTGCGTCTGGGCCTCCCCCCGGTACACCTCAGTGTTTCCATCTGTAAAATGGCAGGAGATAGCCTAAGACCCCAGATGGTTTCTAGGCAACCTTCCCCGGCAGGCACCCTAACACCCTTCTGAAGGGCGCTGGAGGGAGGGACAGTCCTGAGCGCCCCTTGACGCGGCACTGGCCCCAGCCATCTTAGGGAATGGAATGAAATGACTGCAGGACCCTTGCCCACATTTTATGGAGAACACAGAGCCCCTTGGCCTCAGCGCCGGGGAGGCTTTACCCCCAGGAGAAAGGAGGGTCTGAAACAGGCCCGCAGAGCTGCGTGGGTGGTGAGAGGAATGACGCCCTCCGGGGGCCTCCCAGGGCCAAGTAGGGCCTCAAGGTTGGTCTCATGGGCCAGGGAATGGGTGGTGGCTGTGGCCTTCTGGAGAAGTCCGGGCAGGTGCCCGTGGGAAGGGAGAATGTGTCCTCCTGCCCTCAGCAGCTGCAGGCCCCAAACACCCTCCTTGCCAAGGCCCGGGCGGGAGGGAAGGTCCTGAAGAGATGGGGAGCGGGGAGGGAGGCGGGGGCAACATCCCAGGGCAAGGATCCCCTCCAAGGAATGGGACCAAGTCCTCGCAGGCACAAAAACCCTCCTGCCGGGATTAAAGAACAAGACACAGGCATGCCAGTGAGGCAGAACGTTCTCTACAAAAGTTATAATGAGCCTGAGAGAGGGTGGACAGAGGTGAGCAGCACGGCCCCACCCCCACCCAGCAAAGGAAGGCCCCAGAGGGGGCTGAGGCGGGGCAGGAGAGAATGGGCAGCACCTGGGGCTCCAAGAAAGTCGAGTCGGCACTTGGGGGTGGCCCCAGGCCTAGGCCCAGAGAACAGGGGGGAGAGAGGGGTGGGCTCGGGGTGGCAGTGGTGGGCGGCCAAGGCTCGGTGTGGGGATGGAGACCACCTTCTCCAAGGCCCAGCTCAGGCCTGCATGTGGACGCAGCTACAGCGGAGATCTGCGACAGGCTCTGGGGGTTCCGCCCCCGCCCCCTGCCGAGGAGACCCAGGGAGGACCTAGGGCTGGGGCTGTGCCCCCAGCAGGGCAGCTCTCCAAGCTGAGAGCCAGAGCTGGGGTGCTGCAGCTGACAGCGCACCCACAGGCTCCGCTTGTCCCCAGGCACACTCCCCCTCCTGTGACCTCAGTCTGACCGGAGAGCCCTGGGAACACGTGTCTGGAGCCCCTCAAAGGCCAGGTTCACCCCCACAACGGGGCAGGGACGTGCCTGAACAGAGGGCGGGCCGACCTGGTGTCCCTGCAGAGACATCAGCGCTCAGCCGCTTTCATTTCTGGAGGGAAACCCATTTAATGACCCCAGCGCAGAGCCATGAGGATCTGGGGCCCAGCAGGGGCGTTGACTGAGCACATCTCACGGGCCTGGCCACATGAGGCTGGACACCCAGTCTCCGCCTGTCTCAGCCCAGGGACTCTGAGGCAGTTGGCAGCTGCCTGTCTTGGGCCCAGGGCGTGCCTGCCAGGCCTGGGGCCACAACACAGCAGCCCGCTGTCCTAGCACCGTGCGGCCCTGCCCTGGCCCTCAGTCCTAGGGAAGCCAGGCTGCACAACCTGGGGAGGAGAACCGAGGAGGACAGGGCAGGAGGGTAGTCGGACTGGGCTCACCCCAGTGGGCTGGGAAGGACACCAGTCACCCCACCCCATCCTGGCCTCCCACTCCTCACCAGGGCGTGCAGGTGAAGACCGAGGAGGGGGCTGGCCGCGCTCGGGCAGGGGTGGGCACAAAAGGCAGGGCGTTTGGCTGAGGAGTCCAGCCTGGAACCTCCTCTGTGACGTGTGAGGGGGAGGGGAGGCAGGTCAAACTCTTCCCTGCACAGAGATGTGGAAAGGAAGGCTCCAGTCTGAGCAGGGGGCTCGGAGGAGGGGGTGGGAGAGACAGTGGCGCCCAGGACAGGAAGCGCCCCCCCCCCCCAATTCACACACACTCCTATCCCTGAGGCCCCTTCCTCTGGGGCTGACCTCCCACCAACCCATGTGTTCCTTAGGGCCACTGAGATGGGGTGGCTCAGAGCACCCAGGCCCCTCAGAACCGATGTTCTGGGGTGCTCGCTTGACCATCTGGGTGTGTCCACGCCACGTCCTCTGCTCTGGGGGATGGACAGTCTTTCGAGGCAGGTCCTTGCTCCTGGGGAGGGGCCGGGGTGTGCAGGGCTGGCGACTGTGAGGACCTGATGGCCCCACTGAGGGTTGTGGCAACTTGCAACTCAATTTGGTTTGGGGAGAGGAGCCCCAAGTTATCTGTGGAGAAAGAGATAGAAATGGAGCTCAGATAAGGGCTTTCAAATCCATCATTTGAAGCCAGAATCAGCCATTTTGACAACTTACCCTCTTCAGCCGGGCAGATGGTCAGGGATGGGGACACGGGCCCAGAGTGCCCTTCCCACCCGTCCACTGAGCCAGACTGCGGGGCCACACCCACCCCTGCCTAGCCCCCAGGGTATAGGCCAGAGACACCAAAAGAGAGCAGCCTCCTTTGCTGGATGTTCAGGAGCCCATGACCAGCGTGGTGGCAGCCGGGGTGACTCTGAACATGACAGCTCTGCCCTCTGAGCAGCTGCTGGCCATGCGGGGCGCATTGGCCCCTCTTGCCGGGTGCAGGGCTCAGGGTCCAGCTGGTAAAACGTCTGCCTTGAGGACTTGGGCAACTGGGGAGATGGCTCGCTGCCAGGGAACCCCCTCCCCAGGCTCAGAGCCACACAGACCAAGGGTCCAGCTCAGCTCCGCACTGAGCAGCAGCCAGACCTTGGGGTGACTAACCCTTGGACCCTCTACTTGCTTACCTGTAAAATGGGGTGATCTAGAGCATGGAAGTGAGGACACATGCAAGGCATCCCCAGCACCTGGGAGACAGGAGGGCCCCAAACACCCCAGCAGGGGTTACTACGACTGTGTCTCATCCATACTGAAATACCCACTTTTCCGCATGTTGATGTCCTCAAGTGAGACGCATTTGCATCGGCTGTGACGGGGAAGTCTCGCGTCATCATTCAACTGACACTTACACTGACATTAAACTGGCAGCTTATTTTTCTGAATGCACATCAATAAAACGTGGGCTCTTGTCAGGAAGGGCCACTTAGATCATGCCCCCTCCTATTCCCGGAAGGGCAGAGCCCCTAACCCCAAGGCCTTCTGACCCCCCTCTCCCCACCCCAGGCTCCCATGCTCACAGTTCTGTGTCCTCCAGGGCGGGTGGGCGCTCCAGCGCCTGCCTGCGACGCCGCACGGCCCCCATGATCTTCTTGCGCGGCCCCAGGGGGACGCTGATGCTGCGGAGGTCCAGGTCAGAGCAGAGCATCAGCGCCTCCAGGTCTATCTTCTCCTGGCGCAGAAGGGAGGCGAAGTCCTCCATGTGCAGGGAGGCCAGGAAGGTCTCCAGGGGGCTGGTCTCTGGCTCCAGGTCCTCATCCAGGCCCAAGTCCAACTCGTCCCAGGGCAGCTCCTCCCCGCAGCTGCGGTCCTGCAGGCTGTTGGCACTGCCCAGGCTGTCGTCGTCCAGGCTCGGGGCGCTCTGCAGCCGGCCCCGCAGCGGGCCCCCATCCTCCAGCGCCGCGTCCTCGCGGCCCAGCCCGTGCAGGCCGCTGCTCAGGTAGTTCCTGCGGAACACCATGGTGCCCAGGCCGGGGCGCGTAAACAGGGAGTCGTGGCCTGAGTCGGTGCTGACCTCCGAGTGGGCAGGCTCGGCCGCCAGCGTGGCACGGGAGACGCTATCCTCGTCCGAGAGGAACATGTCCCTGAGCGGGGAGCGGCCCCACTCTTTGGGGTTGGCGTAGGTGCCCTGGCGCACGAACATCACGTCGCTGCCCAGCTGCAGGCCGGAGAGCGAGCGCACACTCTTGCGGCCGTCCTCGGAGATCTTGAAGGTGCCCTCGCCCGCCTGCTTGCGCCGCTCCAGCTTCCGCTGGATCTTGGTCTTGCCCCTGGCGGTGCCGTGCAGCGTGGCCTGCGAGTAGGGCAGGTGGCCGGCCAGCGTCAGGGGCTGCAGCCGGCGGCTCAGGGTGCTGGACGTGAGGCTGGAGAAGCTGAGCGTGTCGGAGCGCTCGGCCAGCTCGCGCCGGTAGCGACGCTCCATGCGCTCGTGGTGCTTGCGCTGCATCTTGGCGCACTCGCGGACGCGCCGCTCCGCCTCGCGGAAAGCCTTGTCCTTCAGCTTGCCCACCAGCTTGGGGTTGAGGCTGCTCTGCTTGGCCGCGATGGAGTCCAGGTAGCGCACGCACTCCATGTGGCCCTTCATGGCGGCCATGTCCAGCGGCGTGTGGTAGTCGTTGTCCAGGCACCAGATGTTGGCCCCGAAGGACACCAGGAAGGAGAGGCAGTGCAGGTGCCCATTGGAAGCTGCCAGATGCAGGGGTGTGTTGCCCCAGATGTCACACTTGTCTGGATCACCCCTGCCAGGAGGACACGTGCGACGGGTGGTGAGCCACGGCAAGGCAAGTCCGGCAGGCAGTCAGCAGGGGCTGGAGGAGGGGAGCGCCTCGCTGGGGCACGTGAGAGGGACCCGAGGGCCTGAGAACTCGCCTCTGACTCCAGGAGGCACAGCCCGCAAGGCCAGAGAAAGGGCGGGTGCCCCCCCACAGGGGGCGTGGCAACAGAGAAGGCAGGCCCGGGGCGGGCCTTCCCCAGGAGAACTGAGGGCTGGGAATCTCAGGGCATAAATATTTGATGCCCAGAGAGAAAGGAGTGAATTATTCATGGGGCCAGCGGAGAGGCGGCCCTGAGAGGTGGTGGGCCAGGGCCCACTGTGGTCCCCCCCGCAGGCCTGATGGCGATTGCGGCCACACGTGCGGGGCGATTTAGAAGAGAACCAGAATGTGGCATGTCCAGGGCCCGAGTCCCCGTGAGAGTCTGAGGCCTTGTGCCTGCCCTGCAGACTTGCCCTGCATGTCATGGGCACAGCCATGTCTTCAGGGAGCAGGGCCAGGCCTGGCAAGCCCGCGTGTGAGAGCAGGTGTCGGGCCTTGGCCTGGGCACTGAGGGGAGTGTGGGGGCAGCCAGGACTGGAGAGGAGGCGGGAGGCTAGTGGGGCCTCCCTTCTCTTTCCGGGGTGCCGCATCTTCGGGAGCCCGCAGGCAGGTTGGCACTCACCCCTTCCAATACTACATCAGACTGTGCCCCTACCCCACCCTGAAGCAGCTCCTGCTGGCTCCCCCAAGCTCCTGCCTCTCTCACAGGCCTAACTCAGCACCTCTGCCTCATGCTAATGAGGCCACCAGGCCACCCCGCTGGGCAGGGGGTAGAGTCACCCCTTTGTTTCAACACTTTCCCTACCTATCACCAAGTCCTTTGGGACAATGTGAGGAGGGGCAGACTGGGAGCTGGGCCAATCCAGCCCGTGACCTCGGTCAGATGTGGGGGGCAGGGGTGGTGCAGCAGGGAGACACCCTCCCCCCTCCTCTCCCAGTCTCCCTGAGCCAGCAACAGGTGCCCTCTTAGCAAGGGGAGGGGCCAATTCCTGCCTCTGGCACAGTCTCGGCTGCTTGGTCTTGGGGATGCTCCCACCTGCTGCTGGGCCCCAGGAGCAGCCAAGGAGGGACGGCAAGGGGAGTTCCCCCACCTCCCACAAGCCTGGGCCACAGGCCAGCATGGGAAGGGGGGCAGCTGAGCCCCCACCCCACCCCCATCTCCAGGGCCGGAGAGCTTCCCACTCCCCTGCCCTGCCCAAGCTGCACGGGCCTGTTCAATGGGCCTTCTTGCCAGAAAGCTCGGGGTGCTCCAGGAGCGGGCCCCTGTCATTCATTCAGTCCTGGGGTCCCACACCCCTCTGCTGCTAAAGCGAAACCCCTTTCCTGCCCTGACACCAGGACTCCAGACCCACCTGTGCTCCCCTCCCTACTCCAAACAGGTGAGGGAGCTGCTCCCAGAGCCCCCGCATGGGCATCGCAGCCCCGGAGGCATGGGGGTGGGGAAGGGCACAGAGGGAGTTAATGGGGTGGCTGTGGCTGAGCCCGAGTGACATTTGGTACTATGGGCAGTGCCCATAAATCCCAGAGTGAACAGGAAGAGAGCCGGGTAGCCTCGTCCTGGGGTGGAGGGGGTATTGTGGGGGGGGCAGTGGGAGGTGCTGTTGAGTCCTCCGGATCTGAGGCTGGGGATGGGCAGTGAGGAGCCTCTGCTTTCCTGGGCCCACCTCTGATCCCTCTGAAGCTTCCGCCCCATCTCCTGTTCCCACCATGCCCCTTACTCTTGCTTCCAGCTGCCACCCGCCCAGGAGACCTGTCCCACCTTCCCCTCACTCTGCAGACCCCCCCCCATATGACCCCTAATTCCCAGTCCCTCCCCTCCTAGCCCAGGTTCAGGTCAGGCTTACTAACCCCTCAGAGTGTGCCCCCCCTCTTTCCCCAAGCTCCCACTTTAGGTCTAAGGTAGGAAAGGGGCGACGAGGATGCCATGGGGCTGGGGAAGGCATCTCCGGGCCTGGGCGGGCAGAACACTCTTCTCCCTCCCCTGGGGGCTTGGGTGGGTACTCACCCTCTGCTCACGATGAGCCGCAGGGACTCCAGGTTGCCATGGTAGGCAGCCCAGAGGGTGGGGGTCATGCCATCCTCATCTGGGGCGTTCAGCTCTTTCCGGGTGGCCTCCTTGAGGAGCTCGAGGTAGCCGTCCCTGGCTGCCCGGTGGTACTGGTCGTTCATGGCGCCTGACTTGGACGGGGAGGGGGGGGGCACCGAGAATTGCCCCCCCGCGGGGGAGGGCCGCGGGGTCAGGGCTGAGGCATGGGGTTGGGGGAGGGGCCCCGGGCAGGGGCGGGGGCCGCCAGCCCCCACGGCCGCAGAGAGGACCCGCGAGACGCTCCGTTGCTGCTCTGGGACATCTGAGCCGCTCAGCGCTCACCCGGCGGGGAGGGAGGCGGGGGAGCATCTCCCGCGGCCCAGGGAGCCGCCCTCGGGCTGCCCCTGGGTCCTAAACACCCTTCCTGGATGCACCGGGGTGACCCACGCAAGGCCCTGCCTTCTCTCCCACGGCGCCCACCCAGCGCCCCATCCCGGAGCCCCAGGCTGGAGCCGCGAGGGTCTGTCCTCACGAGGGCCTCGGCGCTGCGCCCCCGATGTCTCCGCACGTCCAGGGCCGGGGGCAGGCCTGGGGAGCGGCGTCTGGGGGAGCCCTCCTGCGCGGACGCGGGCCTCGGGGTCCGGGTCGGGCTCGGGGTGCAGCGGGGAGAGGCCCGGCGGGCCGGCAGGGGGCGCTGGGAGCCCGGCGCGGGCCGGGCGCGAAGTCTGGGGCCTGGAGACGGCGCGGACTTCGCAGCCTGGCGCCGCGGGGCCCGGGGCACACGCGGGAGCTGCTCGCGCCGCGGTCGTGCGGGGACGGGCGGGCGAGGGGCCGCCTCTCCACGCGCCCGAGGAACGCGGCGCGGGCGGCGCTCCAGCGCCGGGAGGGCCCCGGGTGCCCGCGCGCCCTCGGGGCGTCCGTCGAGCATCCGCTCTTGGGTTCTCGGCGGCCGAGGTCGCGGGGCGCCGGGGCGCGGTGGGCGCCAGGGGCGGGTGCCGTCTGGTGCCGCAGTGCGGGGCCGCGCCCCAGCTGGGCCGCAGGGAGGTGGGGCGCCTCTTAGCGGGTCATATAAATCTCACCTTATCTGGCTCCCGCGCCTCTTCCCTAAATTCAGCTCGGAGAAAAGATGGATCATGTGAGCGGGACTGAGAGGTTTATGGAGCTGCGCTCCCGCGGCTGTAAATCACCCTGCCCTCCTCGCTATAAAGCGCCCGTCCGGCCCGGCCTGGGAGAGACGAGCCGCTCGCCGCCCCCCGACCCCCAGCTCCGCGCGGGCTCCCCGCCCAGCCAGGTACGCGCAGCGGGGCGTCTGGGCCGGGGAGGGGGCGGGTTGGAAGCGAGATTCCGGGCGGGGTCCGACGGGGCTGCCACCCCGGCCCGCAGGCAGGGCCGGCTCTCCCCTCTCGCTGCCCCAGTGCCTCCTCCGCGGGCCGCAGCCCCCACCCTCGGGGTTAGGAACCCCCACCCCCACCCCCACCCAGTCCGGGAGCCCAAGATGAGATCATGAGGCCCCTCGTTGACCTGGGGTCCCGTCCGCTCCGCCCGCACAGTGACCCTCCAACCTCCTGCGGTCGCCCCTGCCATGTCCGAGGAACTGGCCTCGGGCCCCAAGGAGAGCCCCCCCGCGCCGCGGGCGGCCCCCCGCGAGGTGTGGAAGAAGGGCGGCCGCCTGCTGTCGGTGCTGCTGGCCGTGAACGTGCTGCTGCTCGCCTGCACGCTCATCAGCGGCGGGGCCTTCAACAAGGTGGCCGTGTACGAAACCGACGTGTTCGCGCTGCTCACCACCATGATGCTCCTGGCCACGCTCTGGATCGTGTTCTACCTCCTCCGCACAGTGCGCTGCCCCGGCGCTGTCCCCTACCACGACTCCCACGCCGGGCCCATCTGGCTCAGAGGTGCCCGGGAGCGGGGGCAGAGGCGGGCTGGGCTGGGGGAGGGGGCAGGCCAGGAACTGGAGGCTGAGGCTGTGCAGGAATTTGGGGATGTCCGTGGAGGTGGACAGAAGTCCCCCCAGCAGGACTGGAGGTGGCTGGGGGTGCAGTAAGCCGCTGGGGAGGGAGAGGAGAGAGAGAAGTGGCTCCCCGGGGAAGTGTAGGGGGCACATTTTTGTCCTAAAGATTAGAAAAGGGTGGTCACAGGAGCGTCTTTGATGGTGAACAGAAAACAGGGGACAGACGAAGCTGAGGGAGCCCATTTAAGGTCCTTCCCCTCACCTGTGAGCCCTAAGCGATGGGGGCGCCACAGGACATCTCTCCACCCACCCACTCAGTCATACTCTCATCCTTCACCCATCACCCACCCACCCATCTACCTGTCCGCTCACCCACCCACCCACCCACCCATCTGGCCATCCACCCTCAGATCGGGGGGCCTCTCCTGCCCCTCTGATCGGCCCCCACCCCATTCCCAGGTGGGCTGGTGCTGTTTGGAATCTGCACCCTGGTCATGGATGCCTTCAAGACTGGCTACTACTCCAGTTTCTTTGAGTGCCAGTCGGCCATCAAGATCTTGCACCCTCTCATCCAGGCGGTGTTCGTCGTCGTCCAGGTGGGTAGAGGGCGTTGTCTTGAGCG
The DNA here is from genome assembly GCF_964194135.1 of Talpa europaea. Lineage (NCBI taxonomy): Eukaryota > Metazoa > Chordata > Mammalia > Eulipotyphla > Talpidae > Talpa > Talpa europaea. The sequence goes on from NC_140074.1 coordinate 132,913,687, forward strand.
CGGCAGGAAGAAGCCACTTCCTGGCATGGGGGCCAGAGACCTGAGCTCCATGCTCCCTTCTCCCCTGAGCAATAAAGTGGAGATAGGATGGTGGTGGGGATCACATGAGTCCGTAAATCTGGAAATACTTGGTAATGAAGTAAGATTCAAATCTGAGCCACTACTGAGGGACCCTGCAATTCTATTTCAACCCAAGCAGTGTCAGTAGTTAACACCTAGGAGGTGTGAGCTGTTGCAGGCATCCTGTCTCCTAGAACCTGGCCTGCCCTTTCTAGGTGCCCACAGAGGTCATCAGTCTCAACCCTGGTTCTGCTGGGTCTGGTGGGTTTGACCCTGGCGTGGCCCCTATGCTCGGCATTTGTTCAGGAAATAGGGTGTCCTGTACCTGCGAGCTTTCAGGCACATTCAGAAATATATATATATTATAAATTGTATATATTATAAACACTATATATGGTTATGTTTATATATTATAAACATATATATATGTTTATGTTTGTTGCACACATAATACTTCATACAAGCTCCTGATTGAGCCACGGCAGGGAGGACTCTCTCACCTGGGCCTACAGCAGACCTCGCCTTGGGCCATGACCATGAGCCCACATGTATGTCCCATGTCCCTCCGTGGAGCCTCCCCCTGCCGCCCAGGTCTCCATAGCTTGCTACATTCCTGACTCAAGCATGTATCATGTTTCTATATTTCATCTTATGCGTTTAAAGTTTCCTTAAGTAGAATGAAAACTACAGACACCCCACACCCACAGACACCATAGCAGGGGGCTGTGGGCAGCTGGGTGAGGGTGAGGCCCTCGCAGGCAACAGGGGATGGGCCTGGGGCAGGGGTGTTACCAAAGGGAGCTGAGACGTCTCTCAAGATTCTCAAAACCAAGCCTGAGGCTGGCCTTGCTCCCAGGAGTACATACCTGGGTAGTCAAAGCTCCAAATGACCTTCTTCCTGCAAAAAAACGCACAAACACCAAGACCAGAGTTTTACAGTGGACACGTTGCAAACTTTTAAAGAGCAGAGAACCACTATTCTGCATAAATTGTTCCAGAGAATAGAGAGCCCCGCTTCACTGCGTAAAGCTAAAGTAAATAGAACTTGGTGTGCGGTCTCTTGGGGTCGAGAGTCGTGCGCAGCCTGAACAGGGCCCCAGGTGCAGCAACCTGCCATCGATGACCCTCACCTCTCCTTCCCACTCAGACCTACTTCCTCTGGGTCGCCGCTAAAGACTGCATCCACATCCACCTGGATCTGACCCGGTGAGTGTCTGTCCCACTGCTCAGCTGCCCTGCCCAGCAGGCCGGGGCATCTCCAGCACTGTGTGAGACACGAGGGGTTCCACCTGGGGATGTGGGTCCTCTTTCTGCCCCTGTGGGTTGGGGGGTTCAGCCAAGCCCCCCTGGCTTTTTTGGGCTGATTTCTACCATGCTGTGAGGGTTGCGTGTATCTGTGAGTGTGTGTGTGTGTGAGCGTGGATGGCAGAGTGCACTCTATGTCCACTCCCCCCAGGGATGGAAACAGTGGTCGGAGCCCCTGGCCAACCCCTGGCCCTCTCTCAGGTGGCTCCTGGCCAAGTCAATGGTTCCTCCCAAGCTCAGCTTCCTCCCACACAAGGGCCAGCTTAGTTTCTTGCTTCTCAACACCACCTCCCAGTAGAGCCCTCCAGGGACCTCCAGTGACCTCTCGCCCCTCCCCTACAGGTGTGGTCTTATGTTCACACTCACCACCAACCTGGCCATCTGGATGGCGGCCGTGGTGGATGAGTCCTTGCACCAGGCCCAATCCTACATGAGCTCCCACGGCAACACCAGCCACACGCGCCTCGCTCCCAACCGTGAGTGCCCACTTCCACGACCCCCCCTCCCCGCGCAGCCAGGCCTCAGGGCTGGTGCTTGTCCAATCTGTCTCCTGCACCCTCCTGGGGGCTGGAGCAAAGGTGGAGGCCAGCAGGCCTCTTGCTCTGGGCTGCATCTCTGAAGTACAGGTGTGGGTCACCCAGGAGGAGGAGCATCGGGGGCACCTTCTCATCCTTAGCTCTGGCCCCCACCGTCAAGGTGTCCATTCCACTAAGGAAGGGACTCGGCACCAGGGCAAAGGGCCAGGGTGATCTGGCGGAAGAGAGGGGAAGGAGGCAGATGGCCCGATGGTGGAAGCGCAGGACCAGATGGGAGTCTGGCAAAGACGAGGGGGAAATAGTCATCGCGGGGACAAGAGCGGCCATCCACTGTGCTTTGGTGTCAGGCACCAGCTGCCGCCCCGCTTGGGCCTCCCAGCTCCCTAGGAGGTGGGCGCTGCGCGTTTTCCTGCTGACAGAGGAAACACTAGAGCATAGAAGAGTAAGTAGCTTGCCCAAGGTCACAGAGTTTGGAATTGAGAACCAGCGTGGAGAGCCATCTGTCTGTGCCCTGCTAAGGGGCGCACAGGCCCCCTGGTTCTAGTTCTCTGGACTTCTCTAGTGCCCCCCACTAGCCAGCGCCAGAATAGATGATAAGTCAGTGAGGCCCTCACTGGAGCACACGCACACCCAGCACCAAGGGCCCAGCTCGCAGGGAGGCCCCCGCCCAGCGGACTGGATCAAGCATCGCCCTGAGCTTACAGAGGGTCAGGGGGTCGGTTAACAACAGCCCAGGCGTGCCATGAGCGTGCCCTGGAGAGGTCCCGCCGGGTGTGAGCAGCTGATGGGGTTCTCTCTCCGTGACAAGCCACTGCCCCTCTCTGGGCCTCAGTTTCTCCCCTGCAGAACCAGCCGGGATAGTTCTGGGGCTGAAAAGAGACGTTTGCCAAGGTCCAAAGCTTCCTACAAAGCGCCGCGCGGAGCAGGGCCAGACTTGGCCTAGCCCTGCTCCCAGCCAAGACCTGGGCACAGCAGCTCACGGTCTGGGCTGAGTCAGATGCTGGGGAGAACTCTGAGGAAGCTTGAGCTTTTGGGGCTCCCAGGAGGGCCACCTTCCAGCAGGACCAGGACCTTGCCTATCTCGGGAGCCAGGGATCATGCTGGCGGGGTGAGGGTAGGGGTGTTTTCCTGAAGGAAGCACTGGCTGGTGTTCACCAATGGGTCACTCGGTCTTGGATACATAGTAGGTGCTCAAAAAATCCCAGGGGAGTGAACGACAATGCCAGGCTGTGTGTGGGCATTTGGGGGCCAGCGGTGACAATGGGAGGCAGAGACCCTGCCCTGATGAAGGTCACGGTCTAGGCGTGAGGGTCTTCAGATGGGGTGCCTCCGGGAAGGCAGGAAGGCAGAGCAGCTCAGCGCCCCTCTCTCCCCAGCAGAGCAAGCGGGCAGCACGGCCGACGGGGACTGCCCCTGCAACACGGCCCTCTGCCAGATCTTCCAGAAGGGCTACTTCTACCTCTACCCCTTCAACATCGAGTACAGCCTCTTCGCCTCCACCATGCTCTACGTCATGTGGAAGAACGTGGGCAGGCTGCTGACCTCCTCTGGCCACGGCCATGGCCACGGTCACACGCCCCCCCGGGGCAACCTCTTCCGGGAGACTTTTGTCGCTGGCCCTGTGCTGGGCCTGATGCTCTTCGTGGTGGGCCTGGCGGTCTTCATCATCTATGAGGTCCAAGTGAGTGGCGAGGGGGGCCGCACCCAGCAGGCCCTGGTCATCTACTACAGCTTCAACATCGTCTGTCTGGGGCTTATGACCTTGGTCAGCCTGAGTGGCTCTGTCATCTACCGCTTTGACCGCCGGGCCATGGACCACCACAAGAACCCCACGCGTACCCTGGACGTGGCCCTGCTGATGGGCGCTGCACTGGGCCAATACGCCATCTCCTACTACTCCATTGTGGCTGTGGTGGTGGGCACATCCCGGGACCTGCTGGCTGGGCTCAACCTCTCCCACGCCCTGCTCATGATAGCCCAGCACACCTTCCAGAACATGTTCATCATCGAGAGCCTCCACCGGGGCCCGCCGGGGGCCAAGCCTCATGACACACCCCCTAAGGAGCCCTGCCACGGCCTGACCTTTGCCAACCCGGACGCGCTGCAGGCCTTGCCCGCCTGCCCAACCACCCCCCAGCTGGTGGTCCCCAGCTCCACTGCCCCTCAGGAAGCGGTGGCCGATATCGTGGGCCCCAGGATCCACTGGAGACGTCAGTGCCTGAAGGACATTTCTCTGTTTCTCCTGCTCTGCAACATCATCGTGAGTAGCTGGGCACCCTGGGGGGAGAAGCAGAGGCAGGCTGCCCTCAGGCTTATTGGCCTGGCCTTGTCTTGCCCCAGTCTGTGGGAGAATCATGTGGCTCTCTAGGAAAGGAGCAAGTTCAGAGAGGGTCAGGTGCAGCCTCAGGGGCAAACAGCATCTCAGGGCACCCAGAGAAAGAAATCCAGGCGGCAGGAGGAGCTGGAGGAGTCCCAGGGAATGCTGCGAGGGAGCTGGGAGGAGGTGAGAGGGAGCTGAGAGCTGACGTGGGGGGGCCCTCACCCCCGGGAATGTGACTGCTCCTGGGAACTTGTGACCAGCTCATTTCTTAGGATAAGTGGAGCAGCGTCAGGAAGTCGCGGGGAGGAGAGCAGGGGAAGTGTGAGCCTTCTGTTCGCAGGCCAGGGGGGGCAGGCACACGAGCCGCCCTTCCCCCAGGACACAGCAAAGCCCGGCAAGGAGACTCCCCCAACCCCGGGCACACTCCACGGTACAAAACATGGCCTGGTGGAAATACTCCTCTTGAAGGTGCACCCCGATAGAGAAACACTCACCCACTAGCCAAACGGCCCACGTAGATCTCATCCCCAGCAGGGAAATCTAATACAGACACGTGCATCGGGGCGAATGTGTCCCAGAGAACACGCGCCAGGGAAGTTTCACAAAATATACAAACAGCGCCTTTAGCTATAACCTCCCGCAGGAAAATACCCCCATTATGTATGTGACCTCACTGTGGGTGCATCCCCATGCGCCCCGTGTGAATCGGCCAGCAGCCCTCTCTGAGTAGGGTGAATACAGACCATCCTCTCAGTAACCCATGAGACTGGACACCGACCACTGACCCACAAGCAGAAGCCATAAGATTCAAAACCTCCTGCCTGGGGCTGCTAGGGTGCTCGCCCCAGCCCTGGCCCCGCCCCCACGTCCACCGAGGCCCTGCCCACAAGCTGGGACTCCCCTGGGAGACTGTTTCCACTCCCTGTATCCCGTCCAGGATCAACATCCTCTCAGGCCCCATTTGAAAGTACAGAAATGGCAGGGCGGGGCTGTGCGGGGCCAGGGCAGAGGGGATGGGGCGCGGTGAGGTGCCCAAGGACGATACCCTCTGGGCAGGAAGCCTCTGTCTTTGCCTCGGACCCCACACCTGACTCCTGAGTCCCGGACTGAGCTGCAGCAGGAGCCTTCAGTGTTCTCCCATGCCTGGGAAGAAGGTGGAGCTGGGGAGCAGAGCTCAGAGGGGGTGGGGGTGGGGGTAGCCTTCCGGCTGCACCCCAGCACCCTGGCGGGGCCTGCAATCTGCATGCACTTCCAGGAGAGTGCATTTGTACCAAATCCTCGCATCATGTATTCAAAACCCGCGCCTCTCCCCCGCCCACAAGTGGCCACACTAAGGGTCACTTAGTGGACGTGGTCACTGCACAGGCCTGGCGGCGGGCAAGTTCAGCCGGGTGCCTTTTCTGCGTTCTCGCCCAAGGCTGGAGGCCCCGCTCAGCGACACCAGTGTAGAGGGCTAGCACCCCCAGCCTGTCTCCCCCAGAATACCCTCCAAAGGTCCTGACGCCCCCATCTCCCCGCACAGCTGTGGATCATGCCCGCCTTCGGGGCCCGGCCTCACTTCAGCAACACCACCGAGGTAGACTTCTACGGCTACTCCCTCTGGGCAGCCATCGTCAACATCTGCCTGCCCTTCGGCATCTTCTACCGCATGCACGCTGTGTCCAGCCTGCTGGAGGTCTACGTGCTGTCCTGAAGCCCAGCTCTGCCAGAGCCCAGGGGCTCGGCTCCCACGCCTCCCAGAGACCCCCAGGAGCACACCCCAGCCTGGCAGCCACGCTGCATGCCACCCATGCCCTGCGGAGTGGAATTTTCACAAAAGCTATTTTTCCAGGATGAGTTTTTAAATCACAATCAGGACGTGCCCATCCCGCCCAGCAGGACACTGGGTGACATGGGGGTGGGACAGGAGCCTTGTCCCTGCGGCCCTCCTGGGAAGTGTCTCAACTTGGGCTCCAGCTCTAAGCCCGGCCCTGTGGCCTGGCCAGTGTCCTGCCTGGAGCTGGGACCCAATAAAGCTGCAGCTCTTCTCCTGACACTGCTTCTTGTCTCAGTCGTCCCATCTGAGGTAGTCACAGAAGATCTTGGGGATCAGAGCTGGAAGGGCTCCTGGGAATTTGGGATCTCAAGCTTTTCGGGGGTGAGCCAAGTGTGAGTTATGAACTAGCATAAAGTGGGCGCTTAAGTGACTGCCTCTTCCTTTTATCTGCCAAGTGACATTGAATTTTTTTATGAATTCCATGATGCACCGAAGATTAGGAGGGACTGACATGGTCCAACTGCCATTTCACAGTGAAGGAAACTGAGGCCCAGAGAGGTAAAGTAACTTGCCCAAGGTCACACAGCCGAGAGTCACAGCCTTTCTAAGAATAACAATTTTCAAGCATTTTTTTTCAAGCAGCAGAATTTTCCCCCCTCAGATAAAATAGTTTCAGGCATCAGTTTTAGCTTCAGAGGAGTTGGAGGGTGTAAATCTCCTGGACTTCTTACCTAGCACACCCCTGCCCCTGAGGGTCCTAAGCTCTGGAGCACCCCGAAACCACCCCATTCCCTGGAGCCAGCAGAGACTGGCGAAAGGCAGACCACCTGATAGGTGGCTGTTGTAACCAGGAGCTTTGTCTTGGGTGACTGAAAGACAAACCTCATTCCCATCAGCCCCCCTAAATCTTAAATGTTTATATGGAGGTCTTACTGGGCTTAATCACATACTGCCCGGGTGTCTCAACAATGTATTTTATCCAGTGACACGTCCTTGGGCAGCTTCTGGAGCGGGGATGGCAAGCGGAGCCCACAGCCCAAGAATAGGGGAGGGGTGAGGAGCAGCAATGGCCTGGGGCCAGCCCACAGGCCAACATCTTCCTGATTGCCTCCCCAGCACCCCTTCACCTAGGGGTCCCTGGGGCACATTTCCAAAGCCCTGGGAATTCTTCTTTACAAAAAGTACAGACTTGGGCGTACTGGCAAGGGTGGGGTCTAAGGCAGAGTGGGATGGGCGGAGAGGACGCCAGCACGAGGGAGCACGGAGAGCTTGAGCAAAGGTACCCAAGCCTTCCTGCAGAAGGAGGCAGTGGGTCAGAAGCTGGGGAATAGTTAGGGGGGTACAGGGGCGTCACTTCCAGGCCTGTTCACCTGCTGCACAATCAGAATGGGGTCTTTTCTGATCCCCAGTTCACATTTCACTTAGGGAGAGAGAGAGGGTGTGGGCCATGTGGGGTTGGAGGTTGTTTAGAAGCCTGACCCCTGGTCTGGCAGGAAGTGGGGTTCAGGAAATGGCAATCCCTGTTTGGGGGGCCAGGGGTGTCCATTCCCTGCTTGGCCACCAAAGTGTGGCCTGAACCCCTGCAAGGCCTCGCCACCGGCGCAAGGACGTGGCACCCACCCCACCCTGCAGGAGGCCGGGCCGGGCCGGGCCGCTGGACCTGGGAGCTGAGCCCGCACCTCCTCAGGCCCCGCCCCCCTGTCAGTGGCCCCGCTATTGGCTGCACTGCGCACGCCGGGCCCCAGCGAGGTAATTAAGGAAGGATTAATGAGATCCCTAAAGTCAACAGAAAAATCGATGGGCTGCGGAGCCCAGGCCGCTGCGCACTAGCCCTGGGGCCGGGAGTCGGGGGCGTCGGGGCGGCGGTCTGCGGGGGCCTCACCTGGACACACCGGCGCTGCGCTCGCCCGCAGTCTCTGGGAGACCCGCGATGCCTGCCCAGACTCCAGGTACGGCTCCCTGGCTAGCACCCACCGCCCACAAACCGGGGGTTCGGGGACCAGGGCTGCGGGGCTGGGATCTCTTGAAGGAGTCCAACCTCTGGCGACCCAAGGGCTGGCCCCTCGCTGCCCTTTACCCGTACCCCAACTCTGTGCCCCAACTCTTTTCCGAAGATGGGGGTGCACAGAGGCCAGCAGGGCGCTCACAGCCAAAAGGGGGTGCCGAGGCGAGGAAGAAGCGGGAAAACCCAGACGGCTGGGAAAGTGATGTGGGGTTGGGGCGGCCCTGCAGCGCCAGAGTGGCTGCGGAGAAACCCTGAAGCTCCCTGCTGGCGCTCAGCAGCCTCCTCCCAGCAGGGTGCGGCTCCAGGGCGGGGTGTGGGGGGCGGCCCTCCTGTTCGCATGGCTTTCATCACCAGCCGCTGACCTCAACCCACAAACCAGTTTGGTGTCCGGCCCTGCCGTGGTGCAGGCATAGCACCAAAGGGCCTGCCACAGGGCTGCGGGTTCCTTGATGTGGGTTTCTGGAACCCCTGCTCTCTCCCCGAGACCCCTGTGCGCTGCTCCACACCCGCCCCGCACCCTCCCCAGCGGTGGCCTGAATTGTCTCTTTAGGGGCCATTGGAGGGTTGCCCCACCCAGGGTTGGGGGGCAGGAAAGACAGGGCGAGAACCCTGGAAGGAGAGGACCCCCCAAACTTGTCCTCCAGTTGTCCCCACTAGACCTGCAATTCAAGCAAAATCCTCCCCTGAAGTTCATCGGTTATCTTGACCCTTCCAGCTTCTCCAGGACCTCACAGGAAAAATACAGGAATAGCTGACACAGAGTTCCCTGTAAGCCAGGCAGCCCGTGCATGCATTTAGACGTATGCAATGATTGGTTTTGAGGAGACCCTGTGAGATAAGTATTAAGCACTAATTTCTTCATTTGCTTGTTCAAGAAATCTTTACTGAGCACCTACCATTCCGGAGGTGCACGTCCATTTCACAGACAAGGAAAGTGAGAGGCAGAGTCTAAATGACTTTCCAGTTTGTAATTTGTAAGTGCCAGAGTCTGGGCTCTAGGACAGGGGGATGCTGCGGAGGGTGCGATGGAGCCATCAGGGTTGAGAGGAAAGAAGCAGGGAGGTGTCCCTGGGAACCTCACCCTTGCTCAACCAGGGCAGGAGAGCCGGGGAGAAAGATAAAGATCTCTGGAGAGTCTCCGGCCCGGGCCAGGATGGGGAAGGATCTAGGGGAAGGGTCTCTGTCCACGGTTCTGGTGCTGAAAGTTCCCCCCAAAGACACCAGAGGCAAATGCGGGTTGAGTGTCCTGCCTAGGCTAGGCGTGGGAGGTCCAGGTTAAGCAGATGTGGTCTCTGCTTTGGAGCAGCTCCTGGCCTGAGGGGAACCAACCACACCCACAGCACTCACCAGACAGTGCACGCCCTCTCTCAGCAAAGGGGAGTGTTCCCAACAAAGTAGCCACCAGCATGCTTGGGCAGAGACAGGCTGTCCCAGAAAAGGCTCCCAAGGTGGGTGGTGAAGATGGGCACGAGCCATTGGTGAAGCATATTGGGTAAGGCAGAAGGAAGGGCCGGCCCAGGGCAGGGGGTGAGGCCAAAAACATGTGAGAGGGATGGGGCTGAAGACAGGGTTGGAGAAGTCAGTCGTGGCCAGGCTAGAAATGACAGAGGGTGCCTTGCCTTGAGCACCTCGTGGCCCCAAGCCCGCACCAAACATACTCAGCCTCGTTTCGTTTTGAGAGGCCATGCTGGGTGGTTTGGACTTTATACCGAGGGCGACCTGTGGCCTTTGTGGGGCACTTAGGAGAGAGGGCCAGTGGGCAGGAAGGCCAGCCCAGGAGAGAAAGGAGGGAGGTCTAGACTAGGTGGTGACGGAGGTCAAGGAAGGGCTAAGAGTGATTTGAGAACTTGAGTGGACAGACTCGGGTCTGAGAGGATGGAGGGGCAGGGGAGAGGCAAGGAAGACACCCCGTTCCCTGCCAGGTGACGTGGGGATGGAGGCTCCACTCACTGACATAGTGACCTTGGGAATCAGCGCCCTGTGGCCTGGAGGATAGAGACAGGGCACACTTAGGCCTTCAGCCAGGGCGGCAGCAGCACCGAGGGACAGTGTGGGGCGGTGGGGGCTGGCCAGGGGAGGCCGCAGGGAAACGCCCAGAGTCAGGAGACTGTCCCTGCCGTCCAGTGCAGCGCCCCTAGCAGTAGAACCCAGGGATCCTTAGTAGCCTGTCGTCCTCTAGGTTAGGCCCTAGGCTGGTCCCTGGGTCTGGGGTGACCCAAGATATGGGACCAGTCTGTCCCATGCTCACGGCAGACCTGGCATGTCAGTCTCAGAACTTGACCCTTAAGCTTTTAATGTTCTTTAAAATGAATTTTAACAACATAAGTAATACATTTTTAAAAAATGAGAACATGAAACCACTTCCAGTCTTATTATTGACTTCTTTCCCCAGAAGAAGCTCCTACTGTGAATCAGGTAGGTATTTCCTAGACCTCTTGAAAGTAACCACATATGTCCCCCTCTGCACCCTTAGAGAATATTGCTTCAGGTGCTTCTTTCCCCCCCAAGTCCACATTCCGCCTCTGAATCCTTCCTCACACAACAGGCCAGGCAATCATCACCCGACTAGTCGGAGCAAGAACAAGAGAGGCTGTCTGCTTGCTCTCCTGACTTCAGAAGCTGGTTGCTTTTTTGGTGGCAACAAGTCACAACCCCGGAAATGGTGGTCAAATAATAATATCGGCCGTCAAATAATAATACTTGTCAGACTTCATTATCCCAACTTCAGGCCAGGCATGGAGCAGCCAGCCAGGGTGAGGGACGGTGATCTTCAACTGGTAGAAATAACCCGTATGTTTATGTGGGTGGAGCACAAGGCGCTTCCGTAAGCCCTGGTCTGTTTTAACCCGAGGGTCCTGGAACCTAGACGAGGAGCTGCCTTTATTGCCAAAGTCCCACCGGGGAGCTTGCACGGTTCCCCCAGGTCACACCGCAGTGAGGGGCAGGAGTGGACTTGAACCCGGGACCACCTCGCAGACACCCAGGACATTTCTCCCTCCCCAGCCCCTACTGAGCCTCCACCGGTGGCCTGTCCCGAAGCCCAGGAGACTGCAGCTGCCCCAGCCCGGGAGCACCAAATGGACACGGAAGCTGAGGAGCCAGGAGCCCCCGTGGCACCCCGTCAGAAGTCCTGGCTGGTGCGAAATTTCTCGCTGCTGCTGCGGCGGGACCGGCAGGCCCAGAAGGCAGGGCAGCTCTTCTCGGGGCTCCTGGCCCTCAACGTGGTGTTCCTGGGAGGCGCCTTCATCTGCAGCATGATCTTCAACAACGTGGCCGTGACGCTGGGTGACGTGTGGATCCTGCTGGCGGCGCTCAAGGCCCTGTCGGCGCTCTGGCTCCTGTACTACAGCGTGGGCACCGCGCGCCGGCCGCACGCCGTGCTCCACAGGGACCCTCACGCGGGCCCCGTCTGGGTGCGGGGTGAGTGTGGGGGCGCTGTGAGGCTGGAGCGGGGTGGGGAGGGACAGCCAGTTCCTGGAGGTGCCCACGGCCCCTGCCCCGCCAGGCTCCCTGGTGCTCTTCGGCAGCTGCACCGTCTGCCTCAACATCTTCCGCGTGGGCTACGACGTGAGCCACAGCCACTGCCGGTCGCGAGTGGAGCTCATCTTCCCGACTATCGAGATGGTCTTCATCTGTGTCCAGGTGACCGGCCTCTCCCGTCCCTTGCCCCGGGCCCTCGCTGCACCTACCTGTGCCCCATGGACGTGCACCCGACCTGGGCCTGGAAACGGCCACACAGACACATACCCGCAGGGCCCAGGTGTGCACCCTGCAGACCCCCCAGCAATGCCTGCCTGTGCACCCCATCCGCATGCACCTTCCTACGCCTGCAGCAGCGCACCTGCTGCTGGGCTGCAGACACCTGTAAATACACCTGTCTTGCGATCGTGCCTGCATCGAAACTGACACCTGCTGAACAGCCAGCTCCCTCCCGAGTGCCCGCTCTGCCTCAGGCGCAGTGCAGGGCGTCTCACTTGCATTCCCCGCCCCCAATAAGTGGACATTTCCCTGAAGGGGAGCATTTTAGCTCCATTTTAGAGCCAAGGAGACTGAGGCTCAGAGATGTTTTGCTACTGCCCCAGACATCACAGCAAGGAAGCGGTGGAGCTGGGATTTCGACCCCGGCTTCCTCCCTGGCCCTTCCACACACCTGGGGCACCCACGGGGTCCCACGGCCCCACCCCAGCCCAGGCTCAAGGCCCCGTCTCTTCCAGACCTGGGTGCTCTTGAAACACTGTAAGGACTGTGTTCAGGTGCAGACCAACTTCACCAGGTAAGATGGGGCTCCCCGTCCCCTGCCTGCGCCTGCCCCCCAGCTTCCTGGAATGGGGGACACAGGGTCACAGGTGGCCTCCAGGGCTGTCCTCCTGAGTAGGGCCTTCCAGAGGGGCAAATGCCAGAGGGGTCCGGGCCTTGGGAGAGAGTGGGCCCCCCAAAGGCAGTGAGGGTGAGGGTGAGGAAGGTGGGGAGCCAGCCAGGATGGGTGAGTGGAGTGTGGCACCTCCTCCAGGTGTGGCCTGATGCTGGCCCTGGCCACCAACCTGCTGCTGTGGGTCCTGGCCGTCACCAACGACTCCATGCACCGCGAGATCGAAGCTGAGCTCAGCGCCCTCATGGAAAAGTTCTCAGGTACAGAGGAGACGTCCCTGTCAGTGCACACGCGCGTACACGCACACACACTTACTCACAACCAGGTGAAGCTCAGTGAGGCTATACAGTTGGGAGCAAACTCCAGAGGCTGACGATGACCAAACAGAGCTGAGGTAGCAACGGTCTCCATCCTGCCTGCACCCCACGCCAGGTATGCACCAGCTGTCCACAAGCTCCCCACTAATCCCTGCTGAGCTGTTCCCCGATAAGCCCAGGAACACACTCCACCCCTGGTATTTGCATTTTACTTGCAAGAAACTAAAAAGCCTTCAGGATGGGAAGGAACGTCCTCCCCACACAAAGGTAGGGGCCTGGCCGGTCGGGGGGCAGGGGGAACGGAAGGCCTTCGGGCAGCAAGGACTCGGGCTTTGTTCCACACGCCCAGTCCCCTGCCCTCCACGCTGCCCCTCAAGACTCTCCCCCATCCACTCCCCGGAACATCCATGGCAGTGGGGTTCAGCCCAGATGGCATCCCCACCCTTACCTCTGTACAGCCAAGCCTTCCCAGCACACTCACACGCACACCCATGGCATAAATCAGGGCGCTCCTAAGCACCGTGTCACCCTTAATGCTCCAGGTGCATTTTTCAAAAGAGCTGCTCAAAGAGAAATCTTAGCGAGTGACAGCATGGATCTTCAGTAAAAAGTTCAAAGGTACAGGTGGATAGAAACACAAGATCTACCCACTGCCTAGATGTCATCATAATTGGTATTTTGGCCGCTTTATTTTTATTTTTGGCTGAATTACTTATGTGGCCGAGAACATGGTATTTCTTTTTTTTTTTTTTTTAAAGATTTATTTATTTATTTATACAAGCACTGGGTACAGTCAGAAGCGCGGGAGGGTGAGAGAATTCACCAGAGTCAGAGCGGGAGCAGAGCAGGCAGAAGGACCGAAGTACACTGCTGAGGGGAGCAGCGGGCGGCAGGAGAGGTCTGCGCGCCTTGTGGGACCCTCCTCTGGTGGCCGGGGAGCAGCCGGGGATCGAACCGGCGCTGCAGAGGCTGCGGGCAGCTTCGCAACCCAGCGCTCAACCGCTGCGCCACCAGGGAGGCCCAACATGATATTTCTTTAAAAAAAAAAAAAGATTGATTTATTTATGCATAAAAGAACTGGAGTACAGGCCAGAGGTACCAGGGGTGAGAGGATTCACCAGAGACAGAGTGGGGAGCAGAACAGGCAGACTGACTGAAATACACTGCTCAGGAGAACAGCAGGAGAGTCAGGAGAGGTCTGCTGCGCCATGTGGGTAGCTCCCTGGCCGGCTGGGGATCGAGCTCATGCTGCAGAGGAGTGGCTGTGGATTGCTTCATAGTGCTGTGCTTAACCCCTTGAGCCACCCGGGAGAACCGAGAATATGGTATTTCATCTCAAAACACTTCAGTCCACATCTCTTTATTTTTTTTTTATGTTTAAAAACCCATCTGTTTAAAATGAGTGTTTCCCTCTATGATTATCTCAGCACTGTTATAACTTCTAGCAAATCCCTGCACGCCCTCTCCATCCTGTTTCAGTCTAGACTTAGACTCCACTTTCTCCAATCAGCACACAAAATGCCTTTCAAGATGGCGTGTTCAACAGCGTGATACATTGGGGGGTTCGATCTCTTCCCAGGGACACTGATTTTGTCAGCTTGCTTCCCAGGGATGCCATTTGACTTGTTTCCCCTGCTTTTCCTGGAAACTGAAAGTCTTGATCAGGTTCGGTCAAGACGTGTGCTCTGCAGGCCTCACTCCAGGGCGAGAAGCCCGATGACCCCGCCAAGGCGTACTGCTGAGAGCACAGTGCCCCAGGCCGCACTGCCCCCCACAAGGTCACAGTCTCCCTCTGTGCCTGACAAGCAGTCTGGTGAGGTGGCTCTTGGCACCAAAGAAATCACACATGTAGGGCTTTACGTAAACTAAGCCACTGGAGCTTGAGCCCCTTTGTACAGGGATGAGCATCCTGTGAGCCCTGAGCTGTCTCTGGGCCTCGGTTTGCCTATCTGTGAAATGGGTGGCTGGTCCGTCCCCTTCTGGCATCCTCCGGGGGCTGAGGGCACCTGTCCACGCAGCGGCCACCTCAACGTCTGTCCCTCCCAGGAAACGACACCAACACCTGCCTGTGCCTCAACGCCACGGTGTGCGAGGTCTTCCGGAAGGGCTACCTGATGCTCTATCCCTTCAGCACCGAATACTGCCTCATCTGCTGCGCTGTGCTCTTCGTCATGTGGAAGAACGCGGGGCGCCGTCTGGCCCCCCCGGCCGGCGCCCACCCCAGACCCGCACCCTTCCACCTGCATGGGGCCATCTTCGGGCCGCTGCTGGGCCTGCTGGTCCTGGTGGCGGGTGTGTGCGTGTTCGTGCTCTTCCAGATCGAGGCCAGCGGCCCAGCCATCGCGCGCCAGTACTTCACCCTCTACTACGCTTTCTACGTGGCCGTGCTGCCCGCCATGAGCCTGGCGTGCCTGGCGGGCACGGCCATCCATGGGCTGGAGGAGCGAGAGCTGGACACGCTCAAGAACCCCACGCGCAGCCTGGACGTGGTGCTACTGATGGGCGCAGCGCTGGGCCAGATGGGCATCGCCTACTTCTCCATTGTGGCCATCGTGGCCACCCGCCCACACGAGCTGCTCAACCGCCTCATCCTGGCCTACTCGCTGCTGCTCATCCTGCAGCACATGGTCCAGAACCTCTTCATCATCGAGGGCCTGCACCGACGCCCACTGGTGGATGGGGAGAGGCCCGAGGCGCTGCCTCCCCGCAGGGGGTCCCTGCTGGAGCTGGGCCAGGACCTGAGGCGGGTATCACTGGCCTACATCCACTCCTACAGCCACCTCAACTGGAAGCGGCGGGCGCTCAAGGAGATCTCCCTCTTCCTCATCCTCTGCAACATCACAGTGAGTGGCGGGGCCAGGCATGGGGTGCGGCTGGCCCTGGAGAGCCTGGCTCAGCAAGGAATGGGTCGAGGCACATTCGTTGCACAAGGACTGTCCCAAGGACTACCGATTGCCAGGGGCACATGTCTCTTTGCCACCAGCTCCATGCTGCGTGAAAGCGGAAGTGCCCCTCCCATACCCCACCCAGCTCCCTGCAAAGCACGAGGCATGAATAAGCAAGCCAGGCATGAGCTCAGCACTCTCTGCAAACATGTGAGAGTCCCACTCTCAGGCAAAGTAGGGGAAGCTCCAGTCCCAGCGGAGTCTGAGCGCTCCATGGGCCCTCGGTGGGTGTGAGCCTAGAGGAAGAAGTGCAGGGCCCAGGGCCTAGGGCGCTGCTGGAGGTTTCACTGGGATCTTGAGAAATGAGAATTTGACAGAAGGCGGGGCCGGAGTCCCAGCAGAGGCCTGAGGCTGGGAATAGGGGAGCCCGGGGTGGCTGAGCAGAGCAGGCATCGTGACCCACCTGGAGTTCAGGTAGCACCAGCAGCCAAACAGGTGGTGGTGGTATGGGGTGAGGGCGATTTGGGGGGAGGGGGCTGGCTCTGAAAATTCAAAGGTGAGGGGATGGGGGAGGTTGAGAGGCTGCAGGCAGGAGCCTGCCTCTCCTGAGAGGAGCATCTTGAGGCCAGGAGAGTCCCATCCCCTACTCAGTAATCCCCTCTCCTCCCCAGCTGTGGATGATGCCTGCCTTCGGCATACACCCGGAGTTTGAGAACGGACTGGAGAAGGATTTTTATGGCTACCGGACCTGGTTCACCATTGTCAACTTCGGCCTGCCTCTGGGGGTCTTCTACCGCATGCACTCTGTGGGGGGGCTGGTGGAGGTCTACTTGGGAGCCTGAGGGGGCACAGGGAGCTCACCCCCAGCAACACCCTGAAATGCCAAGGCTGAGGAGAAGGTCACCCAGAATCTCTGAGCAGATGCGCCCTTCTGGGCAGTCTAGACCAGCCTGGGTTCCCCCCAAAAAACCTCCCCTCCCTGGAACCCCACTGAGAGGGGAGAGGCAAGACCAAGGACTGGGACGGGACACCCTGTTTCTGATGCCCAGGGCTGGGCACGTGCTGGCCCTGCTCATGGCCATAATCAGGACAGCCCAGGGTGACCGGAAGGCCCCCAGCACCCTCGGGGAAGGCCAGCCCTCTGTGACTCAGTCGGCACAGCTTGGCGAGGGGCACCTCTACCCAGTCAGGCCTCGGGGTCTCCTGCTGTGGGAAGGGTGCAGGGTCCAAACTCACTCAGCCAGGGGCACCCTGGAAGCCAGTCGCTCCAAGGCACCCCTGCCCCTCCCCCCCACACCCAATCTCCAATTGAGCTCATTAATTAGCTGCCAGGCGGGGCTCAACATCTCTCTCAGGCTGCCATAAACCCTGTTTGTTTGATCGATTGCACTCAGCTTCGTGGCATTTGTTCCTGGGGCAGAGCTGCCACGCTACGTCTCATGGGAAGGGACGGGCCCGTGTCTGGGCCAGGAGGGGCCTAAGCCAGTCCTTCTCTCATCTGATGGTGGCAGGAAGTTGGAAGACAGGGGTCAGGGCTGTCACCCCCCACTTCCCCAGCACACCCCCTCTCACTGCTAGAAACCAGGTGACTTTCTGCAGCTGGCTCGCCATGGGAGCTGTGGCCTCTGGTGCCAGGCTTGCCAGGTCTTCGGAGCCAATGGGTGGAGAGAGCAGGCACTGATCACCCACCCATCTCCCTGAGCCCAGAGCAAACAGATGCTGTGCCCAGGGGCTGGAGTTCTGCATGTCTCTGGAACCCTCCCTGTGAGGCCAGGCACTGGCCAGCACAGGGCAGGGCCTCAGGAGCCCCCAGCACTGCTCGGTGCTGTCTGGAGTGAGCAGAGCCCTAGTGGAGGGCCCTGCAGGAGTTGGGAGACAGGCCCCTCAACTCTCCCGTGTGGCCATGGAGCAGGGCCAAGTCCTGGGTGGGAGGGTCCATCCTCCACTTACCACCCAAGAAAATGACACATGCCCAGTAATGAGTCACGTGCTGAGGCCTCTGGGGCCCGAGCTGAGGAGGCAGAGTCCTTGCGCCCGAAGACAGGCACCTCAGCCCAAGCACAGAGCCGGCTCATGGAGACAGTTTTATTGTGTAAAGAGATCGATTGTACAGAGCAAAGATTGTACTGACACAGGTGAGGCGGGGAGACCAGGGCCAGCGCCAGGAGGAAGGAGGGCGGCATCCTGGGGCCGCTCTCTCCCAGCCATCCAGACAGTGGGCGGGGGCAGGAGGACTGTCCTGGTCCACCAACCCCGATTCCCTCCCTCTCCCAACTACCGGATTAGAGGGAGCCAGGTTGTAACTGCTGACCCGAAAGAAGATAGCAGGAGAACTTCAGCCCCCAATTAAGCCCCTAAAATGCACAAGGTCCCCTAGTCAGGCTTTTGCAGTCGACCAGCCCCTGGCCCCCCATGAGCAGCCTCACTGCCCCTCTGCCTCCTGAGGGTGTTGGCCTGGACCAGGGGGTTTCAGGCTAGCAGTCTGGGAAGGACTCCCCTCTCCCTGCCCCGTGCCCCCAGGGACTGGCCACGGCCCTATTGGGTTGCCCGCAGGAGGGCACAGTGATCTGTCGCCTCTGAGGGGACAGCGCAGGAGCTGGGCGGGCACTGAGGACCAGAAACGGGCCTGCGGGGAGCCAGAGCGAGGTGAGGGCTCTGGGGGTGACTGCAGCCCTGGAGACGGGCGGCCCCTGTGGTGCTCCCCGGCAAGCAGAGTCAGTCCACACCAGGGCCCTGAGGCCGCCACCCAGGACATGACCACCCTGTCGCCCTGGCCCTGAATCGCAGTCACTTAAAGCTCAGTGGCAGGCCGGGGCGTCGGGGGAGCAGGGCCTGGCTAGCCCTGCTGACCACTCCCTGCAGCCCGCCGTCCTCACACCCGCTGGATCTCAAACAGCTTGACGTCCGTGTCGTACCAGACGGGTGGGTCCACATTCCTGCCGAGGGAGTGGGTATTACCTGGGTGCTGGGAGACCTTGCAGGAATCCTGGGGGTGGGACTGGGCGAGTCAGACCCAAACCCTTCTGCCCTGGCACCACACCCCAGGCAGCGGGTACCCACCCTCATCGAGACGAGACCCCCGATGACAGTCTTGCTTTAACCCCACTGGAAGGCGGGAACAGAGCCGAGCCCCCGAGCCCGCGAGCCCACCGGGCCGAGCCCCTGTGGGCAGCAGACGGGCCCGGGACCCACCTCAGGTAGATGACGCCCCACATGTAGGTGCGGAACCACATGGCGGTGCCCGAGTTGGCCTGGTACTTGCGGATGAGGATGGGGTGTGGCACGGGCAGCAGCCCCACCAGGGTGCCGTGCTGCAGGAAGCTCAGGATCTCAGACTCATCCGTCAGGCCCCTGCCAGGAGAGGGCCCCTGTGTCCTCCGGTGGGAAAGCCCACCCTGCAGGGTCAAGGGTTGCTGGGGCTCACCTGGACCCCAGTGGCTCGTGCCCCCGCCACCCCCTGCCGAGCGGGCCCATGCCCCCCGCCTGCCACCTCACTTGTCGATGCAGATCTTCTCCACCTGGGGGACCAGCACCTGCAGCAGCCGCATGATGGTCTGCAGGGGCAGCTTGGACTTCCAGGACAGCACCTGCGGGGACCCGGTTCCTGGGCTGGGAAGGCAGCCCCACGCCCCACACCTGGCCCTGACCTGAAACCGCTGGGTCCCCGAGGCGGAAGGCGGCCTCGCTCATGGCAGCAGGGCCTGGGCCGGGGACAGTGAGCCATGCTGGGTGCCAGGGGCCACAGGCCAGCGCCTGCCCCTTTCACCCTCCCGGGCAGGGCCAGGCAGGGCGGCTTGTACAAGTGGATTCGTGGTGATGGGGGACACAGGGAGTGGGCAAGTGATGGGGGGAAAAGGGGCACAGATTTATTGAGGAAGTTAGCACAGTGGCACCTGGACCGCCAGCCTGGGGTGAATTCCAGGCCAGCGCAGACCCGAAACAACCAAGCCAAAAAGGCCAAGTCCAGTCAGCGGGGAGGGCTGACCCTGAGTCTGGAGGCAGGCCAGCCCCTGGATGTGGACACACCCCCAAAGAGCCTCCACTGAGCTGTTCCTGGGGCCAGGAGCCCCTGTCCCAGCCCCCACCGTGGCACCACTGCCCAACCCCTCACCCACTCCGACGTTGGGTTCCACTGCCCGCTGACCGATGCGCTGGACAGCCGCCGCTGCTCCCGCCAGGCCTGGCTGGGCTCCTGGTCCTGGGGTGGGAAAGAGAGTGGGGGGGCTGGCTCCCAGTGGAGGGGGAGCCCAGCCCAGCACCCTTTGCCCTGGGTCCCCGGCCCTGCCCGACCCAGCCCAAGCGGGTGACAGGTTTAGGGCTGGCGGCCGGCTGGGCAGGCTGGGTAAAGGCCAGCCCAGCCTCAGATAAGGCTGATGGATGAGGCTCAAGCCCTTGACCATCAAACAAGGGAGGGGTCTGCCCACCCCCCAGTCATGTGCCAACCCCGGACGCCTGACCTCTGCTACAGTGACCCCAGAGCGTCCTGGCTTGGCCCGTGCCAGAGGCTGCGGTGAGAGGGCGTGCCAGTCCCACCCACCGCAGGAGCCCGTCACCCACCTCCGTGCTCGGGCTGCTGTCTGCCGAGCTGGGCTGGGGCGCAGGCTCCAGGGTCCGTAAGGTGCCATCCTCAGCCACCTGGGACTTCTCCGTCAGCTTGTCTATGCCTGGGGGCCGCGGGGCACAAGGACACTGCCACACCGCCCCTTCTAGGAAGGTCTGCATGGCCCCCCAGCTTTCCTCCACCCACTTTAGACATGTGGAGCCTGCTCCCCTGGGTCCACCCCGCCCAGAGCTCACACCCCTTCCCAGGCCTGGGCCCCTGTCCAGACTACCCCTCCTGCGCCCACCCAATACCCCTCCCCCATTCCTTTGCCTATTCCCTTTGCCAGGACAGGATATGCCCCCAAGGCTCCCCCCATGTCAGTATCCGCACCCCCTGCCACCCGCCAGTGCCGAACCTGGGGTGGCCACCAGGCTGGTCTTGAGAGTTCCCGGCTCAGCAGGGGCGGCGGGGCGGGAGCCCTCCATGGAGGCGCCCTCCTGGGAGCCGGTGCGGGACAGGGGCTCGGGTGCCCGCCGGCGCCGCTGCAGCGCCTTGTGAATGGCAGGGGGGTCGGTGGGCAGGTTGGCCAGCTGGTGGAAGACACTGCGCTTGCGGATGATGGCATAGACCAGGTTGGAGTTGCCTGGGGAGAGGGAGCGTGCCCGCTCAGGGAGGGCGCCTCCAGCCCAGTGTTTCAAAGGGTAACGCCTGGCAAAGTGGGGCCAGCAGCATGCCAGGGTCCTCACAAGACAGCTGGTCAGTATCTGGACTCCACCCCTGAGCCAGGCCACCAGGGAGGGAGGACGGCATAGCCTGCGCCTGGCCTTGGGGGACACGGTCACCTCTGGGCCAGCGGAGACCCGTCCCCCTCTCAGCCCCTGCCTCGCCTCTCCTCTCTGCTTTCAGCTCAACATCTCACCCCAGTGGCACGAGTTGCCCCTGCCCCCCCAGAAATCTTTTCTGCCCCACCCCACCCCACCCCTGCCTCACAGATCAGTTCAAATTTCGCTTATTTTGGAAATGACAGTAACTGCTGCTACTGAGGTCACCAGGCTCTGTCCCAGGTGCTTTTTGTGGATATTGTCACTAAATTCCCCCACGCCATCCAAGACAGGGACTCAGTACAATTATGGTGACTGTCCCCTTGATGGAGAAACCCAGGCTCTAAGAGCTGGTTTCGTGCCCCTGGTGACACAGCTAATAGTGGCAAGGCCCTGGCCACACCTGTGACACTCGTCAGGGCCATTTCGCCCCCAACTTCCCTGTCACCGGATTCAGACGAGCTCTTTGTCCAGGTGACCCAGGGTTTACAACCTCCCTCTGTACCTCCATCCCAGATGCACGCTCCATGGGGAGGGGCACTCTCCACCACGGGGTTCTCCACCATGCCCCCCACACCCAGCACAGGGCTTGGAATACAGCAGGTGCTCAATCAGTGCACAGTGGACAGACACATGGGGGTCAGAGAGGCATGCCCACTCAAATGGGGTGGTGTCCCTGCCCACAGCGTGCCCTGCTCCATCCCGCCCCAGGCCAGGCCTCACCGTCAAACTGGTACTGTATGATGTTGTTGAAGACCTCCAGGAGGAAGAAGACCAGGTGGTGGTTCTGGGCGGCCGAGAAGAGGAACCAGGTGGTGGAGAAGGCCTCCAACAGGTGCAGGAGCTTGTTGGCAGCCACCATGGACAGGCTCTTGAGGTAGGGGGACACTGTGGGGAGGGATCAGGTCACTCCTGAGGCCACCAGACACCCCTGTACCGGCTGGGCCTGAGTGGGTGCGATGTTCCTACTCCAAACCTTTCCTGCCCCTGCCTGTGCACCCCCCATAAGCCAGAATCTAAGTCCCGAGGGCCAAAGTCACACTCGCCACACCTGCAGAGTCCCCCCGGCCCTCCACCATGGACAGCCTCCCCGCACCTCTGGGAGGAAGGTGGGACACAGCCACCAGCCCCATTCTACAGACGAGGAAACTGAGGCTCAAATTCCTCAAATCGTATACTTGCCTGAAATTCTCCAGTTATAAAATATTGACTGCGCATACAAATTCAAGATCTTTGTCTTTCTACAACCTCAAGGTGATGTCGTATAATTAGATACATGTTTATTTTTTTCACATGGCCAGGGAAGGGGATCAGAGATGATCGCCACGCACATGGCCAGAAGACACATATTGGTCTGTGTGCATCCTTGGCTCGTGTCTTTCTCCCTCACAAGGTGGGGTACACGCAGTGGCCCCCTTGTTTATAGATGCTGCTCAGGCTCAGCCGCACACAGCTAAGATTTGTGGGAGCAAGCCAGTGAGGAAAGCGTGGTTCTGACCTCGCGCACTGAAGGCCCTCCTGCCTGCCTACACCCCCCGCCCCCCGGGTGCCAATCAGACCAAGACCACGAAGCCAGTCGCTCCCCACCCCAAACTATCCTCTCCAGAAGGCGGCCCTGCTGAAGTCACGCAGCCTGGGCCCAGCACCACCCGCCTTGCTGGGCCCCGCACCCCTGTCCGGAGCCCTGTTGGGCTCTTCCAAACCCACGCTGTCCAGCATGGCCTCCACGAGGCACTACAGCCATCAAGCCTTGAAACAAATCTGGCCCTAACCGAGGGAAACTGCAGCTGTGAACCTGGTTTTGAGGACTGGGTGCAAAAAGGGAATATGAAATGCCTCAGTTCTTTTACAGTTTATGTGCTGAGATGATGGCATTTGGGATGCAGCAGGTTAAAGGAAATATATTAGAGAATTATTATCGCCTGTTTCTTTCCTTTTCCCTTTTTTATGTGGCCACCCACCAGGGCCCTGTGCCCTGGGCAGCCCTGGTGCTGGACACCCGGGGTCAGCCTGGGGCCTGGCGCCACCTGGCGGTGAGCACGGGCAGGGCAGGCTCCCGACCCTACCGTTGACCACGATGGTGAGCAGACAGTCGAAGAGGGGCTGCAGCCGCTGGTGCCCGCTGGTGATGATCTTGTGGAACACCTGTATGGGCAGGCAAAGGGACGGTCATGGGGTCCCCGCCACCTCCAGATTCAGCCAAGAAGGCCTCACCCCCAGCCCTGGCCGAGGGATTCCCTCACCACAATGAGCAGGTCCGCGTGGGTCCCAGTGAAGACCGGGATGTCCATGGGCACGCGCACCGAGTAGGGCTTGTTCAGCCGCACCCCGAAGTTCCGCTCCCCACTGAGAAGCAGCAGGATGAAGACGCCGATGTGCATCAGGCCCACCCGAGCTGCGGCAAGTGGCACAAGTGGGGTCACCTGGGGAGGGGGGTGGAGGGGGGAAGGGAGCCCTTCGAGGAACCCCCCATCACCTGCACCGCCTTACACTGATCCGCTCGGGCATCATTGAGGAAGTAGAGGATGGGGACCAGAATGTCCAAGACATCACTGCTCTTTAGCACAAAGAAGAGGAATTTCTGGGGGGTGAATGAGGGGTGGGCAGGTTAGGGGGGGCAGCTCTGCCCCGCTCCCATCCTCCATCAGTATCCCCGGGCGTTACCCCCCTACACATGTAGAGCAGCCCTCCCATGCCGGGTCCTGCAGCTGCTTCACCTTGTTGAAGTCACAGAGCTTCCAGAAGAGGACCAGCAGCTCCTGGTGGAACTGGATCTTCTTGGTGGAGCTGGGCAGGTAGGTCTGGAGCAGGGGGTTGGAGAGCAGGCGGGCTATGCCCTTAAGGATGAACTGGAAGTCCTGGAGAGGGGACGCAGGGGCCTGTCCAGCTCTGGGAGCACAAGACCCAGCCCCAAAGTCACAAGACACAAGAGCTCAGTTCTGCCCGATGATGACTTAAGTCCATCTCTGAAACTTGACATCAGTGCCTCCTCCTCCTGGAAGCCTTCCCAGTTATGCCCACCCAGGTGAGGCCAGTGGCCCTTTTCTGCATCTCAGAGTCGCAGAGCCTGCTGTTGCTATAGCACCTGGGGTAGTCCGAGTCCCTGCGGACTGAGGGTTTCTATGGAGGCGTCAGGACTCCCCTCACCCCAACCCCTGTGCACCTCCTCCCCGCTGCAAGACTCTAACTATTTGTGCAGGGTGGGTGCAGAGAATCCATCAGAGCAGGGGCAGCGCCCAACTTACCTCCTCGCGATGAATGCGGGACAGGTAGTTCACAAACAGGTTCTCAGGCCCTGGGGGCTACGGAGGATGGAGACTGGGGTGAGCAGGTGCCATCCCCCCATCCCTACCCCAGGTCCAGGTGACCGCAGCAGTGCCCCCTCAGCCTAGGCTCACCACGAGGTGCCCCTCACCCCATTTCTGCTAGAGGGGGTGCCACCCACTCACACCCTGGCAGGGCCACCCCCGCCACCCCCATCCTTACATCAGCATCATCCATGGCAGTGCCTGTGGTGGTGCCATCCACGGTGGGGCTGGCGCTGGTGGCACTGTCGTGGTCCAAGGTGACAATGAGCACCTGGGCAGCCTCCTCCACCAGGGGTTCCCGGTAATCGGAGAAGAGCAGGTGGTTGTATGGGATTCCGTAGCCCACAGGGTCATAGGCACACACGGTGTTGAGGAGAGAGGTGAAGAGGGGCAGGGCGTGTCTGCAGCAGGAGAGGAAGGCCAGGCTGCCGAGGTGCCCCCAGCCCCGGCTCCCTCCAGCCATCTGTCTGTCCGTCCATCCACCCCCGCCACCTCTTTCCTCACCAAAGCAAGCGTTTCAGCACCAGGCTCTGCCCTGGAAGCCTGTCCCCAAAAGCCGGACTCCCTTTTGAGTAGAAAAGACCCTTCCTCCTCCTTACCCACCTGGCATGGACCAGGCCAGGCCAAGGGCAGAAGAAATATACTGCCAAGAGTAGGATGGCCAGTTATGAGGGGCTCTGTGTAGGAAACTGTGTGTGCACCTCAGATTCCCCTCCCCTCCTGCGCCAGGAGGGCTGAAGCCTATTCTTTTTTTTTTTTTCTCAAAGACTTTATTTTTGAGCATAATTTTAGGTTCAGAGCAAATTTGAAAAGAAGGTACAGAAATTTCCCACATGCCCCCTGCCCCCACACATGCACAGTCACCCCCATTATCAACATCCCCCACCCAAGGGGGACAGCGTCACAGTCGATGGGCCTGCACCCACACATTGTATCACCCTGAGTCCACAGTCCACCCTGGGGTTTGTTCTTGTGTTGTAGAATCTGGGGGCCTGGGTTAACGTCCAGGGACACACCCCTGAGGCCCAGGAGTGGCAGGGACCCTCCCCCGGGGCTTCAGAGCAGGGGTGGAGGCCCCAGGGAAGGCGGTTTCCCTCAGGCAGCAGAGCCTGCGCTCAGTCACCAGCTCCCTGCCCCAGAACGACTCGATTGAGAGATTGTTGGATGTCAGGGTTCAAGCGCCTCATCTTTCAGATGAGGAAACTGAGCCCCAGAGAGGTTAAGTGGGTGGCAAAGGGTGGCTCTCTGCCTGATAAAGCTGCGAGAAAGCGAGCACCGGCCAGCCCTGGGCCACGGCTGCTGCAGGGGCTGTCGGGTTTCCCTCCCCTTCTGGAACAAGAAAAGTTGGGCAGGAAGCCAGCAAGTCCTGCAGAAGGAACTGGGCGTTCTGCAGGGAAACTGAGCGGGGAGTGGGGGTGGGGGGCCCAGGTAAGAGAGAAGTGAGTGAACCACGACCCTGGGCGCTCCCATCCCCAGGGCCCTAATCTCTGGGCACAGCTGGAGGGGATGTAACGGCTCAGATGCTCAATCCCATCAAGGGGCTGGGAGACTCCTCCATCTCCTCACATGAGCCCCCACAGCCCTGGAGCACCCCATGGCCGGCTGGCTCCCCCATCCTTCCAGGTAGGTATTCATTACACCCCCTCCCAACCCACTGTCGAGATGGTATCAGTCAATACAAGCTACACTGAGTGTGGCGGGTCCCCAGAGCTGAGCTGTAAGTGTGAACTACACACCGAGCTCTGGAAAGTTAGCATGCAAAGGGACTGGGAAACATCTCGGCCGTTTGCATCCTGGTTGCACACGCAGGGCTCCCCGCGCTCTTGCGCTGAGTGAAATACCTGATTAAAATTCATTTCACCTGGTTTTTTTTTTTTTGCGTTTGCAAATGGCGCTATCGGGGCTATTTCAATCCCATGTGTGGCCCGCGTTATATTCCTACTGGCCAGTGTGCCGCAGGTGTGGGACGCAGGACGGGTCACCCAGGGGCCACTGGGACAATGGATGGCCCAGGCAGGCGCGCCTGTGACGCACAAGCCACTGGCACTAGGGGGCAGGCAGCACCTCTCCCGACTCAGACCCGCTGTCCAGTGCCCGGGCTGGCTGCCTGGAGCAGGAGGAAGGAAAGGAAGGGAAGGTGGGGGCATGAGGCCTCACCTGTTCTCCGTGGAACAAAAAAACTGCACCCACGGGTTGGTGCTGCCACTCTCCGGAGCGGGGGGCAGGTACATGGCCTCCGAGAAGCAGGTCAGCAGCAGCTTCAGCAGCTCCATCCTTGGGAAGGGGTTATGGGAAGGGTCCAGTACCCAAAGACCCCACTTCTCTAGACCCCGCCCTGGCTCAAGTCCAAGGAAAGAAATGACTCTGTTGCATCCCTGAGGCTGAGGGTGGGCCACGGGCCTGCCGGAGGACCCTAGGTGTGGCTCCCCCTGAGCCGGGCGGGGTGGGCCTGGGCCCCGGCTGGAGCAAAGCTCACCGGTTCATGTCGTGGATGTAGTTGGGCTGAGGGGAGTGAGCGAAGCCCACGCCGGCCTCCCAGATGTATTCGCAGCTGTCCAGGGAATGGACATCCTCTGCCGAGTCCTGGGACAGAATCACGGGGAGATCAGCCTGGGGGTGTCCTGCCAGGTCCCCTGCCATCCCTGAAGACAGAGACCCTCATATTCTCCTCAGACAGAACCTCACAATGGCCCAGGTGCTTGTGCACGGGGAAGAAATGAATGTTCTCGGGCCTCTTGAAAGCTTTTTCTTCAGTCTAGTTCTTTTACAGTTTGAGACAGAGAGAGAAGGAGGGACGGAAGGAGACTAGGAGGAGGATGGAATTGGGTGCCCCTGGTGGGGTGGTGGGTGGGAGGGTAGAAGATATTCAAGGTCAGATCCGGGGACCACGGGAAATGACAGGGCCAGGTGTCCTGTGCCCAAGCCCCACACCTGCACCCACCACCCAGACCAAGACAATGGGCTTCTGTGTGCAGCTCCCGGATGCAGGAGGCAGGGCTGGGCCACAGCTGGCTCTTCTCCAGCTGTGCCAGCCACTGCCCCTCCCGGGACCACGCGTGCCAGGCAGCCAGCTCTGGCTGCAGCCCCTGCCCTCAGAAAATCCTGCCCCAGGAACACCAACCAGCTCCCATCCAGGACCAGCGCCCTCCCCGGCCCGGAGTGGCGGGAGAGACTCTCACCACAGTGCTCCGCCGGTGGCTATGGACCGTGAAGTCTGGGCAGAAGAGCAGGTCGGCGATGGCCAGGAGCAGGGACTCGGCCAGGGGCCGGGCATTCTCATCATCGTCCTCTACCTGCTCGGGACAGGATTCCCACAGGTTGCCTCAATGGTGGCCAAGGAGATGTGGCCCAGGTGGGAGGCAGGTGGGACTGGGTCGAGGCACTCATGGGCAAAGGATGAAGGGAGAGGAAGAAGGAAAAGAAAGTGGACTGATGGTCACCCCAAAGCTCTCAAGGCAAAAGGGGGCCAGAGAGAGAAGTGGGGCTGGATGCAGCCAGGAGACATCCCACGGACTGGGAGGGACAAGGCTGTGTCCCCAAACTACCGGGAACCAGCAGGCCCCACCCCTCAGCCAGCTTTCAGAGATGGCATGGGTTTGGGGGGGGTCTTGGAGGGGAGAGGACAGCTTCTCCCTCTAGGACGCGCTGAAGCCCTGCTCCCCCATCTCAACCCAGGAGTAGGGGCATACCTGTGGGAGACCCACTGACCCCTGTCAGCAGCAGCCCCCCAACCTGTACTTCCCAAGCCCTGGAAGAGATTTGGAGGCCTGTGGCCCAGCTCCCAGCCAGCCCCCGCCAAGGACACAGACCCCGCCTCGCCCTGCACCGGGCACTGTGGACCAGAAGAAGCCCCTCCAGTCGGGGTCCTCGAAGATGTAGGGCAGCACGCGGGTGAGGAGCCGGCTGCAGTTCAGGACGATCTGCTTCTCCTTCTCTGAGTGGCAGCCGCTCTCGGCGCCCTGCACCAGCTTCTCCACGGCCTATGGGTGGGCAGAGGGGCACACCGGCCGGTGAGCAGTGGGGTCCGGCACTGGGTCAGGGTGGGTACCCCTGGCCACAGAGAGGAAGAGACAGCAGGGCTGCAGGTGGAGGTCACTTCTCCCGACTGGCCTGTCCAGCCCTGCGGGACAGGCCACAGGAGAGAGCGTAGCCAGGAGCACCCAGGACTGAGCACCGGGCCACCTTGCTGGCTGCGGCCTGGCTAGTGCTGAGCCGGCCAGGCCTCAGTTTGCTCGTCTGTAAATGGCCACACGAGCGGTGTTGACCACAGGGTGAGCAACGCGAGGTGCTCTGTGGAAAGTGCTCAGCAGGGTGTGGCCCAGGGAAGCACCACAAATGGGGTGGTCAGACCCTGTCCCTCCAGAGCCCTGCGAGAGGGGGAGGAAAGGGAGGGCTGGGGAATGCGCGGATCTGGCGTGAGGGACCTGGCGCCTGCCCTCTCCAGCCCCTGGGATGGTGGGAAGGGCCTCACCTTGTAGCATAGCGTGGCCAGGTTGGAGGGTGACTCCTCCCGCACAGCCCGGATCTCGGCCGCCGGTACCAGTGCAAAGACATCCTGCACGGAAGTGGTTGTGTCCGCCCAGAATTGGTCCCAAAAGGCATCATCGGTGGCTTCCACGGGCTGTGGGGGGACCCAGTGTCCAAAGTTACATGACCCCTGGTCACAGGCCCACAGTTTGGCCAGACTGCTGCCAAGGGAGCCCCCAAGAGGGAAGTCATGGCCCCCCTACTCTGTCCCTGCTGACACCTAAGAGCCTTCCAGCAGGGGGACACTATCAGCCACTACAAGCCCCAGCCAGCACCCTGGGAACACTCGGTGTGGGCAGCCAAAGATCAGCTGGGCCCTGAGTTCAGCGGTCAAAGCCTAACCCGGTGCCCGGGGTGGGGGGGCTGTGGGACCCTGGGTAAGTCACAGCTTCTCCTAGCAAGGCACCAAACCTCCCCCCGGAGATGTCCCAGGTCAAGTGTCCAGGGTCCCAGACCCAGGCTGTGCCCTCTTGCCCTAGGGAGGAGACAAAGGGGACTTGTGCTCATTTCCACTCACCCCCGCTGCCCCTCAGCCCAGACTCCCCACAGAAGGCCCAACAGGTGCCAAGCTGAAGGAGTCAGCCTCCAAGTCCCTCTGACTCGCACCTGCTCCCTGGTGCCCAACACCAGCCAACGGCACACTTCTGGCCATTCTTGCCAGGGCTCAACCTCCAGTGTCCCACCTCACGTCACCCCCAATCCACATCCCAAAGTACAGGGCTGAAGGCACTTGCCCCCTCACAGAGACCTTTGCAACCACCACTGTGTGCTGTGTGGCCGAGATCTTACCCAAACACACCTACACACACACACATGCACACACACACATATTTCTGATCCTTAGGACCAACCCTACCATCTGACTGTCCCTCTTCTAGAATGCTCACCCCTTCCAACAGATATCAAAGACCTGCCGGCCCTCCTTGGGCCGTGTGCCTTTCACACACCTATGCCTTCTGAATCACCCAGGCTTTCACGGAGGCAGCCCACTTTAATCAAAGATTTCACCTAGAAACACTTCCTAAGGAAATGATGGCCAGCAAGCACGTGTGCTGATTTACTGACGTTATTGTTGCTAACAGTGAAGCACTGGGATCAGCCTAAGGGACATCAAGGAATGCTTCAAAAGAGAGGGCACAGACCTGTACGGGAATACTATGCAGCCATCAAAAATCACATTTTCAAAGAATATTAACAAGTGGGAAATGCTCACAATACAATGTCAGGTGAAAAAGACAAGATATAAAACTATCAGCTGAGCATAATTTTGCATTCAGTTATATAGTAATGAAAGATGAGAAATGAATGAAGCAAAAGGTTAACAGTAATTATCTCTCGGTGGCTTTTACATTTTTCTTTGTACTTTGCGATAAGTGCACATATTATTATATTTTCCCTTTTGCAAGTTCCTTTATGGGGGCACAGTGTGTCCAAGGCACTCTTTCCTTTTGACTATCACCTCCTCCAAGAGGTCTTTCTGGGTTGCTCCAATCATCCTAACCTTTTCCTTTTCTGAAGTCTGTTAAAGGGACATGCTACCTCCACACATCTGCAAAGATGCGTTACTTTTACCATCAGGAAATACACATATATCACATTTAAATTTTTTCTAAAGTCATTCCTTCTACGGACTCTCCCAGCACTCCAGACGGATAGACTTGCTCTCACGTTGGAACCTCAAGTCCCACCCCCTCCCACCCCCTCTCACCCCCACAATCACTCATCATAGTCCCTGACTCCACAGGTCTTGGTGCATTTGCCTCCAGCCCCATCACCCAACCAGCCCTTCTCCATGACCCTGCAGATGAGGCTTACGGCAAAGGCTCAGGCAATACTTGTTTAGCTGTAATTAATCCTGGAGGCGACTTCAGCGAGCTCTCTGGGCAGAGCCAAGCACCAGTGGGCTGTCCAGACTCAGGACCAGGGTCACAAGCATGAGCAAGGTCCAGGCAAGCCCTGGCCCACTCCCAAAGCTGCCCTCCAGGCTATCGCCAGCTTTTGGCCAAGCCCTCTGAGCAGACCTGGCAAGCAGTGCCAGCTGGGCCCCAGGACTGGTAAGGTGAGTTTGCTGGGGGGAGGAACAGGCCAAAGGAAGGCCCTGGGGCTGGGCTTGCTGGCCCTCACGCCCTCAGCCAGGAGGGCCACCTGACACCCCATCTGGGAGCCACTCCAGGAAGCCCCTTCTCTGATACTTTCCCAGGTGGCCACCCGCCCTTAAAGGGGTGGAAACTCATTTGAACACCAGCTAGACTTGACCTTTGACCTGTCTTATCAGACAAGTGCCACCTGGGGACTGGATGTGAAAAGTGGAGGCTTAGGAGGCCCCAGGGTCACCTCGCCCAGAAGCGAGGAATGACCCCAGTTATGGGAACTGACTTGGAACTTGAGTGGGACTCTCACCACCTCCATCCCCAAGCTGGGCCTCCTCTCCTGGTCCCCCTGTCACCTCAGTTTGTTTGCCATTACTGGCTCCACCAGGCTAGCCTGAGGCTAGAGGTATTAGCGAGGCCCACCATGGCCCTGTGGGCTTCTGAGGGGAGGGACAAGACTTAGCTCCTGCCTGTAGTACTGCAGCTGGGCCCAAGGAATCTTCCCAAATCCAAGCCAGTTAATTTAAATAAAGGATTTTTGCTGAAGGGAGGCAGGCCTTTGGGTCATGTGCACAGGGACAGAGCTACCCTGGGGGGAAAACAGGCATTTTCTGGTAGCTTTGCCAGCACCTGCTGGGGCTGGGGGCAGACTCCCCACAGCCTGGGGACCGGCTGCTTCTTTGGAACCTCTCTGAGGAAAGGCGTGCAGAACCAGCAGGGGCTTAGCCTGCTAGGAGTCACCTGCTCTGTGGGACGCCACGGCATTCCCATGGAAACAGGGTCCCCTTAGGTTCCATGCCTATGGCAGAGAATTTCCAAGAGTCGGGATCTGGGCCCCACTCAAGCTGGGAAAGAGTCAGGAAGCACAGGCAAAGCTGCCGGCCGCCCGGACCTGGGTCAGGCTGGCCCAGGGCAGGAAGAAAACAGGATGCAGGGCAGGAAGGCTGTGGGGAAGGCGAGCAGGGCAGCCTGGGCCAGGCACAGGCCATGCAAGAAGGTGCTGGGTGGGCTTCTCTGCTCTGAGGCTCTGGGGTCAGAGGACACCTTGGACAGCAGGCTTGAATCTCCATGGGGACACAAAGGGGCAAGATCTGGAAGGATCATCTGGGATCTGGACCTCACTCTCCAGCTCCCCAAGTCAGCTCTCCACACCTGACTTTCTCCCTCCGGGCAGCCCAGTCTCCCCTCTGCCCCCCACCAGGGCCCCAGTACTCTCCGGGGACTTAGGGGGGAAACCCAGGCTGTCTGCAGCTTCACGCTTGTCCCAAGCCAACTCATAGCCCTTGGCTGGGAAACGGGGTGGTATTGTCTCAGTCAGCTCCGTTCTAGGGCAGAACCCTGGGACAACAGGGGACTTTGGGGAGGGGGCCAGGACAGATAGGAATCTAGGACACTCTGGTCCTTTGGGGCCTGGCTGAGCTAGTCGTGCTGGCCAGGCAAAGGACCCCAGCTCTGAGCCAACAACCCACAAGGCGTTCCTCCAACAAGGCGTTTCCCTCCCCACTCGGTAAACATAGGAGCCTCCCTCCCTCCCTCTGCTCCTGGGGGCCCACAAAGAGGGCCTGGCCCACCTGCTACTCATGACCAAGAAGCCCTGCCCTAAGAAAGTGCCAGAATGAACCAAGAGCCATGGCGAGTGGCGAGAAGTGAGGTCTGGTTTATATCACGCTTCTCATCTGGGGCTGGACTCTCCGGGAGCCCTGGGCATGTCCGGCACCTGCCCCTTCTCTCATGGGGATGAGACACCAGAGCCTGGCTTTGGAGAGGGGTGCCCTGAACCCGCTCTAATTGCAAAGAGCGGGGCAGGAAAATCCCAGACAACAGCAGGTCCTGACTCCCTTGAAGGTGTGGGTCTGGGGGAGTCAGGATTGGGCATCTCTATGCCCAGAGCAGCTTGGTTCAGGGGTGAGGTGAGAAGGGGTGGGCCTCGCTGGGGTCAGGTCCTGTGTGCTGGGGGCAGGAGGGGCCTCTGTGCCACACTTGTGGACTCAGGGGGTTGTGAGAGTGTGGACCAGGCTGAAAGACACCCCCTCAGGCCCTATACCAGCCAGTCAAGGCCCATAAGGAGGAGCCTCATCCCCAGCCTAGAGGGTACCCTCAGGTACCGTCATCCTCACCCCTGGGCCTCGGAAGAGGGGCCCCCTAAAGCGGTGGTCCCCAGACAGGAAACTCGACTCCAAGGGCCGGGAAACAGGTCCCCTTGCCAGGCTGCCACCCCGCCGGCCTCTCAGTGCGTGTTCCCAGGGAGATCTGGGCCTTCCTGGCCGCGAGCATCGACCTGGGCCCCGGGAGGCGCCGGCACCGCGCACCAGCTGTCTCCCCGGCCGGGCTTTGTTTGCGTTGAGTCAGCCGCCGAGTCTGTGCGCCCGCGACCCACCGGCACCGAGGGGCCGGGAGGGGGGCTGGAGGGTGGGGGGCCGGGGGGGCGGGGGTGCCGGAGGGAGGCCGGAGCTGCCAGGCTGAGCCGGGCGCGGGGGCTGGGGGCGGCGGCTCGGGAGGAGGCACACGTCAGCCTGGGGGAGCCGCGGCCGCGGGGCCGGGGCGCTCCGGAGCGCAGGCCGGGCGCGCGGAGGGTAGCGGATGGAGCCCGGGGCACAGGGCCAGGGGCCCCGCTTCGGGCCCGGCGTCTGCGTCGCCCTCGGAGGCCGCGGGTGCCCCCCGGTCCCCGCCAGCCGAGTTCGCGCCGCCCCCGGCCCAGGGAGCCGCCCGCGCACCTGCGTCTTGGTGGTGAGCTGGATCACCGCCTTCCGGAAGCTCAGCTTGGAGTCGGCCGACCCCATCGCGCCGGCCCGCTCGGCCCCCGCCCGGCCGGGGTCCCGCGCCCGCGCCGCCGCCCGCGCTGCTGTCGCCGGAGCCGAGGGCGCGCCCCGCCCGCGAGCCCGCGCCGGCCCCGCCCCGGCCCGCCCCGGCCCGCCCCCCGCACCTGCCGCGCCCGCCCCCCGCACCTGCCGCGCGCCCCGGCCGCGCCCCGGCCGCCCCCCTCCCACCCGCGGGGCCCCGCGCCCGCGTCCTGCTCCCGGCCCCGGGCCCGGCGCCCCCTTCTGCGCCGGGACGGGGTCGGGCCCCGGCTCTCCGGTCTCCACCCCGTCCTCGGGGCCCGCAGCCGGCCCCGCCTCCCGCCCCCTCCCGCCCGCATCCCGGCGCCATCACCCGGCCGCTGCCTCTCAGCCGCTCCTCGGCCTGCTGCCTCCTGAGCATCCTGGTCCCCCTTTTCTGGCCTCTCAAACCCGGTGTCCAGGCAGCCCAGTTTCTTCCAGCCCCAAGCCCTACGCAGACCCCTCCAGAAAAGCAACTTCCCAGGAATGATGAGAGCGAAAGTTACCCCCCAACCCTCCCACCACCCCCTAACTCCTTTCTGGCCACCTGCCTTCCCTGAAAATCCTTTTAGATCCATCCATTTCAACAAATGTGTTGATGGACTGCTGGCTACCATTTAGCTCCCGGGGAAACAAGGACAACATTAGCCATGATCCGCCCAGTGAACCTTTGATAGAGGCAAAGGAACAGCAACAATAATGTGAGGACAGTCTCGCTGACAACCACCTACCTCTGAGGTAGGGATCATCCCCGCTTTACATGTGAGAAAATGTCAAATCAGACAACTATGTGGAATAAAAGTCAAAACAGAAAATCCAACCCTGGCCCCAAAAGAGGGTGCACTTTTCCCGTATGACCTTGCATGCTACACCTGGGAAATCCTAAGTGAAAATTCATTAAAGTAAGAATTCAGCAGGTGAAAATGAGGGTGCACCATCTGGGCAGTGAAAGGGTGGCACAGAGGCAGGACAGGTGTGGAGGCAGGGGCAGGGTGGGGGTGACACCGTCAGCAAGGAAGCAGACTCCACAGGAGAGCTCTGTTCTCCAAGCAGAGGTGGGTTTCCCCTGCCCTGTGAGAAATCCTGGGCAGGCCTCATAGCTTTTCTAATCACTCCAAGATAAGGAAGAAATCGTGCTTTGTTATTTTTTTTTTTTAAATCCAGCCAACTCTACAAGATAGTCAACCCCATTTCAGGCCAGAGGGACATTTACAATTCTTAATCTTAGAAATTAGGGAAATACAAATTGAAACCACAATTTGACAAGGAATATACAGCTATGACAATTGGGGGGAGAGGAGCAGAACCTGACAATATCAAGAACTGGCAAGGACTCCGAATATTTATATTTTCTTGTAAAGTTGAATGTGCAATTACTATATAACTCCATAATTTCATGAGAGGTATTTTACTCAGAACGAAGCCAGATCACCACACCAAAAGTCTATAGGCAAATGCTCATAGCAATTCGATTCATGATCACTAAAAACTGAAAAGAACTCAAATGTCCATCATCTGGTGGATAGATAGTGGCTCATCCATTTCGGGAACTGGCACTCAGTAATACAAAGGGACCAGCTGCTGATGCCTGCAGCGATAGTGTGGATGAGCCTCAACTGCATTATGGGAGCCACCGGAAGCAAGTACTATTTTATATCATTACGTGACTTTCCAGAAAGAGCAAAACACTGGAACAGAAAACAGATCAGTGGTTGTCCTGGACTGGGAGCAGGAGGAGGGAGTTGGCTTTTACTTCATGTAAATAATATTTAATAAACTCAATTTTTAAAAAATGACTAGCAGCAGCAGGAAGTAACTGCTACTGGGGGAGTCACTGGGAACCCTTTGGTCTTGCCCATCTCTCAGTCACATTTCTGTGATCTGCAACCAGGAATTCCAAGTTGCACCAAAATATTACTGGCCACCCATAGATTTCTCCCTTCCCATCAGCCTTCATGGATGGATTAAAGGCATCTGTTTCTCTGATCCATCTTCTCCCTCCAATGGGAGAAGTCCATGCACAGGACTGCTCCCATTCTGTGGGTATTCAGCACATCGGAAAAATCTTGTGTGATGGCCAGGAAATCTGTGCCATCCCTATGCACTCTCACCCCATTGGTATGGAAAAAATGTTAACATTGTTTTAGGTACATGACCACGAACACAGCCAGGTCAAAAAAAAAAAACAACAAACAAACAAACCTGTTCATTCACCCCATCGTTCAGCCAGGTCAAAAAAAACCAAACAAACAAACAAACCTGTTCATTCCCCCCATTGTTCACTGTGTTCAAATTAAACTTAACATCCGCCCTAGCTCCACCAGGGTGGTGTCTTTAAAATGCTCTGGTTGGGCCTCCCTGGTGGCACAAGGGGTTAAGATGCAACCTATGAAGCTATCCGTAGCCACTGCAGCACGAGTTCAATCCCCGGCTGGCCAGGGAGCTACCCACAGGGCACAGCAAACCTCTCCTGACTCGCCCACTGCTTCCCTCAGCAGTGTATTTCAGTCAGTCTGCCTGTTCTGCTCCCCACTCTGTCTCTGGTGAATTCTCTCACATCTCCCCGTCACATCTCTGGCCTGTACCCCAGCTCTTGTATGATTAAATAAATCTTAAAAAAATTTAAAAATTAAAAAAAATGCTCTGGTTATTTTTTTAATGATGCCTACAGAAGCGTGCAGAGAGAGATGACCTAATGACCAGGATTGCTTTTAAAATACTGCAGCTAAGAACAGGCAGGTCAGATGCAGCTAAAGTGCCGGCATCTTGATCTTGGCCAATGTTGCGTCTGCACTGGGAAGGGATAGAGTCATTGTATTCTCTCTACCTTTGTGTGTGCTGGAATATGAATGTTGTAAAAATGTTTAAGAACGGACTGGGCAGGTGGCCTCGGGGGAAAAAAAAAACAGAAAAAAAAAAAGAACAAGGACTGGATGTAGACAGAAAAAATATGTCATAAAACACAGCTTTTGAAAGTTGAAAGAAGATACTTACACTATTCAGTTAATGTTTCTCTAGTAGGCACTTAGCTATCTATGATTTGCCCATAGGGAAACATGTCGTGTCTTCCTTGTCTTACTTTTGGGCTCAGCATGAAGCAAGATTCACTGGTCTGTGACGGCCATAGCCTCACTGAGCCCCATTGTTTGGGCTCAACCAGCAATCAGCAACAAACATGGCTCAGCACGTATTAAACCAGGTGCTTTGCTGGTGCTAAGGCCTGAGCACAAAGACAGTGTCCCCTGCCGACAGAAGAAAGAACACGGAGTTATGGAGTCAAGAGTGGGAGTTTGGTCAGGACCCTGGAGGGACAGGTGAGGAAAGATTCCCCAGGGAGCGGGAGGTGGGGCTAATGCCGGGAGGCTGACCACAGGCATCTATCAGGGTCCCAACAGGAAACAGACGCAACTGCGGGCAGAGTAACCAAGAGAGTTTAATCAAGGGGTGATGTTCACGGAGAAAGGAAACGAACAGAGGCCTGGCAGCACCTGGGGCTGGAAGCAGTGGGGAGCCTCAGCCATCCTCGAGGGGCGGCATGGTCATCAGAACCCAGAGAAAGAGCCAGCTGCAGCGGAGGGCAGACAGGCACCTGGAAAGAGGGAGCGGTGGGGTAGATACCCCACCTTAACTCTTCTCCTGCCCCCCAAGTTCCTGCTGGCGCTTCCCATCGGTGGACCCATAGACAACAAGAGAGCCCACTGGTCCAGCCCACAAAGCTTCAGCCTCCTGAGCACGGAACAGATGGAGAAGAGTGAAATCGGTCTGGAAGGACCAATGGGTGCTGCTTCACAGGCGGTGAGAGCAGCGAGCAGAAGGCAGACCCCAAAGTGTACAGGGCCTGGAACAGGACCCGGTTCATCTGGAGAACAGGATCACGGGTTCAGACTGAGTGCAGGACAAGGGGGAAACCTTGAGCGGCAGACCGGGTGCAGAGCTCCCCAGAGTGGAAGAGCTTCTATCTTGGGTCTTAGCAAAGTGATTCTGGCCGCTGCAGGGGAGATCAAGTGACCTGGAAACAGGGAATCCGCTGGGAGATAAGGGATGACAAGGGTTGAACCCAGGCGGCCACAGGTTGGGTGGAGAGGAAGGATGCAGGTGATGCTGGCGAGGTGCAGGGCGCTCGGGACCCAGTGGACTGAGCACCTGGCAAGTATGGACTCCTGGCCTCCTCCCAACACCCCTGGAGGAGGTTGAAGGAATGAGGTGAGGCCCCGGGGAGGGGGGTCAACACTAGGTCCTAAAGATCACTCTGTGGTGCACACTTCCTGACCCAAGGCCCTGCAGCAAGCTCCCTTTCAGAGCAGGCAGCTGTTCTCACCGGGCTCTGGGAGGGTGGGGTGGACACCAGATGACCTCACTCATTCAGATATACTGAGCGCCTTACCCCGCCAGGCGCTGACCTCAGGCTGGTGGGGGCCCAGCTGGGGCGAGGTCAGCGTGTCCAGCGCTGGAAGGAAGGGTCTGGGGGCCAGGAGGGCAGCGAGGTCTGCAGGGGTGGCGGCGCCCGCGGGGGTGTCCTGCTGTCGCTGGGTCCCTTGACCTCACCCCAAGAAGCGCGGTGCACTTGGGGTGCGCTTGGGGTGGTGAGGGTTCCCGGGCGGGGCGGGGCGGGGGCGGGGCGGGGCGGGGCCCCTGCGCCTCCCCGAGCCTCCAAGACCCTCCAACGTCAGCGCTGCCCGCGCGCGTCACTTCCGGTGGGCTGGGCGGGTCGGGGCCAGGCTGGGGTGGGCACCGGCGACAGACCTCGGCGGGCACATCGGTCACATCGCGGCCCCGGTCCCGCCCTGCCAGCTCGGCGCTCCCGGGGAGGGCGCGTCTCTCCTCCCCCGCCCCCAGCCTCGGTGCATCTGGAGGTGGGCTCCTCTCGCGTGTCCAGGGATTAGGGGAGCGTTCCTGCTTCCCGGGGTGGGAAGCCGAGCTCAGGGGGGTCAGAGTATCCCAGGCCCGGAGGACATGGCGCCCCCAGGGGCTCTGGCCTGATATCAGTGCCCACTGCTGATGCCCCGGACAGGGAACACCATAGGTGCGCCTGACATGCAGACCAGGTGCCAGCCTGGAGGGGACCTAGGTCAGGTAGGTTAAGCTCTCCACCTGGGCACGGCTCTCTACCCAGCTTTGACTCAGTTAGAAGAAAAGGCCAGAAATGGACGACAGGGCTTGTTGGCTGCCGGGGAGGCTGAGGAATGTCCTGCAAAGGCCCATCTGAATTTCCTCCTCTGGGAATAGCCTGAACGCACAGGAAGTGGGCCCATAGGCCAGGAACCTCGGGTTCTCATGAACCAAGTCAGGCCAAGCGCCCAGCACTGTAGGTCACCTGAGTCTCCATCCTCTGTCCTCTGTTGAGGGAGACTTTCCCAAACACCAAATCGCAGCCTTCCCTCAGACTCTCTCACAGTTCCCTGTTCATTTCCCTCACGGTGCTCGTTGCAACCATTTATTTATCCCCTAGAAGGGAAGCTGTTCAAGGGCAGAGGCTGCCTGAGTTTCGGTCATGGGGTAGTTTTTTCCCTCTTCTTAAGTAAATGATTTTGTTGAAGTATAACCTGTATTTGGGGAAAGTGCACACGTCACACAAGTTTGCAGTTGATGATTTTCACAAATGAGCACACCAGTAACTAGCCCCCAGTTCAGGAAATAAAACACTCCCAGTCCGTCAGGGATTCTGCGGTGTCTCCCCAAGCCCCTATGATATCCTGATTAGAGTAACATTGTTTTGTGTTTGTTTGTTTTTGCTAGGTTTAAACTTCATGTAAACGGAATCATGAACCCCAAAAGTGTCCCCATTCTAACCCCCAGGTCCTTTTTGTTATTTTGTTTCAGATTCTTCAGATATGTCACCTTACTTGGCAAAAGGACTTTGCAGATGTGATGAAGTTGAGGACCTTACAACGAGAGATTATGCTGGGCTGGTCTAGTGGGTCCAGTGTCATCACAAGGGTCTTTAAAAGTGGAAGAGGGAGACAGAGTCAGCCCTGCAGCGTGAGGAGTCAGCTGACTGATGGCTTAGAAGGCGGAAAGTGGCCATGACCCAAGGAATGTGAGCAACCTCTAGAAATAGCAAGAAACAGACTTTCCCCCCGGAGCCTCTAGAAAGGACACCGCCTTACTAACATCTGGCTGTCCCCATGGAGACACATGTCAGACTTGTAACCTTCAGAAGATAGTCTCAAGCTTGCGTTGTCTCAAACTGCTAAATTTTGGGTGATGCGTCACAGAAACAATAGGCAAACCAATACAAGTATTTACTCTTGTGTCTGGTGTCTTTCACTCAGCGTTTCCTTTGTGCTGTATAATATTCCATTGCACAAATACCCCACAGTTATTATACATGAACATGTGTGTCATGAATCAATATTAATTTGCAGTTAGCATTAAATTCTAACAATACAATTACTCATAAATTATTGATGGACATTTGGATTATTTCTAATTTGGGCTACTGTCAACAGAGTAGCAGTGAACAGTCTCGTGCAAGCCGTGTTTAACATGTGTATCTGTGTCTGTCCCACAACAAAGGAGAAGTGCCGGTTATAGGGTATACAGCTGTGGTGGATGCTATGATGCATCCCCCAGACTCCTCCCTCTGCGTGGTGTTTCCTGGGCAGCTGGGAGGGCTGCAGGCTCTACTGTGCTGCCCCCCTCTCCGAGAAGAGAGGAAGACCCCTTTGCCCATGGTGGCACCTACTTCCCAGGGACAGCCTGCAATCCATACAACGACTGATTGACATGTATTGGGGATGTAAAAGCCCACTCCCCACTGCTGCTTGAAATAGCTTTGAAGGGTCACCCCAGATTCAGAGTTCTCCAAGAATGGGGGAGGCTTTTGTTGAAGCCACATCCCGATCCAGTTCCTCCCTCTGCCCACCCCTGCTTCCTTTCCTTCCCCTGTAGGTATTGATCCTTCTAAAGATGAGCATCTTACATGTTTATTGGGTCACTTGCTCGTTTGTGAAGTGTCTGGTGAATCTCTCACCCACTTTTCTACTGGGCTGTTTTTCTCCTGTGGATTTGCAGGTGTCCTTACTACATTCTGGGTATTAGTCCTGTCTTGGAGTTACTTGTCACATCTGTTAAGACTTGGATATATTCAGGATGTCTCCACAGTACCCACATGATAGGTCCAAATAAAAACCACTCATGTGAATATTCGGGTCTAAAAACTCCTTTAGGGAAAGAATGCCTGGGTAGGTTAGACTATTTATGGGTATAATTGGATATAGGACAGGAATCCCAAGGAGAGGGAAACAGGACCTTAAAGGGAAACAGAATACCAGTAACACGCCTTCGCCACTCTTGACCTAAGGTTTCCTGCCAGAGGCATCTAAACACAACTTCTTCAATAAAGGAAATTGTAAATCAATATCCATTCCTTCAAAGAGCACACAGAGAAGGTAGTAATGAACCAGCCAGTTCTTGCCACTGAGGAGCCAACTGTGAACGAGAGAGACGAGATCCTTGCTTCCCGGCGACCTAGAGAGAGAGCCACAACGATAGGTGAACAAAATAAAATAATCTCAGCGAGCCCTAAACTGCAGTCGGGCGTGGAGAGAAGGGGGGGGGGTGGGTCCACAACAGCCTGTCGGGGACACCGGGAGGCCCCGCCCCCGGCCCCGCCCCGGCTCCCCGGCCCCGCCCCCTGTTTTGCATACGCCTCCTGAGTGGCCGGCGGCGGCCGGCCCCGCCCCCGGAGCGGGTCGCCGGGAAGCGCGGGGCGGGCGGGCGGAGACGCGGCGGCGGCGCGGGGGGTCGCGCGGCGGGCGGGGCAGCGCGGGCTGGAGCCGGGCAGGGGCGCCCCGAGACCCGCAGACCGGCCGGCGGGCCCGAGCCGCCTCGCCGCGGTGCCGCCGGTCCCCGCCCTCGGCCTTTGTGCCGCCGCCGCCCGGCGCGCCCGGCCCCGCAGGACCCGGGGCGGCCCGCGCGGGGGGAGTCGATGGCGAGGGGGCGCGGGGGCGCTGCAGCCCGAGGCCGCGACGCGGGAGCCCCGGCCCGCCCCCGCCCCGGCCCCCGCCGCCGCGCCCCGCGGCCCGCGCCCCGGCCCTGAGCCGCGCGCCGCGCGCCATGCGGAGAGCCGCGGGCATGGAGGACCTCGCGGAGGACGAGGAGCCCTGGTACGACCCGCAGGACCTGGAGCAGGGTGAGCGCGGGGCGGGAAGGCGGGGGGGGGGCGCCCCGAGACCCTCGTCCGCCGCTCCATTGTTGGGCGACAACCCCCGGGAGGGGCCGGGCTGGACCCCGCGCCGTCCCCGGGGGGCGGGGGGGGCGATGCGCCCGAGGAGTGGGGACCTGCGGTCGCGGGCGCTGTCCGGGAGGCCCGGCCCGACCCCCGACACCTGCGGAGGCGGGGGAGCAGCCCCCCTCTCCCCGACAACCCGGCGTTCTTCGTCCGGCTCGCCCGCCCGGTTCTTGGAGGCGCCCGGTGTTGTGGGGCCTGCGCGCCGCAGGAAGTTTCTGGGGGCGGGACGCGCCCCCCTCCTCTGCGCCCCGCTGGCGGTGGCTGCGCGAGGGGGACGTTATCCCAGCCACACCCGGGGCGCCCGCCCCTGCCCGGATTCCTGACTCCCCGACTTTCAAGTCTCCCAGAAAGTTTCCCAACTCCTCTCTCCTCTCCCCGGGGAGGGATGGCGCGCGGGGCGCGCGGGGGGACTCAGATTGGAGTCTCCTGGCGGCCCTCATGAGGGGGGGTCCCGGGCCCTGCCCCTCCCGGATGGCGGGGGACTTGGAGGAGTCGGGGTTGGAGACTCTGAGACGCAGCGGAGCCTGAATGAAGAAGGAATCAACCCCCACCGCCCATCTGAGAGCAGAGAGGGTGGCTGGACGGGGGTCAGAGCGGGCGGTGAGGTGGCCGAAGTGACATCACTCTGAGCAGGGTGGGGCTGTTTGGAGAGGAAGGAGCAGGCCTGAGAGGGTCAGGGC
This sequence comes from Talpa europaea, assembly GCF_964194135.1. Taxonomy (NCBI): domain Eukaryota; kingdom Metazoa; phylum Chordata; class Mammalia; order Eulipotyphla; family Talpidae; genus Talpa; species Talpa europaea. Next base: position 132,956,258 of record NC_140074.1, read on the forward strand.
CCGGGCCTGTGGGAGTGGAGTCAAATCACCTTCTCTTGCCCCCGAAAGCCGCTCGATCTTGGATGGGCAGAGCTGGAGGGGCGAGGAAACAGGGGCAGGGAGAGGGAACCGGTCACCCAGCGAGTGTGCCAGCAGCCACCGCTCCCAGCGTCCATCCTCAGGGCCCCCGAGGCCTGGCTTTGCCCTCAAGGGAGGCACCTACCAGATCCTGGAGCCTGTTTCTTGACCCTGACCCACCTCCCGGTGCAGCTGGCAGATGAGGTTCTGTCCTTGGGCTCAGGACTGTGGGTTAATCAGAGCCTGGGGTGGGGGGTGCTGCTGTACTCCATGAGCTGGAGTCTCCTGAGCCTCCTGGCCTGGAGTGAGATGCCCAAAACTGGCTGCAACAACCCCCAAATTTTGCATTCCACAAACACGAGGGGTCCACTGAAGTGTCAGAGCTGGGAATCAGCCCTGGCCCCCTGACAGCACCCCCTGCACCCAGATGGACGTGAGTCTATAGCTGAGTGTGCATAGTGGGATGCAGTGATAGGGCTTCATGGAAGAGGCAGGCCTAGAAGGAACCACTGGAGGCTGAGTTCCTGAGAAGATGGCCTCCAGAGAGGCAGATGCTGACATTGTTGCTGTCTCATTTCATTCCCGCACCCCTAACATGTCTCTGGCACCATGCCCGCCCCAGATGTGGGAGGAAGGAGCTGGAGTGGGGATGGGAGATGCACTGCTTCCTGGGATGAGAGAGGAGGTGTGGAGATTCCAGCTGGGCTGGGGGCTCCAGCTCTGGGGTTAGGGTGGGGGGTGGGCTCAGCACCCCGCTTCTCTGGCCCTTACTGACTTGTAGCTGTCGGCTGCACTGCAAAACCCAGCAGGGCCAGAGCTCAGAAACAAGGAGGGAAACCAGGAATGAGACCATCTCAGGAGAAACCAGAGCTTTCACCAAAATCCAAACACTCAGCGCTGTGCTGAGCCTGGGACACCATCTCTTGTCCCCAGGGGACTCTACCTTCCATCAGGGAAGGCAGAAATGGGGTCCAACTAGCAACCATGACAGAGCCACAGGGGGTTTGCAGCAGCCCTCACCCAGCCGCAGTGAGCAGAGACTCGGGAAGGTTGATGCAGACCCTGTCTGAGCTGGAGGAAGAATAGGGACTCTGGGGCAGGCGTCTAGTGAAGGGGGCGCTGGTGCCGAGGTGGGGAGCAGTGGGAATGACTGCTAGGGCTGGAGAGTGGGAGTTACCGAGAGTGCTGGGTGCAGCTTCTGCGGCACCAACCCCTCTGTCTGACATGGAGGGCTGGGTGGGGTGAGCCTGGGCCAAGGACCAGCCACACTGGGGGTGAGGTGCCTGTCACGTCCTCCTTCCCACACCTGATCCCCACGCTCTGCTGCCCAGCTGCTCCCTGGTTGCCTCCGAGTGGTCCAGAAAGTGACTTAGCTCAGCCAGCCTGGTCCCCTCTGTGCCTCTTTCCCATGCCCTGAGCTCGCTCCTCTTGGCCATCAAGCTCCTGCGTGACTTTGATGCTGTTCTGTCCCCATGGACGGAAGCGACAGGGACGAGCCAGAGCCTCGATTCTCACTGTTCCCTCTGCCCATGGCCAGAAGCGCTTGTAAAAATAGAAAAAGCCATTAATTATTAAGCACCGCGCTCTGCTCCTCCCTCCCCACCCTGGACCAGGGTCCCTCTTCCCAGACTGAGAGATGACTGCTGAGTCAGATCTGAAATCCTGGACACCTGACCTTGAGTCTCCGCCTCAGGGGGAGAGCTCTGACGCGCTGAGTGGAGAGAGGCGACAGAATCCCAATTCTGAGAACCCAGAGTTCCTCACATTTGTGTCTTGGAGGCAGTGTCTCCCCGCAGGCCTGCCAGGTGCTGACTTCCCTCTTCCCGCCCCCTTTATCTTTGTCTCTTCTTCGCTGTGCCTGCGCCCTATCACTTACTCTCTCTGAAGCCTCTGGGGCATCGCGCGGGGCCAGCTTCTCAACAGGCACTCAGAGGACAGAACTGCTGAAGGCCACTGCAGGAGACCCCAGAAAACTCCAGGGCCTGGAATGTGCCAGTTCAATCAGTGCCCACGCTGGCGTGGGCGACCATTCACTTGGTTGTGATAAGCTTTTTATTGCTCCGACTTCCCCTTCTGCTGTGGCCAGTTCCCCCATTCTCCCACTCCCAGGCCTCCCCGCCCCTGTATCCACGGGGCAGCTGCACCTTCCTGGGAGACTGAAGGACACCGCCCGGCTGGTGTCCTCTCCCCAGCCCTGGTTTCACCCAGTCCCCTGTTCTGCAGCTTCTAAACTTCATTCGTGATCCCTCCTGGCAACTCGGGCCAGCTTAGCTTTCTGATCCAGCTTCCCTGCCATGGCCTCCCGGAGTCTCCCCACCCCAAAGAGCTTCCACTGTTTCCCTTCCCGTTTCTGAGCCACTGGGCAGCCCAGGCCACTCTCGCGGCCTGCGTACAGGGCCAGCTTCAGTGTTCCTGGTTTACAGCGTGACCTGCAGCTGCCCAGTCCCCCGCAGCAGGAATGCACACCCCCAGGCGCTCGTTGGGAAGGAAGAACAGAGTGCAGTTGTCCCTGACTTCTCCTTCCTCCGCCTCTGACCTTGGCTCTGTAGGTTAAGCTTCGAGGCACCACGCAGGCCACCCATGGGGCCTACCCCCCATGCCAACACAGGAGGCAGCATTAGTAGCACTGGCCTCTTCCTCGACCAGCTGACTGTCCCGGGGAGAAAACACTGGCGGAAGTGTGTTTTTTTCTTAGACCTGAATCCTTTGAGAGTGTCTGGGGACACCCGCCATCCCATCATGAAGTGTGGGCAGACGATGTTACTCCCTCATCAGGAGCTGGGGTGGCCAAATGTCTGCCACGCACACAGCATCACGTGGGGCTGCAGTGCAGACGTCGCACTTTATCGACAGACAGCTCCAGACTTTTGCCCAACTTCTGGCTAATAAACTCATCTGCAAGTGTCTCCAACCCCACCCCGGGTTTCTATTAGGTGACTGACTAGTTTTTCTTGGCATCCTCAGCAGAAAATTAATTGCTCAGGGTTACAAGTTCTTGTCTGTCATGTGTATGATTTAATGGGTTTTTTAATAGCTGCGGTAGGTATTTGGAAAACTGCTTTTGTTTCTGCAGGCTGTTAGATAGCCTTGCTCTAGAATAGTTTGGCGCTGCTTCTCAGCCGGGAACCCCTCGGGGTGACATCTGGTCACAGCTCCCTTCTTCCCCTGACATAAGCCCAACCTGAAGGCTCCACTCTGGTCATTTCAACACCTCACTTCTGGGTATAGGAGCAGATTCCAGGTGCTTGCCTGACCAGCGACTTGGCTTTTTGTCCAGGCCAGGTGGTTGACCAGGCTCCTCTGGTCCATCCTATGTCCAGCTTGGCTGAAAGAAGCCTGGGCCTCTGCTCTCCAATGCCCCTCCCCCCCAGTCAGAGCTCTTCAAAAGGAAACTCCCCACTCCAGGCCTGCCATGTCATCAGCTGGAACCACTCTATAATGCTCTGCGGGAGAGAGTGCAGAGGTTGCCCATCCCCTGGGAACCTGGAACTATCCCTGTCTGAAAAGAGACAAAGGGCTGAATTCCTAGTCTGCATCACATTGCCCTCCACCCCTCTCTGGCAGAGCTGCCTCCGATTGCTTTGATCTGGATTTAAACAATGTTGGGGGGCTGTTTTAAGAAACCACCTCAAGGTGGGAGAACCCCCCAAGCTTTCCTGGACAGCCTTTTGGCAGAGTGAATCAAATAGGCCTGGGCTGCCCTGGTGGCGCAAGGGGTTAAGACGCAACCTATGAAGCTATCTGCAGCCACTGCAGCACAAGTTCGATCCCCAGCCCTGGCTGGCCAGGGAGCTACCCCGATGGCGCAGCAGACCTCTCCTCTCTCGCCTGCTGCTCTCCTCAGCAGTGTATTTCAGTAGAGCCAACTGTTCTGTCCCCCACTCTGTCTCTGGTGAATCCTCTCACCCTGCACACCTCTAGCCTGTACCCCAGTTCTTGTATGCATAAATAAATAAATCTTAAAAAAAAAAAATAGACCTGCCTTTGCCCAATCATCATTTCTTTGAAAGTATCCTCAGGACACAGGCAGTGCTTTGCATGAAGGTGTTTGTATCACGAACTTAGAGTTTTGTTTTTAATAGAGGGGAAATGGAAAACACCCTAAAAAGTCCAACAATAGGGGCCTCCCCGGTGGCGCAGCGGTTGAGCGCTGGGTTCCGAAGCTGCCCGCGGCCTCTGCGGCGCCGGTTCGATCCCCGGCTGCTCCCCGGCCACCGGAGGAGGGTCCCACATGGCGCGCAGACCTCTCCTGCCGCCCGCTGCTCCCCTCAGCAGTGTGCTTCGGTCCTTCTGCCTGCTCTGCTCCCCGCTCTGGCTCGGTGAATTCTCTCACCCTCTGGCGCTTCTGACTGTACCCAGTGCTTGTATAAACAAAAACAAACAAATAAATAAATAAATAAAACCATGCCTCTAAAAAAAAAAAAAAAGTCCAACAATAAGGTATAAAGTCAGGCACCACCTGATGAAGGGAATACCGATTTCCAGCTGTGCACTCACAACCTGGCGGGTTTCCCACCCTCGGGGCCACAGGGAGCCCCACACCAAGTGGGCCAAGCGCAGGGGAGAGGGCGCTGTCCAGGGGCTCAGTCAAAAGGAGTCGCGGGCGCGACAGCCGCCCCTCTCAGCAGTGGGAAACTGGGGCAGGTCATAGGTGGCCCAGCGCCGCCCATAAAAATAGCTTCCCAGGGCCTGCGACTGTATTTAGGGACCTGTGTGCCACAGAATGCTCATCTAGCAACGACCCTGTGGCTGCTGACCCAGAAAGCCGGCCCTGCGGGTCACTGCACGGGAAGAGCGGGTGTGGGAAACACGGTCGCCTCGAGCATCTCTAGGTGCTTGATGCCCAGAGAGCTGTCGGGAAGGGGGTTACCTGCAACCTGCCTCACCTTTCTCTAGGTGAGCTGTTGTCTTCTGCTTCCTCTCTCCCCGCCCCTCCTATGCCTCCCCCTCTCCGTCTCCCCCCAGTGTACTTTTAATACTACACGTTGGGTCTTGTCCGTTCATTTAGGGCTACAGAGCTATAGACAGGCGAGCGCACCTGAGATGCTTTCAAGTAAGTTTTTGTCACTTCTTTTTTTTTTTAAAGATTTATTTAAGTATGCAAGAGCTGGGGTGCACACCAGAGGCGTGGGAGGGTGAGAGGATTCTCCAGAGACAGAGTGGGGAGCAGAACAGACAGACTGGCTGAAATACACTGCTGAGGGGAGTAGTGGGCGAGTCAGGAGAGGTCTGCTGCGCCATGTGGGTAGCTTCCTAGCTGGGGATCGAACTCATGCTGCAGTGGCTACGGGTAGCTTCATAGTACTGCGACTTAACCCCTTGAGTCACCAGGGAGGTCCTGTCACCGTTTTTTAATCTTTCTGTACTGCCTGAGTTTTCACATCAAGTGCTCCTTCACACACACCTTAAAGCTGTTTTAAAAAGAAGCCAAACTTGTGAATTCAGCCCAAGCAGACAAGGCGCCCTGTCTGAGGACCCATCTAGGGCCCTGCTCCCTTCCGCTGGCCTTGGAGTCTGCATTCAGCACCTACATCTACACGTGCGTCCATTTGTGCATGTGGGTGTATAGGCGGAATTTTATTTTTTTAAAGATTTATTATTTATACATACAAGAGCTGGGGTACAGACCAGAAATGCAGGGGGTGAGGATTCACCAGAGACAGAGTGAGGAGCAGAACAGACAGACTGACTGAAATACACTGCTGAGGGGAGCAGCGGGCGAGACAGGAGAGGTCTGCTGCACCATGTGGGTAGCTCCCTGGCCGGCCAGGGATCAAACTCATGCTGCAGAGACTGCAGACAGCTTCATATGTTGCATCCTAACACCTTGTGCCACCAGGGAGATCCAACCCACCGACCATTTTAAAAAAAACACAAAAACAGCTTTATTGAGATATTATTTGCACCCTGTATCATTCACTCCTTTAAACTGCCCTGCCGCTCAGTGGTCATTTGCACATTCACAGGCTCGCAGCCACCACCATGGCCACTTGAGGGCATTCCTATCACTGCCGAACGCTTAGAAACCCAGGGAATGACAGATTATAAACAGTTCACACTGGTTATTTTATTTTTTTATGTACAAATATGTTATTCCCTGGGTTTCTAAGAAGGATCAGGCATGTGTAGATATATGGGGGAATAGCCACCTCAAATGTCTCGGTACCCTCACACGACTCCATCCATACTAGAGAGAATTCTTAGGGATTCCTGTACTGGCCAGTTCCTTCTGGCCCCGCCCCCTCCTTGCCACACAGCCCCCCTCAAGCAGGCCAGATCCCCTCCATGCCTCTCTGATAGCTGCTTCTTACCTTTGGCTGCGTTGGGCAGGGGGAGGTTCCTGTCCCAGAGGATACAAGAACCAGAGTTGCTGGGGGTAGAGGGTGGTTTTGCTGCCTAAGGAAAGAAGACAGGGCACTAGGACCAAGCAGTACCCTGCCGGCCAGGCCAAAGGAGTCCTGAATTCTCCCGGCACAGCCGTACCCCAGCCCGTGACCCGCAGGTCATTCTTCCCTCTTCTCCCGTCCACCATCCACAGGACAAGAGCTCGGGCTGAAGAGCTCCAAGGCCCCACCCCATTCTCACAGTCCACCGGCTTTCTGTCGCGCTGCCTCTCAGTGAACCCCAAGTCACCCTTCCAAGTACCCCCCCAAGGCTGCCCGCTGCCTGCACCTCCCACCGTACCCAGCAGGAGTTCACTCTGCCTTAATCTGTCATCCTAAGTGGACGCTCCTATCACACTCTTTCAAAATGATTCCTTCACACCTACTCTGTGCCGGGGACCGGCCTAGGAACGGGGATATCAGTGAATAAAACAGGCAGAAATCCCTGTCCTGCGAGCTTACAGCTAGCTGGGGGGAGATGAGCAAGATAAATGAGCAAGTCGGCTGGTAAGGTGGATGGTGATGAGTGCCAAGGGGGAAAATTAAGTGGGGGAGGGTACGGTTTTGAATCAAGTGCTTCGGTAAAGGCCTCCTGGAAAGGCGGCCATTGAGCACAGACTTAAAAGAGGAGAGAGATGAGCGGGGAGTGTCTGGGGAAAGGCCTTCCAGGCCTTCCAGGCAGTGCAAAGGCCCAGCTCCCGATGGGAGAGCGGCCCCTGTGTCCTGGTTGCCTTGGGGTCCCCAGCTCCCAGCCCAGAATGAATGTTCAGAACAAGTGCCCAGCAGCTCGTTGGTCCTTCGTGTATTCACAGGGCACTGATGGGGGTCCTCTGGCCTCCTCATGCTGCTCACATTTCTTCCACCTCTGCCCCTGCCCACAGACTTGCACTTGGCCGCAGAGCTGGGGAAGACACTGCTGGAGAGGAACAAGGAGCTGGAGGAGTCCCTGCAGCAGATGTACTCCACCAATGAGGAGCAAGTGCAGGAGATTGAGGTGAGGGGCCATACAGACCTTCCCAGCAACCCCCCCCCCCCACACACACACACCAGTCAAGGGCCCCTTGTGCAGTTCACAACCTGCACAACTGTCCCAGGCAGCCCTAATGTACCAATGTCTTATACCCCACCCACCACACCACCGAAGGGGCAAGAAGGCCCGGGCGGGGGGAGGGAGGTAAACATTAGCCCAAGTCTTGTTCTGGAAGTTACTCACCCCACCCTACTCCGGGCCCCTCAGTACCTGACCAAGCAGCTGGACACTCTGCGGTGTGTGAACGAGCAGCACGCCAAAGTGTATGAGCAGCTGGACCTGACGGCCCGAGACCTGGAGCTGACCAACCAGAAGCTGGTGCTGGAGAGCAAGGCTGCCCAGCAGAAGATCCACGGGTGAGGACCGGGCAGAGGCTGGGGAGGCCGGGGCTGGGTGTGCGCGCTCGCAGGCGGCAGGCCCAGTGGGTGTGACTCAGGCTTCCGGCGAGAGCCCAGGCGAGAGCCTGGGAGGACAGTGGTTTGCCCTTGTCGGTTTTGCAAGGTTTAACATTCAGGCCACGATCCCTCAAGCATCGGCCACGCGCCAGCTGTTTCCGGCATTAGGGATACAGTGACGGGAATACAAAGACAGCGTCCCGGGCTCGGAGCGCACAGCCTGGGAGGGAAGGCGGGCGTGTAAATATTTTATTGCCGTGCAGGGTGATAAGTGACAGAGCATGTACGAGGAACCAAGCTGGCACGGGAGGAAGTGTCCGCTGGGCCTGGGAGGTGCAGGAGAAGGGTGTGTCTGGGCACCGCCTGAAGATCACCCACCTTCCCTAACCCTCCGTCTCTCCGGGGCTGCCGCGAGGAGGGCTGGCCCTGTCCCCTGAAGTCCCTCCCGTGCGTGTCCCCCACTCTAACCTCAGGCTATCAGAGACCATTGAGCGCCTCCAGGCCCAGGTGGAGGAGCTGCAGGCTCAGGTGGAGCAGCTGCGGGGCCTGGAGCAGCTGCGGGTGCGCCGGGAGAAGCGGGAGCGCAGGCGCACCATCCACACCTTCCCCTGCCTCAAGGAGCTGTGCACCAGCCCCAGGTAGGCGAGGCCCGGGGGTGGGGGTCGGGGGAGCAGCCGGGACCCTGGGCGCAGTTTCAAGTTCCCGCCACGGCCAGCCCGGGGAGGAAGGGTAGGGCAGGGTGGGCACTGAGGCTCAGTGCGCTGTCCCGCTGTCCCGGCCCGGGGAGACGGCCGCTGCCAACAACAGTCAGCCAGCCGGGGCTTACAAGGTGCTGGCCCCGTGCCCACCGCTCTGCTTAGTGATTTGGTTGCCTGCACTTCATCCCCACTGCTCAGGTGAGAAGCCAAAACTCAGAGGTTCTGTGTCTCACCCCGGTCTCCTGTTTAGTGAGCCAGAATTTGAACCCAGGAGGGTTAACCTTTCGGTTCGCATTGTATCTTGGTGCTGGGCAGACTCCATGTCGCGTCCGTGCTGTGTATGTAGTAGGAGTCTTGGGAAGGCCTGGCAGGAGACAGACAGCGCCTTGCACAGAGAAAGGGAGGGGTGCTTCGTAGAGAGGTTTGGGCGAGGGGACACTGCAGCACCCCGGGGCTGCAAAGGGAAAGGGGCTGTGACCGAGCCTAAAGGAGTCAGGAGGAGGTCTGGTGCTTGAGGAAGACACTCCCAAGACCTCCTTCTGCTCCTGCCTGTGAGCAGAAGCCTGGTTCAAGGGCCCTCCCCTTGCCTGGGGAGAGAGCCGGGAAGCCTGGCTGGAGCAGCCCATTGAGGTCAGCCTCCCAGGACGGAGCCCAGGGAGAGGGCCAGAGAGTGGACTAGAGGGATGAACAGGATTTCCGGCCCTAGAGACAGATGAAGTGTCAGGGCTGGGTGTGGGGGCCTTGGCAGTGACCACCACCCCTGTCCCCGCTCCCTGCCAGGTGTGAGGATGCCTTCCGCTTGCATAGCTCCTCCCTGGAGCTGGGCCCGCGGCCCCTGGAGCAGGAGAACGAGCGGCTGCAGACGCTGGTGGGTGTGCTGCGTTCCCAGGTGAGCCAGGAGCGCCAGCGCAAGGAGCGGGCGGAGCACGAGTACACAGTGGTGCTGCAGGAGTGCTCGGAGCTGGAGCGGCAGCTCTGCCAGATGGAGGGCTGCCGCCTGCGCGTGCAGGAGCTGGAGGCCGAGCTGCTGGAGCTGCAGCAGATGAAGCAGGCGAAGACCTACCTGCTGGGCCGGGAGGATCACCTGGCCGAGGCCCTGCTGGCACCCCTCACCCAGGCCCCTGAGGCTGACGACCCCCAACCCGGCAGTGGGGATGACTCAGGCATCCAGGACTGTGTCTCTTCTCCAGCCACCTCCCCCAGCCACGCCGTGCGCAAGAGCTGCAGCGACACGGCGCTCAATGCCATCGTGGCCAAGGACCCTGCCAGCCGGCACGCGGGTAACCTCACACTGCATGCCAACAGCGTGCGCCGGCGCGGCATGTCCATCCTGCGCGAGGTGGACGAGCAGTACCATGCGCTGCTGGAGAAGTACGAGGAGCTGCTGAGCAAGTGCCGGCAGCACGGGGCTGGGGTGAGGCACGCCGGCGTGCAGACCTCCAGGCCCATCTCCCGGGACAGCTCGTGGAAGGACCTGCTGGGGGGCGAGGAGGGCCAGGGGGAGGCCAAGGCAGGAGAGAAGACCCTGAGCCTGCATGTGGAGGCGGTGGACAAGCGGTTGGAGCAGAGCCAGCCTGAGTACAAGGCGCTCTTCAAGGAGATCTTCTCCAGGATCCAGAAGACCAAGGCGGACATCAACGCCACCAAAGTGAAGACACACAGTAGCAAGTGACCCTCTCCCGCCCCAGCCCTGGGGTCAGGCCTGGGTCTCTCAAGCCCAGGCCTCACAGCCTCTAAGTGAAGGGCCCTTTGGCAGCAATATATCCCCATGGCCACCACTCCCACCCAAGGAGCAGCAGCGTGTGGGGGGCGCACCCTGTTCCCTGCTAACATGGAGGTGGTCAACAGGCCCCCACCCAGGAGCCTCCACCATCCCCAGTCAGCCCAGAGGCGCAGCTTCTAGTTTCAAAGCCAAACGCCCCCAATCCCAGCTCCTCCAGCCCTGGCTTCCTGCCCCTGGACCTTGCTCCCAACTTTGTGGCCAGGCCTCTGGAAGCCATCCTGGACCAGTTGGATTTTTTTGTTAAAGTTTAGGTTTAGGGGGTACCTTCCTGGAGCCCCACCCAGCTCTCCAGGCCACACTGTGAAGAGAGCTGGCATTTGAGAGATTTGCAATGCAAGGTCTTCCTGACCCCTTGCCACCACTGGAAACACTTGAAAGGGGACCCCAGAGTCAGCTGTTGCAGGTTCCAGGGTCCCCCGGACCACCCACTGCTTCTGCCCAACCTCAATGGGCTAGTCCCTTAGCACCAGCTGTCCGACCCCCAGTGTCCTGACCAGGTCAGAGACGGGCCCTGCCACTCAGAGCAGGGAGCCTCAGCCAGGTCCTGGTGAGGACCAGCTTCTCCCCTGAACCCTCAGGCCAGAACTGTAGCCAATCAGAGGAGGGGAACAGGGAGCCCCTCCGCAGCCATACACAAGCCGTACACCCAGTTTTCCTCAGAACCAGCCTTCTCCAGTACCAGTTGTCCCTGGAAATGCCTTCTGGGCGTTAAGCCTTCTAGGGGTCTGGGTACTGGGGAGCCCCCATCTCTGCAAACCACTGAGTGGCTTCTGACTCACCCCACTTGACCTCTGCCTGCCCCATCTCAGGGACCATGACGTCTCATTCACTCCCAAGCCCCCTACAGGCCCACCCCCCGCCAGCCACACCCGCTGCCACCCCCAGCACCCTGGGCATGTGCCACCAGCCAGCGGTCCCAGGTCTCCCCTGCCCCCCTTCACTGGGGACTGCCCAAGATTCTCTCCCCACACTGAACAGTATTGAAATGCAATGGGATGAACACCAGGTCTCTCCCTGCCTGCTCTTAACCTCCCACCTCTGTGGGGGGACTTCTGAGGACCCAGCCGAGTCAGTGGTTTAAGGCTTCAATAAGACTGGCCACAGCAAGAGATGCCCAGGTCCCCAGTCTGCCCTGAGCAATTCTTCCGGGTTTCCAGTTTCTCCTGCTGCCCATCCTGAGACCCCAGAAATCACAGGAACCATCCAGTCCGGTGCGAGGCCCTGGCCTCTGTGCTAGGGCCCAGTGGGGAACCTTCATGCCTTATTCCTTCCTAATGGGTAAATGGGTTTTCTTAACAAGCATGCCGGACCTTCCTGGAGCCCCACCTAGCTCTCCAGGCCACACTGTGAAGAGAGCTGGCAGCCGGCCCCTTGTTCACACATCGTGAACCCTCCTGTACTTTGGAGCTGGGCAGCTGCCAGCCCTCCGTGTGTCTCTGTCATCTGGGGTGGAGGGGGTGGGGTGGGGGAGGGAAGGGCTTCTGCCTGTTTGCTCCCCAGTTCTGTAGCGCCAACCAACGTCACCTTTGAAGTATACATGAGAGAAATATATTTACAAATGCTTTATTCTCTTCTTTAATAAAAAATACATCACTATTCTAAAAGTTGAAATGGCCCTTGAGCCAAGGTCCTGTGTCTGTGTATCTCCCACCTCTCCCACGTCACCCCTACTCTGTCCTCTGAGGCCTGAGCCCTCAGCCCTGCCCCCCTCATCTCACTGCATCTGCAGCCAAACAGCTCTAAATAGTAGCTTGAAAGTGTCCATATTTTCTGAGTGCCAACTGCCCCAGTCATGCAGGGGAAATGATGGTGAAGGAGACAGAAGGTCCCCGACTGCGCTGCAATTTATACCCTGGGGCAAGTGGTGCTGCATGAGGGAGCCCTGAGCCACAGGAATGAGAGGAGTTTTTTTTTTTTTTTTTAAGATTTATTTATGCATACAAGAACTGGGGTACAGGCCAGAGGTGTGGGGGGTGAGAGGATTCACCAGAGTGGGGAACAGAACACGCAGCAGCAGGTGAGTCAGGAGAGGTCTACTGCGCCATGTGGGGTAGCTCCCTGGCTGGGGATCGAACTCGTGCTGCAGAGTCCGCGGACAGCTTTATAGGTTGCATCACCAGGGAGGCCCAATGAGCGGAGGTTTTGAAAATCTTATAGAAAAGCTTAGGGCCTCTTTGGTAGCACAGCAGTTGAGCACTGGGCTGCAAAGCTGCCCACAGCCTCTGCAGCGCTGTTTCCATCCCCGGCCCCTGGCAAGGGTCCCACATGACGCGACAGACCTCTCCTGCCACGCCCACTGCTCCCCTCAGCAGTGTACTTCGGTCCTTCTGCCTGCTCTGCTCCCCGCTCTGGCTCTGGTGAATCCTCTCACCCTCCCGCGCTGCTGACTGTACCCAGTGCTTGTATAAATAAATAAATAAATCATAAGAAAATTTAAAAAAAAGAAAGAAAGAAAACCTTATGTCCAGTGAGACATGTCCAGTACATAGAAATATTCAGTATATCTTTGATATGAAGATTTCCTGAAAGAGCAACTAGAAAAACATCTCTCTGAATAAGCTTCTACAGGGAACCGTTACAGAAAAATATGGTTGAGAATCACAGTGAGGGTGGTGAGGGGCAGCCCTGGAAGGGGGACCTGAGGGAAGATCAAGGAGGGGAACCCAGAGAGCAGCAAGGGTGGGTGGAGGCTCTGGGGCTGAGGTGAGGGTGGAGGCCAGGCCCCCCTAGGGTACACCAGGCCCCGGAAGGCATGTTTTCACCACCTGGTCGTTTTTAAAATCTTTGTCAGGCTGCCCCGCGGAGGCTGAATTGTGAGAGGGAGAGAGCTGGAGGGAAGGAGGCTGAGGCCCAGGAGCTCTGAGGGGTCCTCATACAGGTACGTCCTCAAGGAACTGCACACTGGGTGACCAGTCAGCCACTGGCAAGACGTGAGGGCCAGGCACTGCTGTACTTCAGACCTGCAAGCCCTGAACATCTTTTCCATATACCCGGCAACAGCCATACCCCCAGGTGACATGAGAATACCCAGCTCTCCCCATGTTCAGTAAAGACTAACTCGTCAAGCTGGGTGGGCTTGCCTTCACCAAGACCACAGCTCTCGGCCCGCAAATGTCACTTATATGGTGGGGTTTCCCGATTTCTTCAACACCCAATAATAGTGTGCTTTTCAGTCCTGTGTCAGCCCCCCACCTCTGTGCCGTTCCCCTGGACTTCAGGCACTGCTGTCCAAGCTCAGGCGGCAGAGGCCCACCCGGAAGGTCCCTGCAGGCTTGGGCCCAAGAAGCTCCTCAGGGGATAAGTCTTCAGCCCACACTGCCCCTCTGCCCATACTGTGCCCCCCCTGCCGGGCTACTCGCCCTCCTGTGTTGAATTTCCCATCCCCTCAGCCCACACCTGCCAGCAGCACAGGTGACCTCGGGAGTCAGAGAAGATTACATGTTCCCGAACCTCTGGGGGAAGGGTCAGTTTTTTCTCAGCCTTCTCCCCTCTCCCGTCCCTCCCCCGCAGCCCATAGGCCCTGCTTACATTCTTGGAAAAGCTCCCCAAGTCTTACCTTGGGGGAGTCTGGGGCCCACCAACATCCCTCCTCCCCCACTCCTGAAGGAGCCACTTTTTCTGGACCCTGAGGCAGTGGCAAGCCCAGAGCTGGCAAACTAGTGGTTTTTATGCTTTTTACATCAACTGGACGGTGTGGGGGTTTTCTGTGTGCCCTGCACAAATGGCGGTTGGGTTTTTCCATCTGCTGTCACCCCTCTCCAGTGGATGGAGAGCATGGTGGGGGGACACCTGGCACAGTGGCCGGGAGGAGCAGGATGCTCCTATGGCCCATGTCCAGCCACCTCTCTGCCCTCTGGCAGTACTTTTCCCACCTTCTGCCTTCCTGTCACCACGTGGTGCCTACTCGCCCCTCCCCATCCCCTGCTTCCCTCCTCCTTCCGGAGACTGACCCGCCCTTCCCCACCCCAAGGCCAAACACAAGAATCTCTGTGGTGAGGCATTTGGTCCAGCCGCCCACCACCCTAGAAAAAGCCTGCCTCCCCTGCCCGGGGAAACCATGAGCCAAAAGTCTGGGGTGGCTCATTTTCAGGGGCAGGAAGTGTCTCTAGGAAGAAGAAGGCAGCTTTGCCCACTCACATCAGGTTGTCTGTGCACCAGTCCAGCCCCCGGGGGAAGGAGAGACCAGCTGGACACATGCAGTCTGGATCTCCCCCAACCCCGGGCTGCAGAGGAAAGAGATGTCATCAGCAGGCAAGTTCCTTCTAGGACCCCAGGTGCCCCTAGCATCCCCTGGAGGCAGCTTGCTTTATTGCCTGCTGCCTCTGTGCCAGGCAGTGCTAAGCGCTTTGCAGGTATTTAATACCCCAGTACCATTATGAGGCAGCTATAAAATCTCTATTTTACTGATAGGGATAGACCAGCTTAGGGCTAAGCCAGTCATTCAAAGTCACATAGAAATATCTGAACCCTGACCGATTCACTATTGGATGCCACACATTCCCTCTCTCAACATGAGCTTGAGTTTTAAGAGCTGATCTGACCCCGGGCACATCAGAGAACAAAGGAAGGAAAGACCTATGGACCCCTACGTGGAAATGGTACCCCAACCCCGGCCACTCAGAAGCAACGGTGTCTGCAAGCTCCTCGCTGCTAAGGTGCCTTTTCCCTCCCTCTTTCTCCTTTCCCCTGTGAATATTCCTTGCCTGAAGCACCATCTCAGCCCCTGGAGGACCAGGGAGGGAAGGAAAAGGCCATCCTGGGCCTTCAGGATGGAAACAGGTGGCATCTCTCAGGTCTGTTTCTCCCAGAAAGGTCTCTATTCTGAATGGTTCTCAGCAGCACCAGGTGAAGAGCGTGCCAGCTGCTCTTCCCTCGGCCGCAGGCACAGCCGTCTCATTCTCTTTATCCCCTCCTCCCAGAATCCAGGCCACCAGATGGTGTGAGCAGGCTGTGTTTATTTGGGGCCATGGGAACCTGCAGTTTCTTTTTCCTATCACTCTGGGCCAGGCCCAGAACTGGAGCCCAGCCCTGCAGTCGTGATGCCGGAATGGTGCTGACTTTATTATTCATAACCCCAGAGCTAACGACCTGGGTGAGTGCCTGGCTCTGTTCCCCTGAGCAGCTTATTCAGTCACCATGGAGACAACTCTTCCCTCTGAGGTCTTAGCACTAACTCAGTCAAGGAGGGGCTCAGAAGACTTCCCCTGCCAGCCTAGGACCCAAAAGACATGTCCATTGCCATTCCTAATTTGGATTTAAGAAGCCAGTGACTGGGAAGTGATTTATTCCCTCCTAAACACTTTGCCGGCGTCAGTGAGACGAAGATGGTAAAGCCTTGATTTCACGATCTTCCGTTTCAAACAGTCAGCATCCCCAAGGGCATGCTTTTCTAGGTAATTATGCTTTTCCTAAAAATAGAACTCTTCATTAAGAAACAGCCACTAGCATTCCTAATAATCACTAACATTTATTGAGCTGCTTTCAAATACTGCTTGCTCCACCTCCAACCCTTCTCAGAGCTAGAACATCTCCATTTTGGAGCTCATGGCCTCACAGCCCTGTAAAAGGCCTCTGCTTAGCCTGTGGCTCTGTTAATCTCTACCTCCTCCCCCCTGGCGCCCCTTACCTCCCTTCTAGCTAGGAAATCACTCCTACCCCTGTTGCACAAAACTGTTTCCTCCACCCCCTGGAGCGGGGATGTCTGCTTTTGAAAACATTTCTGTGAGCTGCCTTCCTCTCCTTCCATCAGGTGTTTGTCCTGCACCCTGCTTAGCTCGGATTTGCTTATGGGATGCCTTGTCAGAGTCTCAAGTCACTAAAATTCAGCTCCAGCTGAACTTGACCCATTAAAAAAAATTTTTTTTCATCTTATCAATATTATTGAGCGCCTAGAAAGCGCGGGGTTCGGGAGCTGGGATCCCGCAGGGAGCCAGTGGGGTTTATGGCACTGGGGCCAGGCAATAAGCTAGGAAAATAAGGTTAAGAGACGTGAGAGGGGGCCTCCCCGGAGCGCTGGGTTGCGAAGCTGCCCGCGGCCTCTGCGGCGCCGGTTCGATCCCCGGCTGCTCCCAGGCCACCGGAGGAGGATCCCACATGGCGCGCAGACCTCTCCTGCCACCCGAGACGTGAGAGGAAAAAAGCAAGAGGACAGGGGGTGGAGAAGAACCGCCCGGGCAGGGCCGGCATCACCGCCGGCGGGGATCTGCGGGGAGCTCCGCTGTCGGGGGGCGGGGGGCACGGAGCAGACCGCCAGGGAAAGGGTTTCTAGAAGGGATTTAGGGTTCTTTGCGCCAGGAGCCTCCCTTGAGAGCTCGCGTTTGGCCGGCATCTTCCCCACGCGGCAGCCGACCGCAGGGCACCCGCAGGCGTCTCGGAGGCCGTGACGGGAGCTCTGAGAGGGGCGCCGCCGGGAGCACCCCGACTCCCCCGCCCCGGCTCCCCCATCCCGCCTCCCCCGCGCGAGCGCTAAAAGCGGCGCGGAACCAAAGCTCGGGGGGAAGCGGGCGCCGGCGGACCGCGGAAGAAAGTGCTCCCGGAAGCAGCCCGACGCCCGAACATGGCGGCCGCCCGCTGCGTGCGCTGGGGTCTGTGCCGAGCCCGAGCCTGTCTCCTCCCGCCGCGCTGTCCCCGCCGGACTCTGCACAAGCAGGGAGAAGGCACGGAATTTCAGAGCGTCTACAGCTTGGACAAGCTCTACCCCGAGTCCCGGGGCCGGGACACCGCCTGGAGGGTCCCGGTGAGCCGGGAGGGCTGGACGGAAGGGGCGTTTCTTTGACGCGTGTGGGTGACGTCAGAAAGCCGGCGCCCCTGGGCCGGGCGTGGAGTACAGTCCAAGGGGCGGGGCGCGCCGGACTGGGCGGTCGCCGCAGCGGGGGGGGTGGTTGTCGGAGCAACCGGGGAACCTGGGTCTCCGCGTGCTCCGTGGGGTCCTGCGTGACTGTGAGGTGTGGGGGCGCCGGGAGAACACTTGGGGGCGCCTTTTACGTTCCCCGGCCCTTAGGCCCAAATCTTGTCCCAAGGGAAAATGCACCTTCCAGCCCTCCACGGTGGACAGTAAAGGCAGAAGACCGCCAAGTGGCTTGTTCTCCTTTGGACAGTTACCCTGTCCGTAGCCGCGAGCAATCCCAGCACGCCCGAGGAAGTGGCTTCTCGTCCGTGTTTTCAGGGTGCATTTATTAACAACTGGAAGGGTGCAGGCAGGCACTCTTTCAGGCCCTGGAGCCCAAGAGCTAGGACCCACCCAGTTTTATGGCACTTCCACCTGCAGCTGAAAGAGGACGTTCATGCAGTCATCCATTCATTAAACAAACTTCTCTTGAAAGCACATTGTATGCCCTGTACCAGGCTAGGGGCTGGAGTAGTGAACAAAGCACAAAACCCCTAATGCTTGCAGAGCTTATATTCTAATGTAGGAAGGCAGGCGATAAATAAGTAGAGTGAGAGGGGGTAAGTGCATTAAGAAAACAGAGCCTGGAGGGAAGAAGCCGTGCTAAGGTGGGGATGGGGTTGTAGTTTTAAGTGAGATTGTGTGGAAAGGCCTCCTGAGAAGGTGACAGTCGGGTAGAGACCTGGAAGAAACAAGGCCGTGATCCTTGAGAATAGCAAGGAGATAAGCACCCCAGCAAGGATGTGAACATGCTGGATTCGTCCAAGGAACAGCAAGCAGGCCAATGTGACTGAGCAGTGGAGTCAGAAGAGATGGAACTGGAAGGGAGAGGGCTGTATGGGGGCTGTTCATAGGGCTTACAGGCCTTCAACTTTATTCTGAATACAGTGAGGACCTATTGGAGGGTTTGAGGCAGAGTAAAATGACCCCACTTCATCATACAAGGATCACTTTTACAGAGCCTTATGGAGAATTGACTGTTGAATGGCAAGAACAGGAAGACCAGTAAGGAGATTGCAGTAACACACGAAAGAGATGATGTAGAGAATAGAAGCATGGGAGTCATGGGAGTTGGTCAGATTCTAGATCTTTCCTGAAGGAAAAGCCTACATGATTTGCTAACAGATTTTCTGCGACAAGTGATATAAGAGGAATTGGAATCTGGGCCCTTGAGCAATGGAAGACTGGAGTTGCCATTGAGAGAGGAAATGGTGGTAACATCCATTTGTGCATTCATTCAATAAAAAGTTTATTGTG
The DNA here is from genome assembly GCF_964194135.1 of Talpa europaea. Taxonomy (NCBI): domain Eukaryota; kingdom Metazoa; phylum Chordata; class Mammalia; order Eulipotyphla; family Talpidae; genus Talpa; species Talpa europaea. The sequence goes on from NC_140074.1 coordinate 132,974,747, forward strand.
GCAGACCCTGTTTCAAGCCTTAAGGTCAGACAGGCTAAACAAAAGAGGACTTACTTCACAGAGTGTAGGTTTCTTGTGGTAGAAAGAGTAGCCAGAATGAAGAGGAAAAACATTCCAGACAGTGAGAAGTAACGAATAACGAGGGTGCCGAGATAGAGTGCTGGGAGGCCCCTGGAGGCTGTTAGTAGAGGAAGTCCTGTGAGGAGGTTTGAGCTAGACCTCTGAGAGGAGACACTGAGTAGCAGTTGGCTCTCTGGGCCTGGAGTTGAAGAAAGAGATTTGAGTTTGAGCCAGAAAGTTGGGAGTCATCAACCAACAGAGATGGCATTTCTGTTTGCAGAGATGGATGGAATGTTCTAGGGAAAGAACGGGTTAGAAAAGAGAAAGGATTTTAGGGGCACATCTGTGTGGAAAGGTTGCCAAGAGCAACCAAAGGAGAAGAGTGGGGGTGAACTCAGCGGTGTCGCTCAGAAGGCGGGGAGAATGTGCTTCACGGAGGGCACTCGTGGAGCATGCTCTGTGGTCTTAAGTGGTGCAGAGAGGTGGGGTAGGATGAGACCCCCCCCAAATAATTTTAAGATGAGGAGGGATGAAGGCGACCAGAAGGAGTCAGAGGAGGATACTTTGAGCTTGGATGGCCAGAAAGCTTCCAAAGCATTTGTACCAGGCTTGTGGTAGGCTTGTGGCCATCAGTCGAGGCTGAAAGGGCTTGCTAGAGATGGGCAGCTCAAGGAGAGACAGAGGTGACAATCGTAGAGTGCACAGTTCGGTTTGACACAAACCCTGAAAACAGATGTGCCCATCACATCAAGCAGACAGCCTCACGTGTGACAGGTTTGTTGCTCCAGGTTGGCATCAGGTGTGCCTTTGGGTCTCCCTCCTGCAGGTGTACTGTGGCATTTTCCTTCCCTCCCAGGAGCCAGGTGTCTGATGGTGCCTGACACACTCAGGTGGAGGCGGGAAGGCAGGAGAGGTCTGAGTTGGGGGAAGATGTCTCTGTCATTCTCACTTTAATTAGGAGCATGCTGGGGGCCTGAAAATAGTTGCCTTACCTTTGCATTGTGACTCCCCCCCAGTCACCCAGCTGGTAGCATTTAGGTGACACTGTGTCTGTTCCATTGCAGGATGATGCGCGGAGAGCCAGCAGTGACATCCCTCTAGGTGAGTCACTTTGATTCATTTCCTCCTCGCACATTCCTTCCAGGTCTCTCCAGCCCAGTGAGTGTGCAATGGTGGAGTCATTTCAGCATTGTTAGAGTAACCAAAATAAAAGCTGCAGCACTCAGCATGGGTGACGAGCTCTCGATGTTCTTGTGACATGAAGCAACCTTTACAGTCAATGGGTTGGTCATTATTAGAGAAAAGTGTGGTGCAGAAGAGTGTATATCGTAAGCCACCATTTGCATTTTACAGATATATCTGAAATGTACATATCTCGCCATTCACAGAGCTCTTAAAGGATTTAAAAGAAACTGACAGTCTGTTGGGATTCCGCCTCCAGCACATTTTGCAATACGATATTAAACTGTGTCCCTTGGTTTGAATTTTTGAAGGAGTCCTTGCTTTAAAGCAAACAAGCAGACAGCAGAAAGCCAGGCAGCCAGACCTGGCGGCGTGAACGGGACCAAGAGCAGACAGTCCAGGTCATCATTTCACATCCGCTGCTGTCTGTGTGGCCTTGGGGAGGTCACTTACTCAGGATTTTAACTTTGACATCTGTAAATAATCTCTGACCTTACATACTAAGTCACTGAAGGAGAGAGAGGTGTGATGAGGACAGCTGGTGGCAGTAAACCAACAGCCGTGGGTAATCTTTCCTCTGGTGCGTGCTACTTTGCAGATCGCCTGACGATATCTTACTGCCGGAGCAGCGGTCCCGGCGGCCAGAATGTTAACAAAGGTAGGGGGCCTTTGTGTTTTCTTTCCCATTAAAACTTAGCTGAGAGGCAGACTCCAGTTGTTCTGGGCTTCCAGTCACGTGGACTAAAGGGATTTTTTTTTTTTTAGTAGGAGCTTAAACATTGCCAGCTTATAATCCTCTTTATTCTTCTCAGTGTGGTCTGATGCTCAGCCTCTCAGCTGCGGGTTGCTAGGACTAGGATCGGCTGTGGGCCTAAACAAAGGGAAATCACAGTGCGAGTTGGCAGCCGCTCCGAGAACAGGTTTCCTTCATTCTCGGGAGCCCAGCCCCCACGGTCTTTTCAGGACCTAAGACAAATGTAAGAGAAGCCCAGGCAGCCTATTTTTGTCTACAAGTGTCTCCCAGGCTGCAGGTTGATTCCACGGCCACCTTTGCCCCCATGTTGACACAGGATAGAAACGGGTCTGGCTAGGGGTCTCGCCTCCCTGTGTTTGGGGACAGTCGCCAGTCCCCCGGGGGCTGCTGAGGCTCCCGAGAGTGTCGGTGACCCCGCTCCCTTTATTGACAGTGAATTCCAAGGCTGAAGTCAGGTTCCACTTGGCAACTGCTGACTGGATCGCAGAGCCCGTGAGGCAGAAGATGGCCATCACGGTAACGGCCCCTTTGCTGCCTTTAGTCCTCAGTCGTTTTTAAGGCTTTCCTCTCTACAGCTCTGAGTTTGCCCTTGTTCTCCACAGCATAAAAATAAGATCAACAGGTCAGGAGAGTTGATACTCACCTCTGAATGCAGCCGCTATCAGTTCAGAAATCTGGCGGATTGCCTGCAGAAAATTCGAGACATGATTGCTGAGGCCAGCCAGCCAGTCAAGGAGCCGTCCAGAGAAGATGCTGCTCTTCACAGGACCAGGTACCAGAGAATGCCCGGGTGTCTGTAAACTGAGACTTGTGGAGGAGGGGAGGCCTGGGAAGAGAGGCAAGGTGAAGTCCAGGCCTTCCGGGCAGGCAGCTGGAAGACTCGGGAGCCAGAGAGACAGACGGGGAGGAATCGGGTTGCTGCCCTCTGCTGCTCCCAGGAGCACCAGCTCCTCCACTATGTTGAAAAGCCCTGAGTTGGCATCGGGGCCTGACAGTCTTTCTGTTTCAGGGTGGAAAACATGAACCGGGAAAGGCTGAGACAGAAGAGAATAAACGCCGTCATAAAGACAAACAGGAGGGCTGAGGTGGACTGAAGCCGGCTCTGCAGCACACAGGCCTCCCAGCGCTTCCGGCGGCGTCGGCGAGAGGCTCCCGGGTAGACTAGCTCCTGGGGCCACCACCACAGGCGTGTCGGAATGTGGGTGCTTACTGGGCAGTCACATGTGGTCAGACCTTCGCCATCCATTTTATGTATTAGTTGCAATAAAATTCTGAACTCAGGTGGCTTCCCTTCTCTTTGGAACACTTCAGAGCAGAACCACGCCGTTCTCCCCATTGAAATCTGCGAGCAGTGATTGACTGGCCTGCCTGGTCGTCACAGCCCAGAGGAAAGGGCTGAGTCGTGGGGCAGGCACAGGTGGGGCGGAAGAGCTGAAGCAGGTGAGTGGGCATCCACTAGGCCTCGGGAAAGGCCGAGACTCAACCAGTAGAATGGAGGGAGCATGTCCCTGGAATGGAAGAGCTTGACTAGAGGAAACCAAAAGAAAAAAGCTGGGGTGGGGGTGACAAGGGAGCCATCTGAATGGGGAGTTGGCACAGGGCCTTGGGGGAGGTGAGTCTGGAGTGGGGGGCAGAAGCGCAGTCCGCAGTCTCCAACCTCAGGTGAGGAGCTTCGATTTTAAGAGCATGGGTGGAGGAGGGTCCACCGATGCTCTTAATAGGGAGCTGCTGAGGTGTGGAGAGGGAGGGGACAGCATTAGGTGCTGTCGGGGTTCAGGGTTGGGGAGGCAAGGGGAGAGTGAGTGGGAACTGCGGAGGTTTCTGCCATCCTGTGGGGCTGGGGGAGTGCCAGGCCGGCTGCGTGCTGGTGACTGCTGTGTGAACGCTGTTTTATTTATTTTTTATTTTTTTAAGATTTATTTATTTTTATTCAAGCACTGGGTACAGTCAGAAGTGCAGGAGGGTGAGAGAATTCACCAGAGCCAGAGCGGGGAACAGAACAGGCAGAGTGACGAAATAACTGCTGAGGGGAGCAACGGGCGGCAGGAGAGGTCTGCACGCTATGTGGGACCCTCGCCCGGTGGCCAGGGATCGAACTGGCGCTACAGAGGCTGCAGGCAGCTTTGCAGCCCAGAGCTCAACCGCTGTGCTACCAGGGGAGGCCCTGCTCTGTTTTATTTTCACCTAGTTGCTCGTGTGACTTTTGTGATGGCCTAAATGCAAAATAACCAGCTGCTATCGCAGAGTCACTGGGCAAGAAAGCCATTGACTTAGAGACAGTGTGGAGCCACGGTCCTGCCCTCAAGGCACTGGAGCCTCTGGGGAGCCAAGGAGCATGTGCAGGAAGCTCAGCCTCCATTGGCTCCTTCACTATCAACAGTGTTGAGTGAACCCCAGGCACTGGGGTGACTCCCAATGATGGGGACAACGCAGTCCCTTCGGAGAATTTACATCCCACCAGGTGGTGATAAAAGCTGAGAAGAAAAATGAACTCCTGTCATGACCCACAACATAGACATAAGAAAGGCCTAGCAGGTGGGGGGGGGGGGCAGAGGAATGACGGTCCTGGTGGAGGGCACAGAAGCTGTACTTGAGGTGCTGAGCCGAAAGGGAGGGCGGGCAGGGGCTGAGCCTCTCTGAAAACCTCAGTGTCCCCAGCCATAAATAGGGGTGATTGCAGTGATCCCCTCAGAGAGTTAGTGGGACATTTAAGTGAATAAGTAAATGGTTAGTGATCCCGAGAATGTGTTTGGGGAACGTTAGGATGAATAACCTAGTTTGGCTGGAAACCAGGGAACGAGCCGCCGGAGAAGGCACATGTGCTACGCTGAGTGGGCGCCTGGTCCAGAAAGGCCTTCAGCATGATGAGCAGGACATCCAGACTGTGCCCTCGCTGAGGCTGTGGGGGAAGGGAAGCTGACCTGGACTGCAGGCGAGTGAGCACAGGTGGGTGGGCCCCCCATGTGAACAGCCAGGGACCCCTCCTGGAACCACAGCAAAGAGGATGGAGGGGGGATTAGGGTGAGCAAAAGGCCTCTGGGGTGGAAAGTTGGAGTGGGAGCAGGTGTGTGACGTGGGAGCTGCTGTGCAGCCAGACAGGAGTCACAAGGGGAGGCTTTGGAGGATGGTTGGTGATGCCCCTGGTTTTGCCTGTAAGGAGCTGACTTGGTATACCCTGGGGGTGGGGGGTCTTAGGGAATGGGCCCCGGAGCCCTGGAGAGCTGGGGATACAAGACAGGAGGGAGATGCTTGGTTGGGTGGGGGCAGGGGCATCCCTGAGGGTTGACTCTGGAGCCAAGCGCTGTTCCCACGAGGCCCTCAGAAGAGACTGGATGCATGTGAAGGGGCCTGAGAAAGCGTCAGAGACACTCAGGAGGGGACAGAGAAGTGAAGAGAAATAAAACGGGCTGGGGGACAGTGGAGCATAGGGCTGGGACTGCTCCTTACAAACGGCGGGGCAAAATGAACGTGGGCGGCAGGTAGGCCCAATCCTGGGCCCAAGAGGCCAGAGGTACCCGAGTTCCTGACAAGCTGAAACTGCTTTATGGTGAGGAAATCAGGAACGAATTTGGGGGAAGCGGTAAGGGACGGAGGCACAAAGCGGCTTTCTGGGGTGCTGGTGATGCTTCTTCATCTGAGCCACGGTTAATGAGTCCACCTGCATGGACAGGGTCATGGGCTGTGACCTTCACATCTGGACGCTTTGTCATCAACAAACACTGACTTAAGGGGGGGCCTCCCCCAGGCCAGGCCAGGCGGGCGCTGCCTCGGGGCCTGCCGGAGCGAGGCCGAGGGTTTCTGCAGCCCGTGGGGAGAGACACCGGCGCCTCAGCTCGCTCCACCCCGAGGCTGGGCCGGGGAGGGAGGCCTGGGCAGGCTGCCTGGGCAATAAAGGCCGCTTGGCCGCGCCGTCTCGCCTTGCAGAGGGCGGGCGCCTCCGCCCGGGATGGCGGCGCGTGATGCTTTACCGTGCGCTTCTCTGTCGTGTGTGTGTGTGTGTGTCGTGGTTTCAAAGACGGGAAACCCTGGAAGGAAGCCCGTGAGGCTGATGCGCTTCCCCGCCCCGGAGACGCGCTGTTTCCGTTGCTGCGGCTGGAAGGATTTATTTCTCCCACTTGGACATGTTCTCAAGATGGGGAGATTTGCAACGACTGAGGCTCAGGCCGCGTGGAGGACGCTCCTCTCCTCATTCTGCCGTTTCTGGAGCTGGACGAGATGGTTCCGGCGCCGAGTGGGCGCGCCCGCCGGCCCGGGTCTTCCCCCCGGGGTGCAGGAGTCCGGGCAGGGCGGGGGGGGGGGGGGGGAGGGTTGGGGGGGCGCTCGTGGGGCCCCGCGCCGTCCCGAGGCCGGGCACCGACTAGGGGCCGAGAGGCAGCAGCCCCGCGCCGCAAGCCCCAGTGGCCTAATGGATAAGGCACTGGCCTCCTAAGCCAGGGATTGTGGGTTCGAGTCCCACCTGGGGTAAAAGTTGCCTTTTCTCTTCACCTGTTTTGTTTTGGTCTCGGCCCGACAACGGATCGACACCCCAAGTATTCTGGTTCGAGGTGTTCCCAGTTTCTGGGCAGCCCGGACGAAGTCCCGCGGGGTCTGTCCGAGGCGCGCGCCCCGGCCGCCTCACGAGAGGGCCCCGGCGCCGCGCGCGCTCCGGGCACCAAAAGAACCGGGTGCGAAGCGCTCGCACCACCCCAGGTGGGACTCGAACCCACAATCCCTGGCTTAGGAGGCCAGTGCCTTATCCATTAGGCCACTGGGGCGCGACAGGGCGCTGCTCCACGTGGTGCGTGGTAGCGCGCCAGCGCGCGGGCGCAGCTCCGGGGCGGGCGAGACACCCGCCGGGCCGCGCGGCCGGGGACGGGGCGCCCGCGCCCGCGGGAACAGCTCGAGTCTGGGCGAGGGGGCCGGCGCCCCGAAAGCGAGGGCCGAGGGAGGTGGGCGTGCCGCCCCCAGAGCCGCGGGGGCGGGGGCTGCTTACCTGGGGGAGCCCGACGCGCCGGGACTCGAACCCTGACTTCTGATCCGGAGTCAGTCGCCCGACTCGCAAGGCTACGCGGCGCGCCGGCCAGGGGCGTACCCCTCGGGAGCGGCGGCTTGGGGGTGTCTTTGCCGCGCCGCGCGGCACACGGGTGCAGAGGGTCCGAAGCCCAGGGGTGCTCGCGGCTTGCGTCAGAGCCGCTGCGGCCACAGGTCACTAAATAAGCAGCACGAGGTGGCTGGCTGCGTGGGGAGACCGCGTGGCCTAATGGATAAGGCGTCTGACTTCGGATCAGAAGATTGAGGGTTCGAGTCCCTTCGTGGTCGAAACGTTTTGGGTAACTCATTGGGCTGCCTGCGGATTCCACCCTCGCCCTCGTTTTAGACTCGGGAAGCGCTCAGGCCCCGCCGCGCCCTGCTGCCCTCGTTTCTGGAAGTTGGCACTTACAGCTCGCGGACAAACGGTTTCCTCCAGGAAACTTCCGGTTTTGACGTCATTACACGGCGCCCATGGCGTCACAGTTCAAGAGCCATATGATCGCGCGCCGCTTGCGAGAAGCCCCAGTGGCCTAATGGATAAGGCACTGGCCTCCTAAGCCAGGGATTGTGGGTTCGAGTCCCATCTGGGGTGAGTTGATTTACTGCCACGATCGTTTTTGTTCGCATATGGTTTTTTTTCCCTAAACCATCTACATGGTAAAAAACAAATCCATGAGACGTTTTCTTTCTGATCGCAATTTTGTGTGTGCGATGCTCAGTTGCAATGAATTTATCTTTTCTTTTTGATGAAACCAACATGAGTGTAAATGAGGCTCCTCCTCCCCTTGCCTTTCTGACAACCAAACCCCTCCTGAGAGTGCTCTGCAAACCCTGCAAATGAGGCAAGCCCATCTCTATAAAGTTAAGAGCAGGCACAACTGCGCCCACAGCGCCTCCCTGTTCCCAAGCCTCCCACTGGAGACAAGGGCAGGGGCATGAAGTGCTACCCAGATCCAAGCCGCCAGTCCAGGGGGCACCCACCAGCCACTCCCTGGGTCTGGAGGAGGAGGGGCACGCACAAGTGCAAGTGCACGCGCACTGGACAGTGGGGTAATATGCCCATCGCTTGCATGGACCCCAGTCCAGCCAAGGAAAAGGAGGGCACTCTCCAATCAGAGGGACCCAGGGCAGGTGCAAGGAAACCACGTGCGACCAGTACTCCAGGATGCACCCTAATGAGGAGTCCCTTCCTGGGCTTGAAGGGGCAAGAGGAAGAAGGCTCTAGAAAGAAGAGAAAGACAGGTTCACAGAGAGGGTTGCCTGGTGGGTTAGGGTTAGACTTCAGGTCAACCTGGACACCGCAGGAAGGCAGCCGGGGAATAAACACACCAGCCACCCCTCTTTCTCACCACTCTCCTGGTAGGACCCCCTCTAACCCCACACAAGCAGAAACCCGAGGTCACGGAGTCAGTGGTGTCCCCTAAACAGGTCGGTGTCCCCAAAACAGGTCAGTGTCCCCAGGCTGAGGATGGGAGAAAGATGGTGATTGGTCTGGAGGGTCAAAGGGAAGACACATGGCCCATCCCTTAAGCTGACCTGGCATTTAGGGCTCCCAAAAGCGCTTCCGGACACCTGCAGCCTCACAACGCCCCTCTGAGAGCAGAAGCTGAAGGAAAGGGGAAAAGCAGACAAAACAAATCTCTGCCATTAGAAGGATAATGTGGGTGGGGGTGTAGCTTAAAGGGGGGCTTCCTGGGTCCTGGGAATGTTCTGCTTTTTTTTATCTGAACAGGTGTGTCCCATTGGAAAATCAGAGATGTAAATAATACTGGGCCTTCACATTCTCCTATATGTGTTATCATATTTTTTTTATATATTTTTTTTAATAGAGGCATGTTTTTATTTATTTATTTATTATAGTTGTTTGTTTTGTTTTGTTTATGCATGCACTGGGTACAGTCAGAAGCGCGGGAGGGTGAGAGAATTCACCAGAGCCAGAGCGGGGAGCAGAGCAGGCAGAAGGACTGAAGTACACTGCTGAGGGGAGCAGCGGGCGGCAGGAGAGGTCTGCGCACCATGTGGGATCCTCCTCCGGTGGCTGGGGAGCAGCCGGGGATCGAACCGGCGCCGCAGAGGCCGCAGGCAGCTTCGCAACCCAGCGCTCAACCCAGCGCTCAACCGCTGCGCCACCGGGGAGGCCCTATGTGTTATCATATTGTGTGTGTGTGTGTGTATGTGTATGTGAGAGAGAGAGAGAGAGAGAGAGAGAGAGAGAGAGAGAAAATCCAAGTTCCTGAGGACTTCACAGGTTGAATACTTCACACACATTTTGGAGCTGCCACATTTACTCAGGGAGAGGCTGTATCCTTCATCAGATTTTCTCAAGTCCTTGACTCAAAAAAAGTTGTTAAAACCACTGTTTGGCGGTACTTTTGTCAAAGAAACAACAAACACAAGTGAACCAGAAGTGCAGAGTCCTCCTGTCCCTTCTCCAGGGTCACCCAGAAAGGATCCTTTTATTCTCTCTACTCTCACCGGGTCTTAGGCCGCTGTTTTCAATGCTGCTGCTCCCGTGGGGGCTGCAGCAGCAGCCAGGCTTGCACCATGGAGCCGCCTTCCCGCTTGCCCCCATCCTAGATTATGGGATGGGGCTGGGCCCATTGAGAAATCACGTTTTAAAAAACAGCTCGCAGGGGGCCTCCCTGGTGGCCCAAGGGGTTAAGTCTCAGCACCATGAAGCCACTGCATCAGTTTGATCCCCAGCCAGAGAGCTACCCACATGGCGCAGCAGACCTCTCCTGTCTCGCTGCTCCCCTCAGCAGTGTATTTCAGTCCATCTGCCTGTTCTGCTCCCCACTCTGTCTCTGGTGAGTCCTCTCACCCCCCACACCTCTGGCCTGTACCCCAGTTCTTGTATGCATAAATAAATCTTTAGGGGAAAAAAAGCTTGCAGGGTGGGGCACAGGGGAGAGTCACACCCAGAGACGAAGGTCTTAGCTGATCCATGGCCTACCTCACAGGCAGTGGTGAGGAGGAATGAGATGTTTATGTCAAGTCAGTAGAACACCCTGAGCTGCTCTGTAAATTGTGACCACCCTCATTTGCTAATATACTAGCTCACCCCATTAATCCAGGTCTGTGTGATGCTCGCCCACCTAGGGTGAACCCCCAAAGGATCACATTCATCTTTCTTTTTTCTCTTGTGATTATAATGAATTCATGTAAGTTTTGTTTTTTTGGTCTTGGTGGTATTTGTTTTTTTAATTTACAAAAACCTTACATTGTTTCCTTCTCACAAAATCGGGTGGTTGGATTAAAGGAACAAAACTAAATGAAAAAAAATAAAGCCACCACTTATACTGAAACATAACCGTGTTAAGAATTCAGGTATTTTGCAGAAGTATTACCAACACAGTAAAATCATGTCTTTTATTGCATTTGAAAGTGAGCACATTAAAGTCCTGAGGTTACCGGGGACATAGTATAAAGCAGAATTCTATTTTTCTAAGATCTCAGAATAGTATTTGGAATGAGTCTCCTTTGGGAAAAACTGGCAGGAAATATGGAAAACCCTGTAACTCTCTCAAAAGCCAAGCATAGTGGTAAGCCCTGGGAAATATAAATATGACTTAGGTATAGTGCCTGACAGGCAACAAAGAACCTTCTAGAATTTTCTAGATCTTTCTAATCTTCTAGGATTAGCAGAAATAGCAGATGCCTGGTGGTAAGGCTGGAGAGGGCAGTACAGTTCAGTTTGCTGTGGCTATAGTGGGGAAAGGAGAACAGTATTCCAAGAGAGAAGGGGGTCAGGGGTAAGGAGACTGTGTTTGATCTCCTGAGTAGTGGGAACCCAGAGGAGGGTTTTAAGCAAAGGAGTGAAAACCCCCTTTGCATTTTGAAAAGATCTGCTGGGCAGCAATGTAAAGGATGGGTTGGGGGTGGGTGAAAGGACAGGCGGACAGATCATTTAGGGAGAGAAAGTGAATGTTCTGGAGCAATTACCAAACCCTGAACACAGGCAATGGCAGGAACACAAAGAGAAGGAAAACAGATGTTCAGGAAATGGAGTCTGTGGGATGTGGTGACAGACAGCTGCGGAATGGGAGCTGAGAAGTGCAAAATCGGTCCCAAAATTGGGGGGCACTGTGGACCATGGTGCTGCACCCCAGGATGGCAGATGAGTTCAGGACTCATGTGGAAAATGCCTGCAGGGTCCTCAAGCACATGGTTTTCCCCTCCACTCCCCCCCAGGCACATTTGGTTCTGTATTCAGGCCTTTGTTTTTGATTTCTATCTTTACCTTTTGCTATAGAGGATGTACTTCTTTCTCTAGGGATCGGAAAAGCAACATCCTGTTTTATTAGTGATTATCTTAAAAGTAAAACCAATGTGCACCATGCAAACATTTCAAACAATCCAGGAGGGTATAAAACTTAAATGTGCCCCAATCCTATCCAAATGCTTTTGACTGAGAGCAGGTGTCCTCACTGCCAGGAGCCCTCCCCCTTTATGTCACAAACCTTTCCCAGGACTCAGAGGGTCTTTTCCATAGAACGTGAGTTCTAATCTCATTCCCCAAGTAAACCGAATGGCTTGTTTTAGAGTCTCCGTGTTTTCGCTCCTCTGGGTCCTAGGCTTTCAGCTTCCAGGCAGTGCCAGTTAGTGACTCACAGCCTTGGGGGGGAGGGATGAGGAGCTTGTCTGTTTTGTTTTGTGCATGAAAGCCTTCTGTGGCAGCTGCCAGGAACATGGCAGATTGTGTTATGACTAAAGCAGCTCTAAGTGGGGCACACCCTGCCCCTCAGTTGCACTTTCCCTGCCCCCACACATCAGGGGTGATGCTGCCAGGCTCTGCTTGCTTATGGGCTTATACTGGGGAGCATCAGTCACCGTGACCCTTGCTAGCGACGTCACAAAACTGTTGGCCTGGGCATGCTACCCTTCTGTCCCCTTTGCTTATATATCACTTTCTACCCTAGAGGCTTTCCAGGTTACCTTTTTATTCCCACTACAGTCCTGTTATTTTTCTGAGAAAAAGGAGGTGGCACGACTGTGAACATTAGCCTAAAGCCAGCAACTAAACATCAGGGGAGTGAGCAGTGGGTATCCCAGGTCCTCTGGCCTCCACCCCCTCCCCTGCTTTATTCTTCTTTTCCTTAAAATACAATTATTTTTATGTGTATAACAAAGACACTAACAAACGACAGCACAATAAAGTTAACATAGTCAATGTCAAGACAAATAGATTTGAAAAGTTATAGATGAATCACTTTGATTCATCCAGCCTCCTCTCGATGACTCCCTGGCGAATTCCTGACTGAATTTTAAGCACGATGTATCCAGGTGACTCAATTACAGTGCCCCCCATTAGTGCTCATTACGCCTCCCCAACTTCACCCCACCTGTATTTCCTGGCATTGCACAGGATCCTGCTGTGATAAACAGCAGCAATTTTTCTTTTTAGTGAAATAATGGAACTAGAATAACTTTCCAGGTTCAAACACAAAGCTCTAACAGGTTTTGACTCTGCAATAAAAGTCCCTTTTGCAGCACATTTATGCGCAAGAACTAAAGTACAAAACAGCAGGTCCCCGCTGGAGCTCACCATGATTCACCTAGCACTACGGCTGCGGCCAGGCCCGGCCCATCTGCTAACGGAGAAGCACACTCCCCAGGGAACACGGAGGTTGAAAGCAAAGAGGAAGTTCAAGGGAATCAGCAGATAATGATCCTTCTTTTTCATATTCCAGGGAAATCCACTGTCATCGCCCCCACTGTTATTCCTTACCATTTCAACAGCCCTGCGGGCACAGTAATTAGCACCCACATATCCTGACCCTCAGCCAAGTGGCCCAGCACACACCTGTCGCCTCACCTTTCCATTTCAGCAAGAACCAGCTTCTCATGAGGCCACCTTAGAGCTGTAACTGTCTCAACCACAAAGGAGCAGGCATACCTAGCACTATAATAATTACTTTTAATATTCAGAATTAGGAGAACCAGAACTTTCTCCTGGACTCAAGTTTACATATTCTCAATGGGCTTGTGCGGCCAGTAGGGATACTTCTTCTTGTCTAACTTGGTTTCTGGGAAGACTTCATTCAAGTCCTCGATGGTCATCTGATCAAAAGGAATTATGTTCTTTATCTTCTCCAGCTGGAAAGAGGGGAAAATGTGTTAAGGGAAGCAGAGACACAAAAGGAATCCAAGCCAGGGGCCTCCCTGGTGGAGCAAGGGGTTAAGCACAGCACGATGAAACTATCAGCAAACTCTACAGCAAGAGTTCGATCCCTGGCCGGCCAGGGAGCAACCCACATGGAGCAGCAAATTTCTCCTGTCTTGCCCGCTGCTCCTCTCAGCAGTTTATTTCAGTAGATCTCCTGTTCTGCTCCCTACTCTGTCTCTGGTGAATCCACTCACCCCATACACCTCTGCCCTGTACTCCAGTTCTTGTATGCATAAATCAATCTTTAAAAAAAAAAATCTTTAAAATAAACTGGGCCTCCCCGGTGGCGCAGCGGTTTAGTGCTGGGTTGCGAAGCTGCCCGCAGCCTCTGTTCGATCCCCAGCCGCTGGGTGAGGGTCCCACATAGCGCGCAGACCTCTCCTGCCGCCTGCTGCTCCCCTCAGCAGTGTACTTCGTCGGTCTGCCTGCTCTGTTCTCCACTCTGACTCTGGTGAATTCTCTCACCTTCTCTCACCCTCCTGCGCTTCTGACTGTACCCAGTGCTTGTATAAATAAATAAATAAATAGATAAATAAATAAATCTTTAATAAAAATAAATAAACAGTGCCTCCCCTGGTGGCGCAGCAGTTGAGCGCTGGGCTGCGAAGCTTCCCGCAGCCTCTGCAGCGCCTGTTCCATCCCCGGCCACCGGCGAGAGTCCCACATAGCATGGAGACCTCTCCTGCCACGCCCACTGCTCCCCTCAGCAGTGTATTTCGTCAGTCTGCCTTTTCTGTTCCCTGCTCTGGTGAATTCTCTCACCCTCCCGCGCTTCTGACTGTACCCAGTGCTTGTAAAAATAAATAAATAAATAAATCCTTAAAAAAAAAAAAAAAAAAGGTAGCCAAGGCAGGTGACTGCTAGGTGAAAGGTGTGGCCATGAAAGGAAACATATCACAGGCAAAGGCCAAGGCTCATCCTTACCTCTTTCTGGTACTCTTCAATCCTGACCTTTGAGAGGTTCAAAAACTCAGCACAACTTTTCACCTTTAAGAGAAGGGAAAAATTTCTGTTTTCAAAATCATTTCTTTTTGGTGGAGCACCGCATTCCAACTATTTGCCAGCAAATAGTCAGGTATCTAAATACTATGTTGGATAATTTTCCTGCCTCATTCTAACTCCCTCATGATTTTTCACAGCTTTGCTGAGGTGCCACTGATGCACAATAAAATGCGATGTGGAAAGAGGACCATTTGCTAAGCGTCCATCAGGAAACCATCCACCACCATCAAAATGGCCAACAAATGTATCAGCCCCTCCAGGTAGCTACTTGTGTGGATTTTCCATGGATTCGGAGTACTTCAAGAGCTTAGAGAGGGCCTCCCCGGTGGCGCAGCGGTTGAGCGCTGGGTTGCGAAGCTGCCTGCAGCCTCTGCAGCCGGTTCGATCCCCGGCTGCTCCCCGGCCACCGGAGGAGGGTCCCACATGGCGCGCAGACCTCTCCTGCCGCCCGCTGCTCCCCTCAGCAGTGTACTTCGGTCCTTCTGCCTGCTCTGCTCCCCACTCTGGCTCTGGTGAATTCTCTCACCCTCCCATGCTTCTGACTGTACCCAGTGCATGTATAAACCAAACAAAAAAACAAATAATAAATAAATAAATAAATAAGGCATGCCTCTAGAAAATTTAAAAAAAAAAAAAAAAAGAGCTTAGAGAAATGGAATCATGTGCTATGCACATCTCTGCTGGTTTCTTTCACTCAGCATCATTATTCTGAGGTTCATCCCTGTTACTGCACTGCTTAGAAGCTGACTTCTTTTCATGCTCCTTTTTTAAAATTCACTCGACCTTAGGCCACCCTGGTGGTGCGGGGGTTAAGTCATGGCATAATCAAGCTATCGGCAGCCACTGCAGCCTGAGGTTTGATCCTCAGCCAGGGAGCTGACCCACAGGACACAGCAGACCTTGCCTGTCCCCCCGCTGCTCCCCTCAGCCGTGTATCTCAGTAGATCCGTCTGTTCTGCCCCCCCACTCTGTCTCTGGTGAATCCTCTCACACCCCACACCTCTGTCTACACCCTAGTTCCTGTATGCATAAATAAATAAATCTTTAAAAAAATTCACTTGACCTTAACATAACTGTTATGGAATACAGAGCCGTCAGGATGAAGAGAATGAATTGAGAATAAACAAAAGCGAGAACAAGCAAATGACTTACATCTTCTTTTTCTTCAGCATCCACCAGGGCAGTATATTTATCCTCTGGCACAGGAACCTTCAGGGCCTTAAACTACAAACACAGGGGTAGGGAGTTGTTATCAGTTTACTTAGGAGCCAAAAGAAAGGGCTCAAAGCTGGGCCTCCCCGGTGGCGCAGCAGTTGAGCGCTGGGTTGCGAAGCTGCCTGCAGCCTCTGCAGCCAGTTCGATCCCCGGCTGCTCCCCGGCCACCGGAGGAGGGTCCCACATGGCGAGCAGACCTCTCCTGCCACCCGCTGCTCCCCTCAGCAGTGTACTTCGGTCCTTCTGCCTGCTCTGCTCCCCGCTCTGGTGAATTCTCTCACCCTCCCGCGTTTCTGACTGTACCCAGTGCTTGTATAAACCAAACAAACAAATAATAAATAAATAAGACATGCCTCTAGAAAATTAAAAAAAAAAAAAAAAGGGCTCAAAGCTGCGAACCCTTCCAGATCGTATAGAAACGCATTCCCCGTTCAAGAGGACACCAGTGTGCACCTGGGTGTTTCGGGGGACAATAAGCAGGCCGGGAATGGGGGCTCGAGGTTCTTCTCCACTGTCACTAACTGGAAAATGCTTTATTATGAGCCTGAGTTTCTTCATCTGAAAGGTCAGCTGGAACTGAGGAGCTTGAAATTGGTTTCTTAGAACCTCGCAGTTCTAAAGGAATTCTGATCTCTCTTTTAAACCAAACCCCAGTGGACTTATTGGCAAAAGTATGGGGTTCGTAAGGGAGAAAGAGACGGTCTCCTAAGAAAGTGCTCGGTGTGACGGCCTGGCACGCGGCACTATACCTGGCACTGAGCAGGCCCTCAACGAGCATCTATTGAATGAACAAACAAACTTTAGATACGGAGGTTCAATGCGTAATATGGGAAGAGGATAAGGGGATAAGAAATCGTAGCTATAAGGAACAGCGAAAAAGAGCAGAGAAAGGACGAAAATAATAAAAAGGTAGAAAAAGATGTTATCTTGTTTAAATGGGAGACAAAATGAGCAGAAATATTTAAGGTGACTGCCGTCCGGCCCCACAGCTCAGGCCACACAGACTGTTTCTTTGGATAAGAAGCCTGCTGAAATGGAGAGCCCCTGAGTTCTCTGATTCACCATTTCAAGCTACCACCACATGACCTCTGGCCAAACCCATCTCCTGAGCTTCTTTTGGGGTCTGAGTCTTAACACCACCCTTCTTTCCTCACTGTCATCTTATGTTTGTAATTATCTACCTTCCTGCTCCCCCCAAAAGCCACATTACAAATTGTGTGGTCTCACCTGCTTCTCAAAGTCATCTACCAAGCCAGCCTTCTTCACATTGGCCTTGTAGTAAGCCCAGTCGATAGCAGGGGGATTCTCAGGAAGAGTAGCCAACCTGCTCACACGGAAAAGCCAAGTCAGCAATTGCCCCATGACCAACAAAAGTCCCACACAGTCATTCCCCGGCTCCTCATTCCTGACCTGGAGCTACCATCCCACCTTTCTCTAGGAGGGAGAGCAGACGCATACAAAAGGATCTGTAAAATGACTGGATTTCTTTATGTTCCTTTTCAGGAGACTATCAGGCATGTAATTCCATATCCAGTGGCAAGAAGCTCTCTCAGAAAGGCACTGACCTGGAGGTGAGGGTCTCATTCCAGGATTTCAGGGAGTTGGCAATAGCCTTTTGGTTTCGGGGAATGATCTCTCCAAAAGCTACCCAGTCAATGGCTTTTAAAGCAAGTTTTCGCCCAGCCATCTTGAGATCCTGGAAAAATAAAATAGGTCAGAACAAAACAGTGTTCTTGGAGTTCCCAAAAGGGCATCTTAGGCTCAAGCAAGTCTTTAAGGTGCAGGAATATCACAATCTGACAGGGAGGGGGCAGAAAGCCCCCTTAAGTCTGGATAAAACTGTAGAGCCAATGACCTGCCCAATTTCATCTGACAATTTCAACAGCCTGAAATAAGCAGGGCTGATATTATCTCCATTTACAGATGAAGAAATTCTGGCCTACAGTCCGCTCTATTTAAGGGGTGTGCGTGTGTGTGTGTGTGTGTGTGTGTTATCAATTAAAGAAATCAGGACAGGTAAGGGCAGTTAAGCTTTACAAATTCAAGGTGCACAACCAACACCTTCCTATTCGTGCCTGATTATGCCCTGCGGCATTAACGCATTCCCTACACATACTAGTAACACCCTCCTAAGAGGTATTCACTACCTAGTGAACGTGACAACAGATGCAAAGTGGTCACAGGCCTTTTTCTAAAAAAAAAAAAAAATACCCAGACAGAATATGGCAAAGTAGTTAAATAGTCAACTTAAACGAAATGAGATCAGGATCAGACAGCAGGAGAAGGACTTGAAAAGCCCTAGGTCTTTACCAGACTGTGGGCTGGATGGGCCCGACCCACAAGGGAAGTGGAAGAAATCTTCCCGGGGTCTTCAAGAAACACCTGTCCAACACCTGCTGTTTCTTTCCTTCTCGGGAAAGCTGTTATGTCCTGGTCCTCTCGAGACGCCGGGGATACCAGGGCGCTCACAGGGACTTTTCCAAACACGGCAGGAACCGGGCTTCGGCGACGAAGGGGTGCGCCGCCCGCAGCGGGAGCCCAGACTGGACAGGCCGCGAGAGGCGCCGGCCGGACACCTGCTGGGGTCCTGCCCTTGGGCGCTGGGCGCCCCCCTCGCGGGAGCCGGAACCCCGGAATCCCGCCCCGCCCGCCGTTACCCCGACCAAGCCGTCAGCTGCCGCTCCCCCAGCCCGAGCCGGCCCGCGGCGGCCGCTCACGCCGGGTCCCGCGACCTCGCGCGCGGGGCAAGGGGGGAAGGCAGGGCCGAGCGCAGCACTCGGCCGACGGGGCAGCCGCAGGGCCCGGCGCCCCGCTCTGGGGTGCGACCTGGGTCGGCGCGCGAGTGTCGGAGGCGGCAGGGCCGAGGCGCCGAGGCCCCCAGCTCCACTCACCTTCAGCGACCCCGACGGCCCAGAGTCCACCTCAGGAAGCGACGGAAGCGGGTTGCCGGAAGTCCTCCCCTCAGCCAACCACAGCGCTAGAGGGGCGGGGCTGGCATCGCGGGATAACCAATGGAGACGCGGGTCGGCCCCGGACGTCCCGCCCCCGGGGGCGGGCACAGCGCCGCCGCCTCGCGGGTCTCCGGGCGCTGGTTGGGGGCGCTCGCGTCCCTCTCCCCCGGCCCCGCCCCCGCCGATGGGCCGGCCCGGCTCTCCCTGCCGCGGGATGGGCCGGCCCGGCGGCGCGCGGGCAGCGGCGGCGGCGGCCCAAGATGGCGGAGCTGCAGCTGGACCCGGCGATGGCGGGGCTGGGTGGGGGCGGCGGGGGTGCGCTGGGCGACGCGGGCGGCCCGGGGCGCGGCCCCCCCAGCCCTCGCCCCGCCGGCCCCGCGGCCCGCGCGCACAGCCGCCCGCCCGCCGCCGCGCAGCCGCTGGAGCCGGGTCCCGGGCCGCCCGAGCGGGCGGGGGGCGGCGGCGCGGCCCGCTGGGTCCGGCTGAACGTGGGCGGCACCTACTTCGTGACCACCAGACAGACCCTGGGCCGGGAGCCCAAATCGTTCCTCTGCCGCCTCTGCTGCCAGGAGGACCCGGAGCTCGACTCGGACAAGGTGCGCCCCGCCCTCGGGCGCGCCCCTGGCCTGCGGAGCCCCGCGCTCCGCCGCAGCCGGCCCCAGACCCCCGCCACACGCTCCTCGCCGGCGGAGGCCCCGCGCCGGGACCCCTTCCCGCCCCCCTCCCGGCCAGGCTCGCCCCGGGGACGCTTCTCCCGCATCCTCGGGCGCACCCCGCTTTCTCTCTGACCCCGCCCTTGGCTCTCAGCTACTCCTTCCCCACACTTTGTGCCCACCCGCACCGACGAGCACCTGCTCCACACCCCTTCTCCGTGTTCTCCCCCACGCCTCTTCCCAGCCCCTGAGATCGGCATGAGTTTCTCCCTGGCTCTTCCTCAGCCTCTCACTGCCTGTGCCAGATGCCTCCAGAACTGGGTCAGGGTGAGCTTAGGCATCTTTGTAGCTTTCTTATACTTCCTCCCGGACCCCTCTGCCAAGTGGGGCAAAGCCCGAGTCTGACCCTGATTGAGGCTGCGGGAAGGGCCGCTGCTGGGATGACACTGTGGTCTGTGTCCCTGAACTTGGATCTGGTGACAGTCACTGCTTTAGCTTAGGTCCATGTTGGAGATCACGATCTACATTCCTTGGAAAGAGGTTGCCCCTTGCCAGTGCAAATCTAAACCAACAGGTTTAGACTGAGGGAAACTGCAAAGCGAAGAATGTTGTAGGACAAGATGCATGGCTGTTAACCCAAGGGTTGAGAGGTGACAAGACACTTAACCCATTTCCTGTTTGAGCTGTTCTTTGACTTTATTTTTACACTATATATTCATATATAGTTTCAGTTCCTAACTTGTATCAGTTCCTAACAGGCATTGACCATTGAGTACCCCACTTTCTATCCACGCAGTACTCAGCTCTTACCTTGCAAGAGTTGGGTGGATTAAACTTTTGTTGGTTTCATTTATTCATCTCCTACCTATCTAGTAAATCTCGGATTGATGGCAGCCTGTCCTGCCCTAACTTTAAAGAGTTCCCAGATCCCTTGCTTATAAAGGAATTGTTTTTCTCTACCCTAATCTTCCTTGTTGTAATAGAAGCATCTCTTCTCATTCCTTTTACTGTAAAGATGAAGAGGATTAAAGCTGTTCACAGCCAAGTCCTGGGCAGTGCCAAGTTTCCTCTGGGCACAGTGCTGGGGTGTGTGAGATTACAGCTGGCAATGCAGACTCCCACTGGTGTTGGCCTTGAGATCCCAAGCATTGCCAACCAAACAGAGGTTTTCTTAGATTTAGGAATGTGATTTCAGGGACAATAGAAAAGTCAGATTGTCCATCTCAAGCAAAAAATTAGTCATGCAACTATGGCATTTTCTTCCTTTCTAACAAATATTCCACAAAAGGATGTTGGTGATTGGGTCCAAGTAAAGATTTTAGAAGTTAAAGTAAACCCTACATGTGTACATCCGTAACACCCTCCCTGAAATGATCTTCAAGGACAGGATACCTAAAGCTGGCCTTCTTGCCAGTAGTTTGTGGTAAGCAAACCTCTAGCAAAACTTGCCCTCTGAGTAATAAATTGTGAGAGGGGGGTTGAAACCCCATCCTTACTGTTGGATACCCTTGTGTTTGGTTGACAGGATGAGACAGGGGCCTATCTGATTGACAGGGACCCCACCTACTTTGGTCCTATCCTAAACTACCTCCGCCACGGGAAGCTCATCATTACCAAGGAGCTGGCTGAAGAAGGTAGGAACCATGTCTGCACTGGGCATTTTCAGGATTTAGGTCAAATCTGTAACACTCTCATAGATTTGAATTTTGTATGCGACGTTCATCGACTTAATGTGCAGGTATGTGAAGGGTTATGACAGTAAGCAGGCAGCCTGCAGTTACCTCGTCTCCTCCAAGGGCGTCTTGTTTAAGGGAGCCCAGCGGGCTCAGTTCAGCCTCCTCAGTGCAAAGGAAAACAGGTAGCTCAGCTTTGCAGACAGCTTCAGGGGTTTTTTTTTGCAGAATTCTCAGGATCTCTTTTTGCATCTGCTAATGTGAGAGCTGCGAATGTCCGTAGCCTGAAGTAACACATCTCTGACATTTAGATATTTATATTTTAAGTTTTCATTTGAACTTGCAGCTGTAAAAAAAAAAAAAATAAAGGCTTGGCCTCATTTCTTTTAAGACTGGTCTCATGCTTCCTTGTAAATTTTTGCAGCTGACCTAATTCATTCTGCAGCCCATTGTCGAGTACATCATCTGTTGCCTCATCTTTTTGGTTTGTAGGGCATTTGGAGTGTAGGTGGGTCTAGACATCTCTCTGAAAGGCTTGGTTTGGTCTCCCTGAAGGTGTTCAGTTGAAGAAGATTGGGCCATGTCCTTAAATCCAGAGCACCCTGATCTCAGAGCTTTAGCTCTGAGTAAGACAGCTGTAATGGCTGCACCTGTTAATGAAGTGTCTGCAAAACCTCTGTTACAGTAAAAAGAAGAACCAGTCTTTCTCCCTCCCTACTCTACTCTCTCTCTCTCTCTCTCTCTCTCTCTCTCTCTCTCTCTCTCTCTAGTTCTTTTTAATGCTCCCTTAAAAAGAGAAACATTTTAAATGCATGGAAAAGTAATGGTAATAGTACTGGAAATTCCATGTGGTCACCATTCAGCTTGGACAATGCAGACTCATGGGTAATCTTATTTCTTGCAAAGAAGAATCTTATATATGTTCCTATTACCTTAAAAAAAAGTTTTATCTTGAGATAATTTCAAACTTAGAGTATAAGAGTAGGAATAGTGCAAAGAATTCCCTTATCCAGATTCACTGATTTTTAACTTTTTTGGTCATATTTGCATTATCATTCATTCATTTGCCTGCCTCCCCATAGCTTTTATTTCTGAACCATTTGAGGATAGAGACTTTATCCCTGAATACTTCAGTGTGATTTACATAAATACAATGTATTCATCAGATGTGGGAGGTTTAATATTGATAAATATATTTGTGTGTGTGTGTATAAATAACTTTATAGTTTTTTAAGTTGTTCCCATAATGACCTGTATAGCAAATTATTTTCCTGGCACAGGATCACATATCCCATTTAGTCGTCCTGTCTAAGTCCTTTGATTTCATTTAACATGAAAATCTTACATTGATTGCTTTCATATTGTTCAAATAATAAGCATCCTGTTAAATTTGGTCCACATAAATTTGTACATTCGCCCCTACCCTCAGTCATCTTTAGGACAAACTGGGTAAAAATTGCAAGCTCCAGAGTTGTCCAGTGTGACCAGTTCCAGAAACTAGGTGACAGATGGGAAACGTGTCCTACTGCTAATGGGAAGGTGCCAGGTGCCAGGTGGGGCATCACAGGAGTGCCACAGAGGGAGCTGGGCAGAACCTTGTGCTTGATCATTTATGTTGGGGACTGCAACAGGTATACCCTAAACACCAAAGAAATGCCCCTAAGGCTGAAAGAGTGAGCCCAGACTTGCAAAAGCAATTCTTAGCAAGCAAGCATGTAGACCCCAGTCTGTTCTTGCTGTTTTTCTGGGAAGTTCACACTCATCTCTAACTCTGGTTTGGTCCTTGTTCTAGGTGTGCTGGAAGAAGCAGAGTTCTACAACATCGCATCTCTGGTGCGCCTGGTTAAGGAAAGGATACGGGACAATGAGAACAGAACATCACAAGTAATGGGTTTTGAACTCTTTTTTTTTTTTTTAAGATTTATTTTTATTTATTTATGCATACAAGAGCTAGGGTATAGGCCAGAGGTGTTGGGCGGGGGGCAGGGGGTGAGAGGATTCACCAGAGACGGTAGGGAGCAGAGCAGGTGGAGGTACTGAAATACACTGCTGCGGGGAGCAGCAGGGAGACAGGAGAGGTCTGCTGTGCCACGTGGGTCAGCTCCTTGGCCGGGATCGAACTTGTGCTGCAGTAGCTGCAGATAGCTTCATAGTGCTGGTGCTTAACTCCTTGCGCCACTGGGGAAGCCTCTATTTCTTTTCACAAAAAATGGTTCCATCCCCTTTCTGTGTTAGGCTTCATGTGTCAAAGTTTCCTGGCTCTAAATGGAATTATCTGGTTGAATAACTGAATCAATGACAAAAAATAAATTCTCTTACCCTCCTTCTCCCCACTTGCAGAGGTGGGAAGCAGGACTTACTCTTCACATTCTCTTTCATCTGACCAGCAGTTGAAAGACTCCTTGCTAAGATTCAAAGATGAACGTTTGGTTTACAGATTGAAAATACTACCTAGTGTCGCCAAATTTTTTGTCGCCTCATGTTGTATTTACGTGGCATCGTACACTGTGACAGCTTGATCCTCAATTTTCCACATACCAAAAAACCTCTGGATTGCTTATTAATGGCCCTATGACCTGTATGATTGGAGACCATTCAGGTCGTCACACCTGGGCGTGCCACCAGCTGAGTCCTCGAGCACCATGAGGTTTCTATCTGATGACAGCAGTTAAGCTAATTAGTCCTCTAGATTCTCAAGGCTCATGGATTTATACCCAGTTGGAAGCTTTTTTATTCTAAGAATGTCAAGGCATTTTTTATGTTAATTGATCTTCCCATCTGTCCTTTTTACTTGGTGAAACTCAGCACTGGGTGTGCTGCTGCTCAGAGATGTTCTCTTCTGCACTTGAGGGCACATGGCTCTAAGATGGGCTCAGCCTCGTGTGGATTTCCACAGCTGCCCCTTCACATTCAGACCTTTTACGGGTTCGCATTTAAAGGAAGTATATGGGGCAGACATTAAGGTGAGGCCCAAAATGTGGGGGTCCTGCCCTCTTTATAGTGACCCCCTCATCTTCTTTAGTGGTGGCCACCAGCTTGTGCTTTGCTGTCTCTGAGGACATTCTTTGCTAGGTGCTTGACCTTGGTTCGCTTGACCACCAGTGGTTTACTTTGGAAGAGAAAAGTGAAAAGGCAATAAAGACATCTCCGCTGGCTGGGACTTTGGTAGAACCATAGACCTTTTGTGATGCTCTGAGTTTGTAATATAAAACACCTGGTTGTTTCCAGAATGTGTGGTTTAGAGCTATTGAAATCCTTGGAAGATTTGTCCTAGATTTTATAGGGAAGGAAGTTTTTATTTTTATTTATTTATTTTAAGATATATATTTTTTTTTGTTTATTTTTACAAACACTGGGTACAGTCAGAAGTGCGGGAGGGTGAGAGAATTCACCAGAGCCGGAGCAGGTTGCAGAGCAGGCAGAAGGACCGAAGTACACTGCTGAAGGGAGCAGCAGGCGGCAGGAGAGGTCTGCGCGCCATGAGGGACCCTCCTCCAGTGGCCGGGGAGCAGCCGGGGATCGAACCGGCGCCGCAGAGGCTGTGGGCAGCTTCGCAACCCAGTGCTCAACCGCTGCGCCACCGGGGAGGCCCAGGAAGTTTTTATTTTTTTTTAATGTTGGTAACTTGGTTGATGGTAACTGTTCATCACTTAGGAGAAAGTGTAGAAAAAAGAATACAGTTACATCAGGCAGATGTGGGCCCAAGTCCCAGCTCTACCTTCATCCACGTCAGCTGTGCAGCGGGGCTAAGGCTGCATCTGAACATCAGCACCCAGTATAGACGCCCAAGTGTAGACAGGAGCCAAAACCTGCCTTTCAGGACCGCAGTGGAGCCAAGAGAAGTGGGTAGCATTGTGGGCTTATGGAACTCAGTGACCAGTGGTTGCTTTTGCTTGTCCACGTTCCCACGTAGTGAGCTGGTCTAAAACTGCTCTTCTGCAGCCCTCCCATCCTTTGGAAAAAGTCCTGAGTGTAAGTTTTCATTACTCTTAAGGAAACGGTCCATATTTTCTTTCAATCTTACAGCGCATAACTGGCCCCTGTGACTGGGCATCCTTGCTGCAGCCCTGTTGCTGTTTGTGCTTCCAGGCCTACCTCGTAGGCTGCAGGGGTGCAGCTGTCGGCCCCAACTCCGAGGAGCCCAGATGGCTAAACACTGAGCCCTCCTGGGCCTCCCTTCCGTGAGCAGGAACTTCTATGAGGGGCACCTGCTGCCCAGGACCACCCACACCCTCGCTAACTTTGACTTTTCACCCCCTGTCACCAAACCTGAAGTGTCAGTGGTCAGGGGTGTCACTTCCAGTTCTCACCCTTTCAGTTTCTGCCTGGGCCCCGTGCGCTGGAGTCGAGCCAGCAGCAAATGGTTCCTCTGGCACCACCTGGCCTCAATCCTGATTCTAACTACACAGAAGTCGTAACTGCTTTGGGCCCTACAACGTTTAGTTACAACAATGAGAGGAAAAAAATGGTTCCCTGCACGTCCTCCCCACATCTGTGTGGGTTTCCTCCGGGGACTCTGGTTACCTCCCACATCCCAGAGATTGCACAGCAGGTTCATTAGTGCGTCTCAGTCCCCGTCTGAGGGGTGCAGGTGGGAGTGCACCTGCTGTGGGCGGATGTGCTGTCCAGCGTGGGGCCCACCTCGGGCTGCCAACAACAGCTGACCCTGTACCGAAATAAGCAGGTTAGAAAGGTGAATGAATGAATACAAATTCTTGTTTAATATCAGAAGTTTGGTGATGTTTTTGTGACCAGAAATATTCCAGGGGCCTCCCCGGCGGCACAGTGGTTGAGTGCAGTGCTGTGAAGCTGTCCACAGCCTCTGCAGTGCCCAGCCAGCCAGGAAGCAACCCACATGGCATGGCAGACCTCTCCTGACTCACCCGCTGCTCCCCTCAGCAGTGTCTTCAGTCGTCTGCCTGTTCTTCTCCCCGCTGTGTCTCTGGTGAATTCTCTCATCCTCCCACACCTCTGGCCTGTGCCCCAGCTCGTGTATACATAAAATACATCTTTATAAAAAAAAAAAAAAAAGAAATATGCCATAGTAATTTATTTTAAAGATTTATTTATTTGTGCATGCAAGAGCTGGGGTACAGGCCAGAGGTGTCGGGGGTGAGAAGATTCACCAGAGACAGAGTAGGGAGTAAAATAGGCAGATCTACTGAAATCCACTGCTGAGGGGAGCAGCGGGTGAGACAGGAGAGGTCTGCTGCGCCATGTGGGTAGCTCCCTGGCTGGCCGGGAATGAAACTCGTGCTACAGTGGCCGTGGACAACTTCATAGGTTGCGTCTTAACCCCTTGCGCCACCAGGGAGGCCCCTGCCATCGTAATTTAACTCTTGTTTATGTCAGTTGGCCTGTGGTAAATTGGTTTCAATATATGTTGTTTGGCTTAAAGTCACAGTTTTCAAGAACCTGTGGACGACTCTACATGAGGCCCTCCCGCCCCTCCTCGGGGCTCAGGCCACAGGTGCGCTCACTCAAGGCGCCACTCACGAGTCCCGCATCGTCCCAGGCTGACAACTTCTGTCCAACTTGACTACAAATCAGAGGGCTCCCTGCTTCAGGTTTGATAAGTTGCTAGAACTCAGGAAAATGGTATCCTCACTGTTGTTCATTACGAAGGATGCAAATGAACCACCAGGTGGTTTCCTGGTCTGGGCGAGGTCCTAAAGGGCCCTTGGGTAGGAGGGCAGGCAGGGTGTGCCCGAGTGCTTGCAAACTGGAAGCTGCCTGAACCCCATTGTTTAGGGGGTTTTAAGGTGTCATTACAGAAGCATGGTTGATCAAATCTAAACATGTTGACCGTTGGAGACTGGAACCCCTACCCCCTCTGCAGGTCGGGGTATGGCTGGAAGTCCTCACCCTCAAGCCTGGTCTTTCTGGGGACCAGCTCATTAGCATACTCGGGACACATTTATTGCTCTGGAGAGTCCCAGGGTCTCAGGTTTTCTGTGCCAGGAACCTGGTACAAAGACCAGATATGTTTTACTCACCACATTTCTGTAACAAGAGAGGTGCCCTTTAGTATGGTGTCACTTTCGCTTTCAAGTAGCATCAGCAGGGTAAAAATACCTTGTGGATGTGAAGGATTTAAAAAAAAAAAGTGGATTTCTTGTTCAAAGTAATTCCACTGTTTTCTCCATAGGAAAATAGATGATGAAATCTAAGTCTCTCAGAATCATGCTCACCTGATCCAGCCCTCTGAAGTTCAGAACTGTTCTATCACTGATCTGTGCTCTTAGCCTTTTTTTTCTCTTTCTTTCCTGGGTAATCTTTTCATAGAAAGACTACTGTGCTGCTTGTGAAAGCGGAGGGCTACCAAGGAAAAACACCTGAGCACAGGGCTTTTCGGGGTTTATTCTTTTGAAGAGCCTCGCCGAGGCCTCTGCAGGCTGTCATGTCCTTGACACTGTACTTTAACGTCTATGTGGTGCCGGCAGGGGCCCGTGAAGCACGTGTACAGAGTCCTGCAGTGCCAGGAGGAGGAGCTCACGCAGATGGTCTCCACTATGTCTGACGGCTGGAAGTTTGAACAGGTAAGTCGCTGACGGGGGGCAGCCTCACCTCCCAACCTGCAAGTCCACGCTTCGAAGGCCCGTTTTGGTAGCCAGGCCAGCCGGGAGTGTTCCCTTGGGCCAGGTGTCGGCCTGTCCAAAATCACAGCGAGAGAGAGCAACTCAAGGGGGACGGCTGTGTGGCCCGTGCGGTAAGCTGGGAAAACGGAGGCCACTACAGTTTCAGTCCGCAGCTTCAGCTTGACGGTGCCCGGAGGGAGCCCGCCAGCTTGTTTAGATCTGACAGAGCCTCCCCTTGGCGGTGTTCCCTCAGAGGGAGGCTTTCAGGAGTGCTTTATGGCTACAGCTGAGTTAGCAGTGGTGTAGAAAAAAGCCACTCCTGGAGGTTGTGGGATGGCCACGGGGCGCTCTTCTAGTTCTGCCACTGAAGCACAGGCATTTCGTGGGGAAAGTGCTCTGTGGACACTTTCTAGAAGTACCAAATGAAGACTGGAATTCAGCAGCCCTCCCTTCCCCGCTGCAGGGCCGGAGCTCTGTCTTCTGAATATATCTGTAACCCTCTCCACGAACTGGCGTGACTGAAGGAGCCAGACATGCTGCGAGGTGTGACGTGGGCGCTTCCCCAGTCTCTCCAGCTCTGTTCCTGCAGTCTGTGGCAGAGGGAGGTAGCAAAACAAAGCAACTGAGAATCAGCTTTCCTGTTTGTTTCCATTAGATGGCAGGATTGTTCAGCTCACCTCTGTCCTCAGTACACAGGGAGACTGAGCGTGCCTCGTGTGAATTTGTTATAATTTGATATGGATTGTGCTATTTTTATGTGGCATTTAAGAGGTCGGTCCAACTGTCACCTTCTAAAATAAAATTCACTCTGCATTTTACACAGTGCTGGCTTGTAGGTCAAATACGACGGGGCCTCTGTCTCCAGAGCCAAGCCCGCATTACTCCCCTCTCCACTCCACACTGTAAGGCGCTACTGTGTGGACTTAGATCTTTTTTTTTTTAAAGATTTATTTTTATTTATTTATGCATACAAAAACTAGGGTGTAGGCCAGAGGTAGGAGAGGGAGTGAGAGGATTCGCCAGAGACAGAGTGGGGATCAGAACAAGCAGATCTACTGAAATCCGCAGCTGAGAGGAGTAGCGGGGAGACAGGAGAGGTCTGCTGTGCCATGTGGGTAGCTCCCTGGCCAGGGATGGAACTTGTGCCCTAGTGGCTGCGGATAACTTGATAGCGCTGAGACTTTAACCCCTGCGCCACCAGGGAGGCCCTGTGTGGGCTTAGGTCTTGTTCAGGTGTGCAATGCAAAAAGTTGCCATGCTTGCACCCCAGAAATGCTTTCCCTAATGTAAAGTTTAAGCAAAGAGTAAAGTATTTAAGTGTACTTTGTGAAATACAGTGAATAATTTACTGTCTATCTCTATTTAATGTCCCGTGGGAGGGGCACGTATGCTCCCTTGACTCTGTCCTGTGGGGAGGGAGGTAAAGCACGGGAGGTCTGGGCTGTGGACCCCTGCCCCATGGCGAGTCCGTCACGCTCTCCAGTGTGAGGCTCTGGGTTTTACCAGGATGGCCTCACCCTGAGCTCAGCTTCTCCCTCCACATGTGCTCTTCCCAGCTAAAACTGAATCCTGAATTCAGCTCTACGAAAAGGGTGGAGCACCAGCAGCGTGTGGCTTATATAACTATCTAGTGATTGGCTTGGTGCTGTCTAGAGCCTTCCAAGTGCCAGTCTCTTGTTTAGGACTTCTGTGTTAAGGATGAGTAGGGGCCTCCCTGGTGGCACAGCAGATTGAGCCCAGCACTGTGGGCTTGTCCACAGCCTCCGCGATGCCAGTTCTATTCCCTGCCGGCCAGAGAGATTCCCACATGGCGCAGCAGACCTCTCCTGTCTCGCCCGCTGCACCCCTCAGCAGTGGATTTTGGTCCTTCTGCCTGTTCTGCTCCCTGCTCTGTCTCTGGTGGAGTCTCTCACACTCCTGCGCCTCTGACCTGTACCCCAGTGCTTATATAAATAAATAAATCTTTTAAAAAAAAAAAAAAGGATGAGCAATCTGTGTAGGTGGTTTGACTGTGAATCAAGTGTCCATTTTCATTCACAGAAACATTCTCTTTCCCCGGAGTGTTAGCTAGAGGGGCACGATTGTGTTCATCCTAGTTGCCGCCTTTGGGGTTGTTGCAAGTGACATTGCAGGACTCACTGCTGCTTTGGGGAAGTTCTACCCGTGATGCCCTGATGAAAGACTGAGATCCAGCTGCCCACGGGGGTATGACAGCCCCAAAGAATTCCTCAGCCTGGGAAAAGTGAAACCATAGTTCCGACCGGAGAGTTTGACAGTGTGGCACCTTCGAATTTTACATGTTCGCCCTGTTCTTGTTTTATCAGCTGATCAGTATTGGATCTTCCTATAACTATGGAAACGAGGACCAGGCAGAATTCCTCTGTGTCGTCTCCAGAGAACTAAATAATTCCACCAATGGCATCGTCATAGAGCCGAGTGAAAAGGCAAAGGTAAGAAACCCTTCGCCAGAAGCCCGTCCAGGGCGCATCTGCTCGCAGACCCCCGTGGCTCGCTGCTTCTGGGCTTTCCTTCTCTGGCGTCTGCGTTTCCCCTTCATTATGGTCTTTTGATTGTCGTAATTTAAAGCAGGCCTGATGATGGGCCTCCCCGGTGGCGCAGTGGTTGAGCGCTGGGTTGCAAAGCTGCCCGTCAGCCTCTGCGGCGCCGGTTCGATCCCCGGCTGCTCCCCGGCCACCAGAGGAGGGTCCTGCATGGCGCGCAGACCTCCTCTGCCGCCCGCTGCTCCCCTCAGCAGTGTACTTCGCTCCTTCTGCCTGCTCTGCTCCCCGCTTTGGCTCTGGTGCATTCTCTCACCCTCCTGCGCTTCTGACTGTGCCCAGTGCTTGTATAAACAAAAAAACAAGCAAGCAAATAAATAAATAAATAAAACATGCCTCTAGAAAATTAAAAAAAATAATAATAATAATAAAGCAGGCCTGATGGAGCCATGACAGGCTTTCGTCGGGAAGTATGAACTGAAGGCAGGTGAACTTCCCAGTGCCTTCCTGTCAGTGAAAAGGAAAGCTTATTTAGGACGCTAGTTGCTGCAAGGTGAAAATCCTAAAACTCAAAAACTGGAAAGTATTTTTGTTCTTTGAAACTACCTGTTTTGTTTTGTTTTCTGTCTCGAGAAAAGGTATTTTGGTTATTTTTGTGACTTTTCCACTTAAGCTGTTAGGGAGTCGCCACAAGCTGTGACTTCTTCCTCAAACACACGCGCTCACACGTCACACTCAGCTTCTCGGTCAGCATGTGGCATGTCAGCATCACTTCCAGGGAGGCTGAGGCTCTGGTCCTGCCTGGCTTCCTGGGATCTCGGGGCCGGTGAGGAGCAGCTGTGGGTGTCTCCCCGACTTGCTGTTCTGCTCCCTCGGCCTAAAAGCAGTCTACACCCAGGGTCTCAGCCTCAGCCCTCCTCCATCTTCCTTTTTAAGATTCTTCAGGAGAGAGGATCTCGGATGTAAACTCCAGGATCCTGAAGGTCAAGAGAGCGACCCTGCAGACCACTCTGAAGTTCAATCTCGCTCCTGTACAGTAACCGAGCTACTGCAAAGCAACGCTGAGCCTGGCCCCAGCCGAGAAGTGTTTCGGTCAAAACCAAAGGCGCCCCACACCCACCCACAGGAACCCAAGGACAGATGCACCTTCCAGCGCAGAAACCTGCTTTTGTTTCCTCAGCCGGTGTCAGAACAGATCTTTACAGCAGCTGCAGGGCTGGGTTCCCAGGCAGAACCCTTCTGGGGACCTGGGGGAAGGGGAGAGGAAGGCCTAGCTCCTTGTATGTGTCTGTACCTCAAGGAAGCTGGAGCAGAAAACAGGAGATGGTCCCTGAATGGTGACAGGTTTTCACCAGGTGCATGCGCCACATGGGGTGTTGGCAGCCGCTTTGTGACACTCCCCCCACCTGCTGTGTACCCAGAACCACACAGCAGACTCAGAGGACCCAAGCGTCAGTCTGTCCAAGGAGGGTCTGGATAAAGGCCAGAGCTGCCAAGTACCCCACGCTCCTCTGAACAAAGCCTCTTCTCCAAGGGGCCTGAGGTGTCCTTGGTTGTGGTTGGGGATCGCTGCTCTGGATTCGGGGCACTTGGCTGCTGCCACGTCTGCTCTGGCCCGGTTGTCTGCAGCGGCCTGGATCCTCCATGTGGCTGACCTTCTCCCCGAGGAGAGGTTTGAGGCGCCCGCGCTGCATCAGAGGAGAGTCTTTGGTCGTCGGCGTGACTGCTTCTGCAGCCCTTTCTCACCTTCCTTTGGCTCGTCTTCCTTCCTTGACTTTCTAACTGGACCAGGGATAGAAGGGACTTTGGCCCCTCTGATGGCGTGGGGTGGAGACGGCTGTTCCTTTGGAAGTTGCCAAATGTGTTCTCTTGTTGTATCCCAAAGTGTCGTTATTTCTGTGCTTGTCTCTTGGAAACGCCTGGACAGAGTACGTGGTATTTGTGTCTCTTGTGTCTGACCTGGCACACCGGCCCCACGGCGGCGGCGGTGGCCCCCAGCCCACAGTGCATTTGTGTGAACCGGGCAGTCTGCCGCCTCCTGGTGCCCCCACCCCACATGCCCTCCCTGTCGCTGCTTGCTCTGGAGCGCCGTGCCGCCGCGGACACGCTTCCTGGCCCAGGAGCCAGCCCTCCTTGGGGCCTGTGACTGGACTTCTCTCCGCACTTTGCAGTCTTGGCGAGCACGGGCCGGAGCACCCTTCCTGTGCTGGACAACCTTCAGCAGCGTGGCGCGTGGTCCGGAGTCTGGGGAGCTGCTCTGGGGAACACTCCACCTGAAAGCCACCCCCACCCCCCACCGGCTGGAGCCTGGCTTCCTTCACAGTGGGGTCCTGCTCCCAAGCGGGGCCTGGGGCCGTTTCCAGAAGTGACGATGGACTGTGCCAGTGTCGCCTGAGCCCACGCGCTGCCCGTGCTCCTCTCCTCTCCAGGCTCGCACTTTGTCAGATTCCTGTGTGTAGAGCAGGGTGGGTGCAGGGGGTCTGCTGGCAGGCGTGGCTCTGTCCCATGAGTCTCACAGCCAGGCCAGGTTCGCGCAGCTTCTGCCAACAGCAAAAGCAGTCACCCCTTCAAAAAAGGTCACAGGCCTCTACCCAGTCAGCTTTCAAGGGGGAACGACTTGGACGTGTGGCGGAGTCGGGGCAATGGGAGTGGCGAGGGCCTTGGAGGGGCCACAGTGAGTGGCATGAAATGATGGGGGCGCAGGTTGCTTCTGGGGACCCCACAGCCAGCCTCTGATCCCCAGCCAGTGGGAAGGAGTGGGAGGACCTGAGGGCAGACGGGGCAGGTCCCTCAGCCCGGCAGCTCCATGGGTTGGTTTGCAGAATTGCACCTGGAGCCTGCAAGACACTGACCCCCTAGCTACGGGCCCCCAGGCCGCTCGCGCTCCGAGGGCTGGCTCCCGCCACCCATGGCAGCCCCGTGACAGTGGTTCCAGTGCTCCAGAAGTGAAGGTGACTCGTTTCTTAAGGCCTGTGGAAGACTATTTCACCTGTTTCCTTTATGAACCAAGTCTCAGTATTTTTTTTCTTGAAAGCCTTCTCCCACCTGGGGACGTCCGGCTGATCACCTCAGAAAGAGGCCCAGTCACTGGTTTGTGGTGTCGCGTGACCAGGCACCCACGCTCTCCAGCGGCCTGATGCTGCCAGGTGGGGCGGACCCCTGCTTCCTCCTCTGGGGGGGCCGAGCAGCCGCCTGGCATCGCAGGACGACGCTGGAGTGTCAGTGCTCAGGGCCTGCGCTGGTTCCTGGCCTGTGAGGTGGGGCCCAGCCTCCTGTAAAGGGACTGTTTCCGAGCTTTAACTGATCTCAGGGTGTCTGGGGAGGCAGAGGGGAGGCAGGATGGAAATGCTGAGGGAGTAGGGCCAGGAGGACACCCACCCCCCAGCGTGGCCTTTGATCCAGACGTTCAGAACCATGCCTGTCACTTGTGGGTGCCCTTTGTTACTGTTTGCGTGTTTGAAAAAAGTCTGAAACGCTGTAGCTTTTTTTGTCAATAAAGACATGAAACAAACTCTGGGTCTCGGAGCCTTTGGGGTACTTCTCCAGCGCCACCTGCTCCCTGCCTTCCAGTCCCTTGTGGTTCTCAGCAGTGCTCGATGGGGGACGCTGCCTCCGAATTCCCCCTTTCTCCTGCTGCTAAACTGCTCGTGGGGCATGGGGCCCTCCTCCTCTCATTGTACTGAATTCGGCAAGACCCAAGAGATCAACAGAGGTCAGCCCATCAGAGAGCTGGGAAGATGAGGGAAGGAGGAGGAGGTAGTTTTAAGGGGAAAGTCATCCTGGAATCTTTCCTAGGGGCCCCTGTTCTCTCAGCAAGGAAGAGAAAGAGAAATACAAGGTGAGCATCTAGTAACAAGTGAGGTTTTAGTCACTTAAGGGATCTCGCAGAGCATGGAATCCTCAGGGCATTAGCTAGCCCCTCCTGGAGGGCCCGTGGAGGTGGGCACAGAAGCCTGCACACCACGAGACACAGGGCCATGGCAGCTGGAGACATGGCAAAAGGAGAGGGCCTGGATGTCAAAGTAGTGACTGAGGGACAGGAGTAAAGGGAAGAGGCTGGGGTCTTTAAGACAGGTGGGTGCAGGGGGCTTTGGGAGAGGGGAGGCTACTGCCTCCAGGCTCAGTGAGGCAGGTTCTGGAAGCACGGGAAACCACACAGGCCCGTGCCACAGGAAAACACCGGATCAGCTGTTGCTGCCAGAGTGAAGCTGCATTGCTGTGGCTCCACTGACAACAGGAAGAAGCATGTCCCTGCATCTCCCCTCCAGCCTTGTAGTGTCCCGCTCTTGGTCCCCACAAGCCACTCCACATCCTCGTGTTGACTTCACCATTGCAGGAAGCTTACATACGCCTAGACTCACACACAGAGGGGGCAGCTCTGGTTGTTACCTCTTAGTCCCAACCCACCCTCCAGAATGCCCTGTGCTGCTGGGGCTGGGACCCTGCCAAGCACACTTCTCCTTTACCAGCTTGTGGGTACCAAGTCTCCTAGTGAGACTCATTAAGAAAAAAGAAAATACAGGGCCTCCCTGGTGGTGCAAGGGGTTGAGCTGCAACCTATGAAGCTGTCCACAGCCATTGCAGCAAAAGTTTGATCTCTGGCTGGCCAGGGAGCAACCCACATGGCGCAGCAGACCTCTCCTGACTTACCTGCTGCTCCCCTCAGCAGTGTATTTCAGTAGATCTGCCTGTTCTGCTCCCCACTGTCTCTGGTGAATCCTCTCACCCCCACACCTCTGGCCTGTACCCCAGTTCTTGTATGCACAAATAAATCTTTTTTAAAAAAAGAAAATACAAATGATATCAAGAATATAAATGGGAGACATAACTGCAGATCCTATGTCTTGATAAACATCACAAGTGTCATTCTCAGATATGTACCCCAAGGTACTGAAAATGCAGGGACTCGGGGCCTGCCTGGTGGCACAAGGGGTTAAGTCTCAGCACAATGAAGCTGTCCACAGCCACTGCAGCTTGAGTTTGATCCCCGGCCAGGGAGCTGACCCACAGGGTGCTGCAGACCTCTCCTGTCTCCCCACTGCTCCCTTCAGCAGTGTATTTCAGTCAATCCTCCTATTGTGCTCTCCACGCTGATGAGTCCTCTCAAACTGCGCCCCCACCCCCACCCCCGCCCCACCTCTGGCCTACACTCCAGTTCTCCTATGCATAAATCTTTTTGTTAAAAAAAAAAAAAAAAAGGGACTCAAACAGATACTTGTCAGCGTTCATCACAGCATATTCTCAATAGCCAAGCCAAGCGCCCATCAGCCGATGAGGGGATAAACAATGTGGTCTGTTCTTACAGTGGGACATTGATTATTCAACTATAAGTCGGACCAAATTTCGTGTACATGATGCTGCAAGAGGAACAGTGAGGAGCAGTCTCTGGGCCAGTGGGTGGCGCTCACAGCCAACTGAGTGGTAGAAGGTGGAGCTTTCCAGACTCCACTCCCTTACTGGGCATTGATGGGGAAAAGCAGTGACTTGGGTTTTTAGGGCAGTTAAACTATGGGGGCTTTGAGGCAGTTAAACTGCTGCTCTTTGGTAGTAGAACTAACTACGGATGAGAGGGGTGTCTCAGGGAAGCCCCCAGCTTGCCATGTGCAGCTTCAGCTTGTATCTTGGTCTCTGCTCAGTGTATGCTACCAGGGGCAGGACAGCATCTGGCCATGTGACAACCTGTAAATCCTCCTTCTCCTTTCCTTCCCTCCCCATCTCTCCGCACCTCTCTCCTCTCCTCTTCCTTTCTTCACGCCCTGTGTAAATAACCCTGTTATTGTTGCTTCTCCCTGTGAATCTGCCTTTGCTTGCTTTGAGTCCTGAATTCTTGCAGTGTCACCCACCAGGAGTCAACCCGGTCCGCCAGTGTTTGGTCTGTTTCTCTACATTATCTAAGTGAAATAAGCTGGACTCAAAAGGACAGATATTGTATGACTCCACTCTTGTGAAAGGTCCAGAACAGGCAAATTCAGAGACAGAAAATTGATTAGATGTTCCAGGCTGGAGGATCTTGAGAGTAAAGATTCTGTTACTTTATGGTTACAAAATTTTCCTTAGGAATAATGAAAAAGTTTTGGATATAAATGGACGTGATGGTGACACAACATTGTAAAGGTACCTAATACCACTGAATTGTATGTACACAGAAATGATTTAAAAGGCAAATTTTGTTTTTAAAATTCTAAGTGAATATTATGAACTATTCTATACCAAAAACATCTGAAAAAGTAGATGAAGGAGACAAATTCCTAAGGAAATACTGTTTACTAAAACTGATACAGGAAGGAATAGACACTGTAACTATTCTAAATCACCAAAAGAAGTGACCTATATAATTAATAACCTTTTCAGAGAAAATCTGGGCCTCCGTGGCAGTGTGAGAGAATTCTACTGAACATCTGAGGAAGAAATAAAATCTTACGCTTCCAAACAACTCTTCCCCACTGACTTCAAGGTGGTCGCATACCTGAATACCAAAATTTGACTAAGATGCTGCATAAAAAGAAGAAAATTAGAAGTCAATCTCATTCATGAACATAGATGTAGAAATCCTAAGAAAATATCAGCACCCAGCATATATATTGATAGAAAGCATACATCAACTCAAGTCAGATACCTGCAGAAGCCAGGTTGGTTTCATAGCTGACACTTAATAGGTACCAATTCATTTAACATGTTAGCAGAATCAAAATGGCCAAATTTATGACCATCTCAAAACATGGAGAAAGAAATCTGATAAAACTTAACATCCATTGCAAATAAAAATGCTTAGCAAACTAAGAATCCAAGGGAGTCTTCTTTTTTTTAAAGATTTATTTATGTATGGATACAAGAGCTGGGGTGTAGACCAGAGGTGTGACGGGGCAGCGGGGTCAGTGTGAGGATTCACCAGAGACAGAGTGGGGAGTAGAGCAGACAGACTGACTGAAATACACTGCTGAGGGGACAGCAGGGAGGCAGGAGAGGTCTGCTGCGCTGTGTGGGTAGCTCCCTGGCAGGGGATCCAGTGGAACTCATGCTGCAGAGGCTGTAGATTGCTTCATAGTCAGAGACTTAACCCCTTGCACCACCAGGGAGGCCCTAAGGGAGTCTTTTAATCTGACAGGAGATATCTATAAAACACCTATAGCAAAAATCATACTTAATGCAGAAATGTTGGAAATATTCCTCTGAGGCAGAGAGAGGAGGGAAGGAGACGTTCTATTTATTGTTTCTATCCTACATCAGGGGCCAACTCACTTTTTGAAGCGAGAGAGCAATGTGTTACAAAATTTTCAGGGAATTCATCCATTTGGAGGCAGATTGAGAAACAGATTGCCAAGGAGCTATTATAGGGTGACAAAAGTTCAGCTTTTTTCACTGCTTTTTTCTTCTTCCAAGAATCAGAGCTGGAAAAAATAAAATCACCCCCAAACCGGCAAACAAAAGAATCAGAGCCAGAGTGGAAGCCATAATCCTCGGGACCACCAATGGAATAACATTTGCCTTGTCCAGCTTTAAACCAAGAAAGGAACCTGAAATATCATGTCCTACAACAAGCCCTGTCCATACCAGAGAACTGCGGTCCAGAGAATTAAACAAGGGCCTCCCCGGTGGCGCAGCGGTTGAGCGCTGGGTTGCGAAGCTGCCCGCAGCCTCTGCAGTGCCGGTTCGATCCCCGGCTGCTCCCCGGCCACCGGAGGAGGGTCCCGCATGGCGCGCAGACCTCTCCTGCCGCCCGCTGCTCCCCTCAGCAGTGTACTTCGGTCCTTCTGCCTGCTCTGCTCCCCGCTCTGGCTCTGGTGAATTCTCTCACCCTCCCGCGCTTCTGACTGTACCCAGTGCTTGTATAAATAAATAAATAAA
The DNA here is from genome assembly GCF_964194135.1 of Talpa europaea. NCBI lineage: Eukaryota > Metazoa > Chordata > Mammalia > Eulipotyphla > Talpidae > Talpa > Talpa europaea. The sequence continues at coordinate 133,012,334 of NC_140074.1, forward strand.
TCTTAAAAAAAAAATGGATGCAAGCCTCTCAGAGAATTAAACGAGCTGCCTGCCCGAGATCCCACCGCGGCTCAGTGGCTAGTTTTCCTCTCTGAGGGTGATGTGTGGCCCCCACTTCCCTCCCGGGTGAAGTCTTTGGGGTAAGGCCTCCTGCAGAGAGGCCGTGTGGGCACCACAGCATGCCCAGCGCACACCTTTTGCCCTGTTGACATCACAACAGCCGGGGCTGGTCACACTAGAATTGTGACGTCAGGGATCAAAATTGCGGGCAGGCTTTGAGGAGAGGGCCGCCGTCACAGGGAGACCGCTAAACAGCGCCAAGGGAAAGGTGAGAAGGTGGTCACAGACCCCAAGAGATGGAAGGGGCTGGGCTGGGAGCACACCGGGCTGATGGGGACACCCACGTCAGCAGTTGGGGACATGAGACCTGGGGTGAGATCCTCTCTCCCATGTGCCAACAGCTCTTTTCCCTTCTGTCACGGTCAGCCAAACCTCTGGTTCTCCCTCACACGCAAGGATTTCCCGTAAGTGCCTGTGTGGCCTTTCTTCTGCAGGGCCAAGGAAGCGGCCCCTTTCCTTGTCACCATGTGGCTTCTTCCTGCCCATCCACCCCTTTGTCCAGGATTTGTTCAAGGAGTTAGGACCAGGACGAGACCACAATCCCCAGTCCGTGCCCCCCATGTGGCTTGACCGATGACACAGTCCCGGGCGTGCCCCTTAGTCCCTGCCACTGCTCCAGTCCCTTGACTTTGCTCTGTCTCCCCAGGACCAAGCCAGGACCAAGTCCCAGCCCCGCAGCTGCCTTCCAGGCTTTCCCAGAATCAGTCCCTGATGAATAACAACAGCAACAGCCGTACCTTTGAGGACCAAGCCCTCTGTCCCATTTGCCTGGAGGTGTTCTGCAACCCGGTCACCACAGCCTGCGGACACAACTTCTGCATGGCCTGCCTCCAGAGTTTCTGGGACCACCAGGCCACCGTGGGCGAGGCCCTCTATTGTCCCCAGTGCCGGGAGCACTTCCCCTCCAGGCCGAACCTCTGCAAGAACGTCACCCTGGAGGAGATGGTGGCCTGCTTCACCCAGACCCAGGGCCAGAGCTCGGGGTCCTCGTGGAGCTTGGCCGGGCCCACGGACGTGCCCTGTGACTTCTGTTCCCCCCAGAAACTCAAGTCGGTCAAGTCATGCCTGCAGTGCATGGCGTCCCTGTGCGAGAAGCACCTGCGCAGCCACTATGAGGACCGGGTCTTCCAGGACCACAAGCTGCTGGAGCCCGTGTGGGATCTCAAGAGTCACCTGTGCCCGAAGCACCGCAAGCTGCAGCGGCTGTACTGCCGCACAGAGGGCTGCTGCGTGTGCGGGGCGTGTCTGCTGGAGGAGCACAAGAACCACGACACCATCCCCCTGGAGGAGGAGCGCGCCCACAAGGAGGTCAGGGGCCAGACGGGGCAGGGTCACTGCGGCTGGCACCAGCCTAAGTAGGCCAAGATGGTCAGTAGGTGGGCCTCCCTGGTGGCGCAGGGGTCAGTCTCAGCACTATGAAGCTGTCTGAAGCCACTGCACAAGTTCGATCCCAATCCAGGGAGGTACCCACATGGCACAACAGACCTCTCCTGTCTCCCCGCTGTTCCCCTTAGCAGTGTGTTTCAGTACATTGCCTGTTCTGCTCCCCACTCTGTCTCTGGTGAATCCTCTCACCCCCCACATCTCTGGCCTGCACCCCAGCTCTTGTATGCATAAATAAATACATTTTTAAAAAAAGATGATCAGCAGGGTCACGCCTGATGTGAACTCACCCTGAGTTCAGCAAATCAGGATCCCAGATGATCTGGATGAATCTATGTTAATAGTGTGCATGGAAAAAGGGAAGGCGGAAAGGAAACATCAAAACACGAAGCCATCCTTTTCTCTTTCCAAATTTTGTTTACTCTCTTTGCACTGCTGTTTTCAGCAGATAGTGTATCTCAGACACTCGTACTGTTCTGCAATAGTACAGTGACCGTGCAGCGCCCCGAGACAGTCCACGCCAGGCCAGGAGCGTGTGCCGGAGCGTAAGTTCGTCACACTGTTCGGCTTGGCCCACGCTTTTTTTCACGGCAAGACCCTCAGGGCAGGAAGTGCTGTGTTGGTGGACAGTCCAGCGTGGAGGGCTTCTCAGCCTCGTGGCCAAATCAAGTGTAGTGTCGCCCAGCATGAGCTTAGGCTTTGTTGTGGGGTCTGCAGAGGCTGCGGGCAGGTGTTTGGAGCAGCTGTTGGAGAAGAGAGGAAGCAATGTCCACTGCTCGGAGGAGACAGAAGGCTTGTGTAGGGCTGGGGGGACACAGTCCCACCTGCACCGGGCAGCGACGCCCACCCCACAGCTTCACCCCACAGCTTCCCAAGTCATTGAACCCTCCACAACCCCTGCCCATGACCTGAACCCCCTGCTCATCTGCCAGGAGCAAGAGAGGCCCTCAGGAGTGAGAGGCAGGCATGAGGGTGCCCACGCCGCCAGCCCTCCGGCTCTGCTCTCTCCCAGCTATCTCTTCTGGGTTTTGACTGGGGCTGCTTGCAGAAGGGCCTCTCTTAGGCCGTCTCTGAATCAGGGGCCTCTGCCTCTTCCCTTACCTCCTAGGTCGAGGTTAAGAAGATTCAAGCCAACGTGGAGAACCAGATGCTGATGATCACCTCCGACAGCCAGAAGCATCGGGGGCAGGTGGCCTTTCTCTCGGTAAACTCCGCCCCGCCCCCCCCCCCGCCTACCCCCCACACCCTGCGCAGGCTGGAGGGGAACACATGGGGCTTACCGTGGAGAGTGTGGGACCAGGCAGAGAAAGGACTCCTAAACCAGCTCTGGGCCATGGCAGTGGGGGCACGGACTGGGGCTCAGAAAAGCCTCTCAAGGCACTCTCCCGCCCCCCAGAAACTGATACGGACAACTCGTGATGAGGTCAACACCTGCTTCTCGGAGATCATCCAGGAGGTCAAACAGCTGCAGGCAAAGGTCTTGGATTTTGTGGAGAAAGAGGAGGCGACCGCCCTAGGAAAGCTGGGCAGCTCCATCCAGCAGAGCCACGAGCGGCTGCTGAAGCTGGAGGGAGACAGCATCTGGCTGCGCACGCTGCTCACCAACCGGAGCGACCAGCAGTTTCTGCAGGCAGGCCGCCCCCACCTCTAGCCCGGGCCCCTTCACACCCTCTACCCAGCACACCAGATCTGCCCAGACCTTAGAGAGTGTCAGTGTCTGGGGTGGCATCCTTGGCCCATGCCCTTCTGCAGAGCCTCCCCATCTGGGGTCACACCAACACCCTTGGTATCTTCCTCCACTAACTTCCAGCCTGCATTTCCCTGGAGATGGGGGTATATCCATGGCATCTGACCCCTGAGTTTCTCCAGACACCCTCAGATGAGGGCCAGAGTGAGACCACAACAACCTGCATAGCCTACATGGAAATCCCTTTTCTTTCCCGGGCCCAGGCCTCTGCAGCCTGGTCTGGGCAGGACCCAGAACTGCCCCCAACAAACCCTATGCCCAGAAGCTCCTACAGCAGTCCCCCTCACTTCAGAGGCCATCACACCCCGAGGAGATGCCCACCTTGTCCCCATGCATAACAGTGTTTGGCAAGATTTTTCAGTAAGCAATGGGAGCTCAAGAGTTCCCTTCCATGCCTTTCTGAAGAGCCACTTGGCTTAATGCACTAGGCCCAGTGGCGGCCCTAACCTACCGCATCCGACCAAACAGGAAATAGAGATGTCGGGGTTTGGAATGGGCAACTTCTCTACCAGCCCCGAGGTTCTGGGGACCACCACGCAGAAGCAGGACTTCTGGCATCTGCCTGGGTCCTGGCTCACAGGTGGTGGCCCTGTCCCTCCCTGCCCACAGGAGCTCCCCAGGCTGATGCACTTCCCGGCCTGCACGGAATCCCTGATGGGCACCAACTGCGATGAGAAGCAGAGCTTCCTCCAGCTGCCAGAGACCCTGGCAGAGCTCAGGACCCGGCTGCGGGACGTGGGTCTCAGCTTCATCAGCCAGCTCCTCCTGAAGGGTCAGTACCTGGTGGCCTGGGGCCACCAGAGATCTCCCTGCATTTGGGGGGCTGCACTGCCCTACAGGGCAGCAGTTGAGGTTCCAGGCACTTGGAAAGAGCCCTGCCCGCCCATGTGCATCCCCCCAGGTGTCAGCCTCCTGGAAGCCCATGCCTCGCCCCAGAAGGATGCTGGGCTGTGAGAGGGTCCTCAGCAAAGCCCCCCCATCTCTCCCAGGCATTAAGATGAACTCCTACGAGGTGCTGCCCACAGTTATGGACAGGAAAGCTCTTCTCCAGTGTGAGTCCTCAACACTGGGGTCCGGCCCACGGGGGGTGGGGGGCAGGGAGAGGAAGGGGAAAAGAGCCCTGGGGTGCCCCATCTTCCCCAGCCCCACCGCCATACAGGCCAAGGTTCCAGGGGAGGCCTGCTCTCTTATGCCCTAATCGCCCGCGCAGGGCTGGAGACCTGAGAAGGAATCAGGCTGAGGCTCCCAGGCCCTAACAGGAAGGGGAGAAGGCTCCATCCTGTCCCCCCTTCCTCTCCCCTGCGGGTGGGGCTCTCCAGCCCTCTCGGGCCGCGTGGCACAACGTTGGTCCTCAACTGTGTGCCTGCGGAACAACAACCCCCCACCCTCCCAGTCAGCCAGGCTGCTTGGATGACCCTGTGCATTTCTTCCTGGACAACCTCCCTTTTCACTTGACATTCCTGAAGTGCCTTTTGCAGGCTGGGCTGCAGGCCAAATCCCACTGACGTCTCTGACATCTCAGAGGCCAAGGTGAAAGTCCTTGGTAAGCCCCTCTGAGTCACACCGTCAAGTTGCCCTTGACGCAGCCTCCATTTCACTGGGTCCTGCCTCCTGAACCAACAAAAAGGGAGAGGAGGGCTGGGTCTGGGGGGGCAGGGCAGGGGTCTCTTGGTTCTCTGCGTCTTTAGAAAGGCGGGCCTTGGATGGCAGCTAATCCTTCCTCCGGCTAAGTCAGGGGCACCTGAGGGCCAGCGGTGGGGGCAAGGAAGAGGGGGAGCTTGGGTGCCAACCCTGGGCGACTTCCTTGCAAATGGCACTCAAGGGAACACCTTCCTCACCCTCCCGGCTCCAGGGCTCTCCCCTGGAGGCCACTGACCCGGCTCCCACACCCTCCCGCTTCCCACAGATTACTGCAACCTCAACTTCGACCCCACCACAGCGAGCGAGGAGCTGTTCCTCTTCAAGGAGACGCACTCAGTGCTGAACCTGGGCATCCTGCTGGAGCCCCTGGCGGCGGGCGGCCCCTCCCCGGGCTTCAAGCAGTGGCCGCAGGTGCTGTGCTCGCACGGCCTGTCCGAGGGCCGCCACTACTGGGAGGCCGAGGTGTCCAACTCGTGGGTGTGCCTGGGCGTCTCCTACCGCCGCGGCTCCCCGCTCGGCGGCCGCCCGCGCCGCAGCATCGTCTACCTGCTGGGCCGCAACCCCTACTCGTGGTGCCTGGAGTGGGACTCGCTGCGGTTCTCGGTGTGGCACAACAACACGCAGACGGTGCTGCACGGCGGCTACCACCGCACGCTGGGCGTGGCGCTCGACTGCGGCGCGGGCTGCCTGTCCTTCTACGGCGTGGCGGGCGGCGTGAGCCTGCTCTACCGCTTCCTCGCCGCCTTCCCCGAGCCGCTCTACCCCGCCGTCATGGTCAGCAGCGGCGCCTCGGTCACGCTCAAGCAGCGCCCGGAGGCGTAGGGCGGCAATAAAGCTGGACTGGAGCGCTGGCTGCAGCGGGAGGGGAGCCACGGGGGGCGGGGGGCGCGCGGCCCCGCGGGGGAGGGGGCGGAGACCTTGCTGCCCACCTGCTGCCTGGGTGGCACCCACAGACGCCACGCAGTGGACCCCCGGCTTCCCAGAGCCACCCACTGCAGGGCTCGGAAACAGGCCAGAGTGCCCCGTGGAATTGGGGACAACCCGGACACCCCCAGAGGGGGGATTCCTGACCCCTACCTTCCCAGGCCCTATAAGAGATCCCATTAGAGCGTTCTCCAGGCGGGAATCTGGCTACTCAGTACCAGGGGCGCAGGGGCAAGCCTAGCCCACCTGTGGCCTGTCTGCCTCTTAGGCTCAGGTGGCCTGGCTGAGAAGGGGCACTTGTCCCATGGGGTAGGGGTTCTGTGGCACCGAATGGCGCTGAAGGAAATGATCCTATCTCAGATCCAGACAGGAAAGGGGTGAGGACCGGGGTCCAGGCAGGCGGAGGCTGCTGGCCCGCTGCGCAGAGCAGAGCTGTCACGGCTGGCTGGTGTTTTCCGCTGGGAGAGAGTGGCCCTGAGGCCCTCCCGAGTGGGGAAACCTTAAAGCACTCTACCCCCTCCTTAAAGCACTCTACCCCCTCCGCAGTGTTCTGGAAAGCTGCTTCCCAGCCCTTTGACCATAGACCCACCCGACTCAACCCCCAGAGGGTAGTAGCACTGTCCCCAAAGAGACTCCTCCCGCATCCAGTCATCTGCCATCTGACCTTGCCAGGCCAGATGCGTGCAATTCAGCAGCGAGGCTAGGCCCCACCTGGTCACAGTCCAACGACCTTGGCGGGAGCAGAGCTGGGGAACTCAGCCCTGGCGACTCCAGTCTCAACCACCACCCACTCCGGTGAATCCTGGGGGCCGGGAGGGAGCGGGGGCAGTAAGGTTAATGATTGGCTCTGAAGAGGAAAGATAAAAGTCACCAAGGGGAAATCCCTGGGGCAAGGTGGTCCAGAACCAGCCAATCGGTGGAGTCCCCACTGGGTGTTCCCGAATTCCAACTGCCTGGCACGTTCTCTGAGGAATTAGTAACCCCAGTTTCTCCTTAAAAAGCAGTCATTTTGAGTCAGGGGCAGAGCAGAGGGGGTAGGGTGTGCTCAGAAGGTCTTGCAAGGGAGGGGTGCCCTGGGGCTCCTCTGAGCCTGCCCTGCCTGTGGGCACAGATTGGGAGAGGGGCTTCCCTGCAGCAAGCACCAATTCCTATCTCTTGCGTGAGTAGAAGTGTTAGGGGGAGAGGATGTCCTGAGCTAATCCCATGGAGGCTTTGTGGACTCTACCCCCACTCCAGACCACAGCGGTTAGGACATTGGGAAAGACAAATCCCGTCACCACCAAAGGGAAGGTGGCTGGGACCTGAGGGTGGGGTTCAGCAGCCAGGTTTGGTATAAAAACCAGACACGTGGGCCTTGGGGGGGTCTTCTTTTGACTCTCCACCAGCTCTTGGCTCTCGGCCAGCTCTCAGAGTGCCATTGGGTTCCCAGGTCAGCGGATCCGGTAGGACGCATTTAAGACTTTATTTCCCTTTTTTCTCCCTGAGTTGTCCATTTCCTCATTTCCCCTTCCCTTGTAAATAAACCTTTTATGAACCTTCTGTGTGCGCCTGCAGTGGAGTATTAATAAGTCCCTTTGAAGCGTGCAGGTGAGGACCCACAGCCAGGCAACCCATTTTATATCGGGGCTGCCCTGTAACAGAAGAACTGGGGTGCAGGCCAGAAGCGGGGTGAGAGGATTGACCAGAGAGAGTGGGGAGCAGAACAGGTGGAGTGACTGAAATACACTGCTGAGGGGAGCAGCGGGGAGACAGGAGAGGTCTGCCGGGCCATGTGGGTCAGCTCCCTGGCTGGGGATCAAACAAACTCAGGCCATAGGGGTGATAATGCTGAGACTTAACCCCTTGGCCACCAGGGTGGCCCAGTTTTCACATTTTTTTAATAGGGAAAATTCAAAAGATCTTCTGCAATCTGCAAATAACATGATCTTCAAACTTCCGTGCCCATAAATGGAGCTTTCTGGAACACCAGCAGGCTTTGCGCTCTCTTCTGTTGGTCTGCTCAGCCCACGGTAGCAGAGAGTAGTAACTGCATCACAGCCTGCCCAGCTCGCCAAGCCCAGAATATCTGCCATTTATAGGAAGTTTGCCAGCTCTTGATTCGAGTTAATATAAACACACGGTAGTGGAAAGGGCTGTAAGGAGAGGTAGATGATGCTAGAAGGATTCTTTGGGGGCCATCCTGACCCCTGAGCTCAGGGAAGACTCTCTGGTGGGGTGATGTTTGAGCTGTGATCTGAGATGACAGAGTAATCCAGGCCAAGAGGGTGAGGACAGTGTCTCAGCGCCCTGGCAGCTGGGGGGCCACGGCCAGCAGAGACACTGATGTGGCAGGAGGGCAGCAAGCGAGGGAGAGAGATGCCAGCTAGAAGCGTGGGCAGGAGCCAGGCATCAGGGGCCTTGGGGCTGTACCAGGGGCTCATCTTTACCCTGCCAGTGCTGGAAGCCCACTGCAGGGGGAGCAGTGGGCACAATGAGATTGACATCTCAGAGAGATCAGTCTTAGTAAGGTGTTGGAAAGGGACTTGCGGTCTAGGCTGGATGACCGTTGGCAGGTGGGCCTGGGGTGGTAGTGATAGGACAGAGGGGCTAATGGTCAGACTGGAGAAATAGAAAGTAACGTCAGCAGGACTTGGTTATGGGCTGGATGTGGGGCATGAGACAGTCAAGGAAGTCCAAGGAAATCCATGGGACTTGGCACCTAAGTGGCTCCTGAGGCTGCCATTTACTGAAACAGGGCGCATGAAGGAAGACTAAGTTGGGGTGGAGGGTGACGGTGTAAATGGCAAGTTTCAGTGGATGTTGAGTTTGGGGGCATTTGCAGCACCTAGGTGCCAGGTTAACTATCTGGGCGAGACATAGTGGTGGGGTCATCGGTGGGGTCATCAGTAGACAGGAGGTGATAGGGCTGGAGCCACCCATGTAGAGTGAGGAGAGGGTGAAGGAGAGAGCCCTGGGGCTCTGCCCTTAAAGGTCAAGTGTAAATGAGTGGCCAGGACTGGAGGGAACCCGGAGAGAATGAGGCCCTGCAAGCCCAGAAAAGCACATTTCAAGAGGGTGTGGTCGATGAGGTCAGATGAGGACTAAATGCTGCCACTGGAGGTGGGAACATGGAGTGATCCGAGCACGAGCACGGAATCTCTTGTCCCATGGAGTTGGGGGGCGGAGGCAGGCGGTGTGCACAGACCCAGGGGAAGGGCACCTCCCAGACCCAGCGGGCCAGAGGAGGTGGGGCCGAGCAGGGAAGGGACATGAATGGGGGACAGTAGCTTGTCAGTGGGTGTGAATGCTTTGCAAAATGTGGTGGCAACACCCACGCTCCTGGCCCAGCAGGCAAGAGAGTAAAGCCGTCTGCATAGGCTTTTAAGCCAGAGCTGGCTCCCGGTCTTGCTCTGTGAATGGCCCTACGAAAATCTGCTGCCTGCAGGGAAGCCAGCCTTTCACCCCCATAAATGATGGAAGAACCAGATAGAGAAGATTTAACAGTGGGTACCAGCCTTGGCATCGCCACGGTGCAGTCCAGAAATCAGGAAAGTGATTACGCCTTTGCACTTGCCCTCCTCTGCACACAGACGGCGCCCACACACCCTCAGGCTGAGCGGGGAGCGCGAGGGGGGCGCCGGAGCTAAGGCAACTCCGGTGGCAGTGGGTGAAGAGATGCACCGATCAGGGAGCTTTCAGGCGCTAGAGCTGGGCGGGTTGGGAAGTGGGTGAGTATGCCAGAGCCCCCCCATATGGGTGGGGTGTTCTGGGAACTCAAAAGGCAGGTTTCCAGTGGAGCACCTGGAAAGTGAGGTGCTTTTGGAGAATGGAAGGCGGGGTGGGCCTGTGCTGGCCCCCGCTTCAGGAAGAGAGGCCGGGGAACGAGGGCAAAGGCAGGTGGCAGAGCTGTGGCTGGCAAAGAAGCTGAAGGCGAAGGGGCACGGGAGGGAAGCAGGTCCCTGAGACAGAGTGGAGGTGGGGCCGGGGTGGCGTGGGGCAGGCTGAGCTGGGGTAGCAGTGAGAAGGTCAGGAGATGGGGGGAGCTCCAGGAAGGGGGCTGGCCAGAGGCTGCTAAGAGGCAGGGAGGAAGCAGGAGAATGAAGAGGCTCAGGATGTGGGGGTGACCCCAAAACCTCAGGAACCCAACTCCAACAGCGCCTTCCGGAGCTGGGAGAGGGCAAGGGTGGGGGGGTTCGAAGCCAGGACTGTTTCCAGGCCGACCCTCTGGGAGTGCCGCCCACCTGATCTGTGCCCACATACCCGAAATCAGCCCGGGCTCAGCTCGGGAAACCTCACAGGCGGTATGAGGTCACCTGTGATTTGCCCTCTCCTCCTCCCCAGCTGTCCCCCATCAGGCAAGCTGCTGCCCCTGAGTGGAAGGGACCAGGACATGTCTGTCCAGGAACAAGGGGCTGTTGTAGCGCCAGGGGCAGGGGTAGCAGGTGCCCATCTGCCCAGGGCCAACATCTGCAGGCAGCCCCAGACAGATTGCCCATCAGAGCTGCATTCAGTGGCTCTTCAAAGTGGGGGGGGGGGCAGGAGTAAAGCCTTAAACTCTGGGGTCAGCTGACAAGCTGCCACATTCCCTGGGTAGAGCAGGCCAAGGAGGGTGATGTGGAAACAGAACAAAGAAGCTGCCTCTGGGGCCGGGAACGAGAAGGTGCTGAAGTGTCCCAGCTGCCAGTAGCGTCTAGGAGAGGCTGAACACGCACGCTGGCTGTGCTAAGGACATGGGGTACGGCCAGAAGTCAAGAGCTGGGGAGAGGACAGAGAAACTAGAAGCCTATTCTGGAAGTCACAGTAATTAAAATATTTTTAAAGGCTCCCAGGACCTGGGCTTGTGGTAGTTAAGACCCTGGAAGGGAGAAGCAACTTGACAGGGCAACACTCCATTCCTCCACCCAGCCAACAAGTCAGCAAGTAAACAGCCCTTATCACTGTGCTCGGTACCCTTGTCATCATCCCACTGTTCTGTGCCCAGCACTGTGCTGAGTGCTGGGGAAACAATGGGCCTCAGGAGGCTTAGTGGGGAAATGCATATCACTCAGCAGGACTAATGCCACAACTTGGGAGGTCTGGGAGGACTTCCTGGAGGAAGGGGCTTCTGAGCTGTCACCTGAAGGTCAACGAGGTGAAGAGGAAAACCATCAGGATAGAGAGTTCCAGGGAAAGGAAGCAACCAAGCACATGAAAGATCTCAGGGGAGTCCACAGACCACCAACAGAAAGTGATGGTGGTGTCGACTTTTTTTTTTTTTTTTTAAAGATTTATTTATTTATTTATACAAGCACTGGGTACAGTCAGAAGCACAGGAGGGTGAGAGAATTCACCAGAGACAGAGCGGGGAGCAGAGCAGGCAGAAGGACCGAAGTACACTGCTGAGGGGAGCAGCAGGCGGCAGGAAAGGTCTGCGCGCCATGTGGGACCCTCGCTGGTGGCCAGGGATCGAACCAGTGCTGCAGAGGCTGTGGGCAGCTTCGCAACCCAGCGTTCAACCACTGTGCCACTGGGGAGGCCCTGGTGTCGACTTTTTTTTTTTTTTTTTTTTTTAAAGATTTATTTATTTATTTATACAAGCACTGGGTACAGTCAGAAGCGCGGGAGGGTGAGAGAATTCACCAGAGCCAGAGCGGGGAGCAGAACAGGCAGAAGGACCGAAGTACACTGCTGAGGGGAGCAGCGGGCGGCAGGAGAGGTCTGCGCACCATGTGGGACCCTCCTCTGGTGGCCGGGGAGCAGCTGGGGATCGAACCGGCTCTGCAGAGGCTGCGGGCAGCTTCGCAACCCAGCGCTCAACCGCTGCGCCACCGGGGAGGCCCCTGGTGTCGACTTTTAATGATGAATGGCAACTACGCTATTCTCTAACTCCTTACTGTTCATTTCAAAAAGATGTATCATCTTGGCAGGTGTCTTAGTTCCCTTATCTGTAGGATATCGCCCCTTTCAACCCTGGGGTCCTGGTCACCCACCTCATTGACAGCTGTCATAAGACCCTAGTAAAATTGGATCTGGTGGCTAATCTGGGGGCTCAGACTTGCGCTTAAGGGACAAAGTGACAGCACAAGTCTGGGGAGGGCTGCAGGGCGACCTGTGGAGGGTCCCCATCCCATCTCTGAGAGTCTCAGCACAGTGGCCCACTCCAAACTCTGGGCACAGAGTCTAGGTGGGCAGATGCTACTAATTCCATCTTGATGAAGTAGAAGATGAAGTTTTAGGATGGGAGTCCCCAGAGGATGGTGGCATCCTGGGAAACCTCCCAGGTTTTGTTTTTAAAGATTTATTTCATTTATTTATGCATAGAAGAACTGGAGTATAGGCCAGAGGTGCAGGAGGTAAGAGGATTCACTAGCAACAGAGTGGGGAACAGAACAGGAGGATCGACTGAAATACACTGCTGAGGGGAGTGGCGGGGAGACAGGAGGGGTCTGCTGTGCCAAGTGGGTCAGCTCCCTGGCCGGGGATCCAACTCAGGCCACAGTGGCTGGCAACAGCTTGATAGGGCTGAGACTTTAACCTCTGCACTACCAGGAAAAACCTCCCTATTTGACTTTTTCAGAAGTTAGGAGTCTCCAGGGAGTCCCAGGTATTGAATCCAGCCTGCTCTGAGGAGCCTGGGGAGGTACTGCTGCTCACAGGGTGAGGTTGCACTGAGATAAGGGGTGCTGAGATGTGCAGACCCCTGCTGAACCCCACACACGACCTCCTAAGACCTAGGACCATCCTTATGGGACAGTGGGGTATGCCTCAGTCTAAGCTGAATACCCTCCCTTGTCAGAGCCAAGTCCAGCTCTGGGTGAGCCCTAAGAAAATGATCAGCAGGGCCTCCCCGGTGGCGCAGCGGTTGAACGCTGGGTTGCGAAGCTGCCCGCTGCCTCTGCGGCGCCAGTTCGATCCCCGGCTGCTCCCCGGCCACCGGAGGAGGGTCCCACATGGCGCGCAGACCTCTCCTGCCGCCCGCTGCTCCCCTCAGCAGTGTACTTCGGTCCTTCTGCCTGCTCTGCTCCCCGCTCTGGCTCTGGTGAATTCTCTCACCCTCCCGTGCTTCTGACTGTACCCAGTGCTTGTATAAATAAATAAAATAAATCTTTAAAAAAAAAAAAAAAAAAAAGAAAATGATCAGCAGCTCTCCTGCCCGCCTGTGTCTCTGCAGATCTCTCCTTTTTTTCTTTTCCTTGATAAATTTGCTGTCTGCAGATGGGGAAAAAAAGAATCACAAGCACAGTATGATTTATGTCTGAGTTGCACCTTACAACTCGACACAAGTATCTCCTACGTAACTCACCCAGAAGTTGAGCCATCCTTGTGGGTTGGAGAGACATTTCACCCACTAGGCATCATGGGTTTGATTTGCATTTCCTTGATGACTAATGATGTTGGGCATCTTTTCATGTGCTTCTTGGCCAGTTGTGTATTTTTTATTTTAAAATTTATTTATTTTGCATACAAGAACTGGGGTGCAGGCCAGAGGCGCGGGGGGTGGTGTGAGAGGATTCACCAGAGACAGAGTGAGGAGCAGAACAGGAGGATCTACTGAAATACACTGCTGAGGGGAGCAGTGGGGAGACAGGAGAGGTCTGCTGTGCCAGAGGTCAGCTCTCTGGCCAGGGATCATGCTGGCCACAGCTTGATAACGCTGTGTCTTTAACCCCTGCGCCACCAGGGAGGTCCCCAGTTGTGTATCATCTTGAAGAAATGTCTAGTCAGATCCTTTGCCCACTTTTAAATGGGGTTGTTTGCCTTTTTATCATTGAATTGTGAGAATACTTCACATATAGGGTTTGCAAATATTTTCTCCCCTCCTAGGTTCCCCGTTTCACTTCATAGTGTTTGGGCACAAAAAATAATTTTTAATTTCAACAATGTCCAATTTGTGGTTTTTTTCCCTTTGTTATTTTGATGCTTTGTTGTTGTTTCCAAGAATCCATTGCCTAATACAAGGTTTTATCCTTTTGGTTTTTATATCTTCATTTATGATTGTCAAAAAAGATGCGTGGTAGAAGTCCAACGTCATCCTTTTCCACGGGGATTTAGGGTTGTTTCAGAACCATTTGCTGAAAAGACCTCATTTTTCTTATTGGATTATCTCAGCACCCTTGTGGAAATCAACTGATCATAAATGTGTCTCTCTGTGCTATACTGTCTTGATTACTGTAACTTTTTTTTTTAAAGATTTATTTATTTATTCATACAAGAGCTGGGGTACAGGCCAGAGATGCGGGGGGTGAGAGGATCCACCAGAGACAGAGTGGGGAACAGAACAGGCAGACGACCAAAATACACTGCTGAGGGGAGCAGCAGATGAGACAGGAGAGGTCTGCCGCGCCGTGTGGGTTTCTCCCTGGCCAGCCAGGGATTGAATTCAAGCTGCAGAGGCTGTGGATTGCTTCACAGTGCTTTATAGTGCAGTGCTTAATCCCTTGCGCCACCAGGGAGGCCCGATTACTGCAACTTTGTAGAAATTATATGTTTATCCAGGGTGGATTAAGTGGGGAAAAAGCTGGAAAAGAGACTGCAATTCCCAGAGGCACTTGCAGAGGAGGTGGGTGGGCCTCCTCTCACCTGCTCCAGGACTGAGGAGTCACCCTCTCTTTTCTGCTCCCCTGAAGCTCATCTCTAGGTTTGATTTTTGGGTTTTTTTTTTTTTTTTTTTAGATTTATTTATGCATACAAGAGCTGGGGTGGGACCTCCCTGATGATGCAGGCTGTTGAGCCCAACACTGTGAAGCTGTCTGCAGTCTCTGCGGTGTGGGTTCGATCACTGCCGGCCTGGGAGCTACCCACATGGAGCCGCAGACCTCTCCTGTCTCACCCGCTGCTCCCCTCAGCAGTGGATTTCGGTCAGTCTGCCTGTTCTGTTTCCCGCTCTGTCTCTGGTGAATGCTCTCACCCTCCTGCACATCTGGCCTGTACCCCAGTTCTTGTATAAATAAATCTTTTTTTAAAAAAAAGAGCTGGGATGTAGGTCAGAGGTGAGAGGACTCCCCAGAGACAGAGTGGGGAGCAGAACAGGCAGATCTACTGAAATCCAGTGCTGAGGGGAGCAGCTGGTGAGGCAGGAGAGGTGCGTGGCGCCATGTGGGTCAGCTCCCTGGTGGGGACCTGAGCTCGGGCTGCAGAGCTGGGATTGCTCCACAGTGCTGGCGCTTAGCCCCTTGCGCCACCAGGGAGGCCCCAGCCCTAGGCATTGACAGGACGGACTCCCAGCAGCTAAGTCCCCAAAGAAGGGACGCTCCCACCCCACGCCCGCCGGAGGTGGTGCCTCTCCATCCCAGGCTTTCTCCCTTCCCGCCCGGGCCCGGGAGCCCCAGCAGGAGCAGGCGAAGGCGCGGAGGCCACGCAGGGCCTGTGCCAACGACATGCTCGTGTGAAACCCCCCCGCGGAGCCGGCTCCCCCGCCCGTGCCCGCGGCCGCGCCCCGGAGAGGCCGCGCCCCCTCCCGCCTCGCGCCTCCCGACACCGCCGGGCCGGCTCCCAGGTGGTCCCGCCCACGGCGCCCGCCCGGGCCGCCTGCGCCGCGCGCGCTCGCCCCGCGGGAGCCGAACCGCAGCTCCGGGCCGCGGCCCCGCGCGTCCCGCCGCGGCCCCCGGGCCCCTCCGCGGGGGTGGGTCCGGGGTGAGGATCCAGAAACGTCTTCCTGTCCGGGTCCCGGCGGCCGCAGCCTCGGCTGCTGGGGACCCCACGCCGGGGGGTGGGGGGGGCTCCAGAGCGACTCCTCGCCCGCCACGGCCGGAGACGGGCGCGTGGGCGGGACCGGGCGGCGTGGGCGGGACCGGGCGCCTCCCCAGGCCCGGCCCGCGGGCTCCGCGCTGGCGCCGCCGGGGCGTCCGGCAACCCCACCCCAC
Organism: Talpa europaea; assembly: GCF_964194135.1. Classification (NCBI taxonomy): domain Eukaryota; kingdom Metazoa; phylum Chordata; class Mammalia; order Eulipotyphla; family Talpidae; genus Talpa; species Talpa europaea. The sequence goes on from NC_140074.1 coordinate 133,027,970, forward strand.
CCGGGAGAGCGCGCTGGGAGGCGGCCGGCCGGATTGGGGGGCCAGGCGGGCCAGGGTGAGCAGAGGTCATGGAACTCCTGTTGCTTAAGCCTGGGGGTGGGGTACGGGGCACAGGGGTACGTTTTCGGTCCAAGATGGAAGGAGGGGGGCCAGTCCCGCTTGGCATGCGGAACCCACTCCCTCCTGGTGGGCCGGGGGCTTGCACAGCCGGCCGGGGTTTGCAGTCAGGTCAGCCCCAAGTTCACTGCTCCGCCTGCTCTGCCCTCCAGTGGGAGCCCCACTGCTGCCGGGTGTTCTGGGCTCTAGGCCCTGCACCCCGCCAGCTGTGGAGTCTGGGGAGGGAGGGGATCGCCGGAGCCAGGGGGGGGGGTGCCCATCTTTTCTCTGCTTCTGGGACTGGGGCTCCTCCTCCTCACTGTGGAAGAGAGCCTGGAGATGCGGGAGGAGGCCCCTGCACTCTGGCTACCGGCCCCCCAACTCCAAATCTCTGCCATGAGAGTGTCAGCTGGCCCTGTGACCATGACCACAAACTCGGAGGCACTGGGAAAGGATCCTGAGGGTCTCGCAAGGAATCTGCCATCAGATGGGAAGCCCTGAGAAGGGGGGTATGTGCCACGGGAGGAGGACAGGAAGCATCATCTGAATTGTTGCTGTGCCCACAAACCCAACCTCAGGCCATTGGGCCTTGGTGATGTGGGCGCTCTGGGCTGGGGTCCTTGAGGTCTGAGGTCCGCAGCTCCGTGGAAAGCTGCTCACCTCCGCCCCAGGAAGGAAGAGCAAAGCCTCAGCAGCCCCGTCTCCCGTGGGCACCGGCAGCGGTGTGGTGCCCTGGCTCCCGTGCAAAGGAAGGACCACTTCCCTGCTGGGGTAGAGGCAAAACCAGAGCCCCCCAGCCCCATGGCTTCTCTGTCCCCCTTGAGTCTTCGGGAATGGACCTGCCTGCCAAGAAGTGGGGTCACCCCTGGACTTGTCTGCCCTCCTGGGGAGCACAGGTGGGTCACATTAATGTTATCGTTTGAGCTCTGCTGGAGACTGGGTGGCGGCTGGGGTTCATGAGCAGGTGCCTGCTGCCGCTGTAGAAGAGGGGGTGGCAGTTGCAATGAGAAACCAGCAAATGGTCCACCCCAATGCGGAGTGAGAACCACTATAGGCAGGGGGCCCGGCCCAGCGTGGGGAGGCGGGCAGCAGAAGCTCCTTGGAGTGCTGTCAGAGCTGAATCTTGAAGCAACAGTGGGGCTTGTCTCTGGCTGTGGGTTTTGGAACTAAATTCCTGAGGAGGGACTGGCCTGCGAGGGGAGGGAGCCAGAGGGCCAACTGGCCATAAAAACTGTGTGACCTGGTGTTGCAGGGAGCCTGGGGGGAGACGGCCCCTGGTGGGAGGGCTGAGTCTCCTGAGGAGTGGGCGCAGAGGTCCTTGGCCTTAAGAGGCAGGTCTCCCAGCTGGCAAAGAGAGAACACAGGAGCTGAGACTTTGTCTTCTGCGCTCTGATGCCCGGGAGACCTAGAGGGAGAAGCCTTGAGGAGCCTAGGGCTTTGAGAGGCTCTGGGGCAAAGGCTGGTGCAGAGTGGAGGTCAGAATCCTGGGCAAAGTCCCCAAGGGACTGTGGGGAAGTGCTACTAGAAGTGCTCCCAAAGGGGAGCAGGACGGGATGAACAAGAAGGGGCCAGGGCTGGGGGGGATGGACAGCTGGGCTGGGCCCCAGCCTCCAGAACCCCCTCCGGTCTCCTCTCTGCTCTCCCTTTCTCACTGCCTCCCCGGGGTCAGTTGACAGCATGCGGCTTCTAAGTGAAACCGGCAGGTTCCCAGGGCTTGGGCGTACCAGGGGTGGGGCAGCGGTGAAGGGCAGGGCAGGAGGAGGTGAGGCGGCCAAGGAAGGTAGGTGGACCTTCTGGGAGCGAGAGGGGAAAGTAGAGGACTTCAAGGGGCCTCCCGGATGTGTCAGAGCCAGTGTGCTGGAGGAGCGTGCGTCTGAGGTTTGCCCTCAGCCTAGAGCTGGGCCAGGAGGACAGGGGATGGGCTGGGGAGCTGGGGGGCTGGATCCTCTAGGGCCAGCAGTCGAGGCATATGGGGACGGGGAGGGCAAGAGGTGTTTTCCTGCCACAAGCAGGGCTCAAGGTCGCACGCACACATGCTTGCTCCTTCACCCCTGAGGCTGGGGTGAATGGGACACCTTTTTTTTTTCTCAAAGATTTATTTATTTATGCACCCGAGAGCTGGGGTACAGGCCAGAGGCGTGGGGGAGGGGTGTGTGTGTGTGAGGGGACTCACCAGAGACAGTGGGGAGCAGAACAGGCAGACTGACTGAAGTACACTGCTGAGGGGAGCAGCAGGCAAGTCAGGAGAGGTCTGCGCCCCATGGGGGTTGCTCCCTGGCTGGCTGGGGATCGAACTTGTGCTGCAGTGGCTGCGGATAGCTTCATGGGTTGTGTCTTAACCCTTGTACCACCAGGGAAGTCCGGGACACCCTTCTTGGCTGGGCTTCTGGGGTCCTTTGGGGAGGGAGGACTGGAGCCTCGAAGGAGACAGTTTAGGGTGGATGCAGCTTGGGTGCTATTTCAAAGCTCCTGGGCCTGGGGGGAAGGTGTGAGGTGCTGGACTTGGCAGGAAGAGGGGGTTTCATATTTCTGAGAATTTCCTGAGTTTCCATGGGATCCAGGACCTGGGGCTAAAAGGAGGGAGGCTGTGGGAGCAGTAGCTTGTGGAATACGCTGGCTTCACTGAGGCGAAAGGATCCCCAAGTGCAGGTGAGGTCTGCGGGTGGTGGGGTGCCACGGAGCAGGGGAGCAAGCAGGTGGGGCGGGGTGATTGGAACAGGGCTATCTACCTTGGAACCTGGGACGACTGGTGAGGGCAGCTTCTGGGCTTCTGGGGTGGGGGCAGTGGCCTGATGGTGGCCCAGAATGAGCCAAAAACCACAAGGGGGGTGTGCGCGCACTGCCCAGTGGGTGACCATGTGTGTTATGTGTATCTGCATGTCTGTGTGTCATGTCTGTGTGCTTTTGTTTAAATCTCTCTGGGTTTGCCTTGTATCCGTGTGTGTATCTGTGTATTCCTAAGTCTCTGTGTGTCCACGTATGTATGTCTGTAGATTTTCTCTGTGTGTGTGTCTGTGTGTGTCTCTACGAGTCCATTTCTCAGTGTCCGTGTCCGCCCGCGTGTCTGCCCGAGTGCCTGAGGTCTCCGTGCTTGTGTGTGTGAGGGTGACTCTCGGACCGTGGCGGGCGGCCTGTGCCTGTTGTGGATGTGCTGCGCGTGGCCGGGGGCGCCCCGGAGAGCTAGTTTGTAGGGTGATTTCAGACGAGACCTGCACCTTCTTGAAAACTGCTTGTGTGGCACTTTTTTCGGTGTTCTGTGTGTGTGTACATTTCTGGGCTGCTCCCAGTCCTGGCTGGCTCACCTTGTCCTTCAAGATAGCACTGATGGTGAACTTTGCTGTCACGCGGCGTTGCGAAAGCCTGTGTGTGAGCCAGGAGCCCTGGATATGAATGAGAATGTGCCTGTGTGCCTGCTTCGGGACTGCCCTGGCTGGGGGCGGCTCCACTCGCCAGGAATGATTGAATGCTCCTGGGTGCAGGGGCCCAAGACCAGGCCAGGAAGTCCCGCCCACTGACCACCTAGTGATGCACCCAGCAGAAAGAATTCCAAGAATTCACCCCACCTGCCCTGTCCTGCCGATTGCTCACCTGGCCGCCCCTCCTGTCCCTCCTGCCAGGCTGGCTCTAGGAAGTGGGTGAAAGGAGATGCCAAGGCCAGTGCGTGGGCCTCTGGCCACCTCCCAGGGGAGGTGCCCCTCTGTGATACCTGGTGCCAGGGCAAGAGGAAGGGAGGGTTTCAGCCACCGGGGAGGTGGCGGGTGGGCTGGGAGAGGGCTGCCGCCTGCCGGCTGCCTGGCTCCATTCTGTCCCCTCCCCAGGTGGCCGGAGCCGTGGTAGCAGCAGTGGCGGGGCTGTGGCAACACTCCTAGCAGAGGATGGCCCAGGCCCTGGAGCGCCCCGAGGGCAGCTGGGCCTGGGTGGTGCTGCTGTCCTCCATGGTGACCCAGGGCCTCACCCTGGGCTTCCCCACCTGCATCGGCATCTTCTTCACCGAACTCCAGCGTGAGTTCCAGGCCAGCAACAGCGAGACCTCCTGGTTCCCCTCCATCCTGACAGCCATGCTTCACGCAGGGGGTGAGCAGCCTGGGGAGGGCCCAGGGCGGGATGAGAGCCTGGGCTGGGGAGGAAGCCATGCTCCCCGGCCTCCTGAATCCCTCTCTCTGTGGCTGGAAACGCTGCCTGGTGGGGTGAATCCCTGGAGTCACCTGATGTCAGCAGGGCCTGCCCCCTGCCTGGAATCCCCATGTGTGTGGGGAGCACCTGTGCGGAGTCTGCCAGGCTGGGCCAGGCAGAGCTTGGGGTGGAGGCGCCTGTCCTCTTGGCTGCTGCTGGAGGATCCATCCCGACCGGAGGCAGGCTGGGTGCTGGCGCAGACCCCAGGCATGACCGGAGGTCAGAAACCAGCTACGTCACCTCCCCGAGGCACAGTTTATTCCTCTCCCATATGGGCGCTACACCCAGCTTCCTGCCCCCCTTCCACATAGGCTGACAGGGACGAGCACATGAGGCCTTGTGTTTTAGAGCCTCTGATGGGGCGGGGGACTGCCAGGGCTGGGAGATGGAGGGAAGGCAGGCCTCACTCTGCCCGACCCCCCATTTCCTGGATGACTTTTCCAGGAGCCTCACCACCCCCACCTACCTACCCTCCGGGTCCTGCACAAGAGCCTTGGGCCCAGGGCCTGTCTCCTGGGAGTTCTCCAAGGAGACTCCACAGACAGCCACTTCATGGGGAGGCCGGTCAGCTGGAGGCAGACAATGGACCACAGTGCTCTCCCCATGCCTGTTTGCTGCCTCGGCTGACCCCATCTCCTTGCCTACCTCTTGCCACTCTCCCTCCACTTGACATCAGAAGCCTGCTTGTTATTCCGGGTTCTTCCCCCCACTCAGGAGAAGGCCAGACTGGGGTAGATTGCCACCCTGGCTAGGATGACCCCGAAACCTGCCACCCAAGGTGGGGGGTCTCAGGGCAAGAGAAAAGTCCAGGCCTAGCCCAGATCACCTGCTCTTTTGGCCTTGGAGGTTGGGGCAGACGTGGGACTCTAGTTCAGAGAAGGATCTGGGCCAGGGGCTGGGAACCAAGGCGTCCAGTGGGGTCCCCACTCTCTGGCCAGCGTTAGACTCACCCTCCAGGCACTCCACATCTCCATCAGCCTGGGATTCCTGTGTCTGTCTCTCTCTCCCATACCCACACACCCTTGCCTACGCTCATTCCAGATATCACAGGCATTTTAAACCTGGAAGTATCATGAGTCCTAAGCATTTCCCACCCCACCCCAGAGAGCAAGCAAGCGCCATGTGGTAGTCCTGCCCCAGGCAGCCGTGAGTCCATGGCAGAAGAAGCGGCTGACACAGGGAAATCCCCTCCACCTGTTCCCTCTGCCCAGCACCCTCCAATATCAGTGAAACTGGCATATCCCAGCTCCCACCCCAACTCAATGACTCAGGACTTTTCTCCAGAGCCGCCTTTGCTATATCAGGCCAGAGCATGGATCAGCGTGTCCTCCAGGGCCTCGCCTCTCCCTCTGCCACCACAGGGACAGTGGGTCAGCAGCCTCTTCTTGTTTCTCTTGGGATGGGTACTGGCTTCCTCTGCCATCTGGCGCTCACACTGGCTCACACACTCCCCATGTGCACACATGCTTTCCCTATCCCTTTACCCCACTCTGGGAGAGGAACTCCAGAGAAACACCACTATGTGGGCTTGTGGGACTGGGCCCTCCCTTTGGTGTGTGTGGAGCAGCCCAGCCAGGACTGGTTCATTTCTGGGTCTGGGCTGATGAGAAAGCAGGTCAAGGTCAGGGAGGGGAACAGCCCCCTCCACCAGCAACCAAACTTCTGGGGGCAAGAGTGGGGAGCAGAATAGTGCTGAGAGGAGCAGCAGAGAGACAGGAGCGGTCTCCTGCGCCATGTGGGTCACTCCCTGGCTGGGGATTGAACTCAAGCAGCAGTGGCTGCTGATAGCTTCATAGTGCTGAGACTTTAACCCCTGCACCACCCGGGAGGCCCTGCTCACCAGGATTTAGATGCCCTGGGCTGTGTCCATTCAGGTCATGAGCCAATCCTGGTTCAGGCTGGAGGTGCCCTCAGGTCAGTGCAGAGGAGGCCCTCGATCTGTCTCCCTGGGGATCCCTACCAGGTGAGACTGAATGTTTGTAGCACCTCACCTCACCACTGCCCAGACATGACCCAGTCTGAGCCCTCCCTCTGTCGGGGAGGAAACTGAGGCACAGCGAGGCATCAACCTTCCGTGGCGGGTTGGGGATCAGAATCTAGGCCTGGAGCTTCCAGGGCTGGTGCCCTTCAAGCCAGCTGGCTGGTTCCTGCTAGAACCTGTCCCAGCCTCACTGTCCCCTCCCCACAGACCTCTGCAGTCAACTGGCTGGCTCCTCACTCCCCTCCCCTTTCCGCAGGACCCCTTTGCAGCATCCTGGTGGACCGCTTTGGCTGCCGAGTGGCAGCGATGCTGGGGGGCGTGCTGGCCTGCCTGGGCATGGTGGCCAGCTCCTTCTGCCGCACCCTCAGCGAGCTGTACATCACAGCAGGATTCATCACAGGTGACTGCCATTCCATGACAAGGCTCACCAGGCGCCTGGTGCAGGTGAACAGGGCGGGCACAGCACCTACTTATGGGGCCACCCCCAGTTTTGCAAGGGAGCATGAGCAACAATGAACAGAATACTAAGAAGGGTGGTTTCTGCTCGTGACCAGCACCTGACAAGACAGGACCACCGATGGGGCAGTGTCCCGGCTCGGGCGAGGGTGGGCAGAGATCAAGTGAGTCAGGAGAATACCAGGCGCAGCAGGGACAGGAGGGCTGGGGAGGCCACCATGTTTCAACATGGCAGTTAGAGAAGCTGGCAGAGACCCAAGGCTGTGAGGGAGTCTGCCATGAGGGTCTCCCGGGAAGAGCATTCCACAGAGAAGGAACAGCCGGAACTGTCAGGGAACATTGAGGGGGCCAGAAGGGTAGAGGGGCATGAATATGGGGGTCTCATTCCTATTACGCAACCCTTATTCATAAAGCCCCCCTCTGTTGTGGTGTTGAGAACACAACGCGGAGCCAGCTGGGGGCGGGGGCAGGGGCCAGGTCCTGACTGGGGTGAGGGTGATTGTAGCGCCACCCTGAGGCCGTGCTCAGAGGAAGACGTCCAGGGGCTCATTTAGAAGGTGGGAAATGAAGGGGGCAAGGACCTGGGACCAGGGCTCGTGGCCTGGTCGTGAGCTTCCTCCCCAGCGTATTCGGCTACGCAAGTGCAGGCGTGAGGGGGGCACGGACAGGCCCCACTGGACTGAGTCAGGAGAGGACGGTCTGGAAGCAGATTCTAGGCAGAGGCAACCACCAGTGTCCCAAGGGAGGGGGCTGCTTGGTGTCCAGGGGCAGAGAAGAGCCGCTGACGTGACGTGATCAGGGTGAGTGACAGGCAGTGGCCTGAGAGAGGAGGTGGCCAAGAGCCAACCCACATGGAGCCTTCCAGGGCAGAGTAAATATTCTGGATTTTTTCCTAGGTGCAGTGGGGAATCTTTGGAAGGTGATAAGCAGGGAAGAGATGCAATCTAATTCCTTTCTTAAAGGGCACCCTGGTGCTATGCCCAGGGGAGTGGGTGTGGCCCTGGCAGCCTCAGGAAGGCAGATCAGGGAGGTGTCAAGGCAGGCCAATTTCATCTTACACACCTGGGGACCTGGAAGTGGGTCTGGGCTAGAAAGGAAGGAGGCCAGATGTGGGACATGACCTCCTAGCCCCACTCGGGGGCGGATGGGAGGCCTCGAATGCCCTCGAGCTGGCCTTCCCTCTCTCCTGCAGGCCTGGGCTTGTGTTTCAGCTTCCAGTCCAGCATCACTGTGCTGGGCTTCTACTTCTCCCGCCGACGGCCGCTGGCCAATGCCCTGGCCTCCATGGGCGTCTCCCTGGGCATCACGCTGTGGCCACTACTCTCCCGCTACCTCCTGGAGGACCTAGGCTGGAGGGGCACCTTCCTTATCTTCGGTGGGGTCTTTCTCCACTGCTGCGTCTGTGGAGCCATCATGCGGCCCATGGCCACCAGGGTGGCCGCTAAGACCAGAGAAGTCCCCCACCCGCCTTCCAAGACACCGGCTCCCAGCTGCCTGGCAAAGTGCGGCCAGGCCATCCAGCGCCACCTGGCCTTCGACGTCCTGCTGCACAACGCAGGCTATCGCGTGTACACCCTGGGCATCATGTGGATGATCCTAGGTTTCCCGCTGCCTCACATCTTCCTGGTGCCTTACGCCATGAGGCACGGGGTGGACGAGCACAAGGCGGCCCTGCTCATTTCCATCATCGGCTTCAGCAACATCTTCCTGCGGCCTTTGGCAGGGATGCTGGCCGGCCGGCCCACCTTTGCTGGCCACCGCAAGTACCTGTTCACCTTGGCCATCCTGCTCAACGGGCTCACCAACCTGGTGTGCACAGTGTCAGCCAACTTCTGGGTGCTGGTGGGCTACTGCCTGGTGTACAGCGTGTCCATGAGCGGCGTGGGTGCCCTCCTCTTCCAGGTCCTCATGGACCTCGTCCCCATGGATCGCTTCTCCAGCGCCCTGGGACTCGTCACCGTCCTGGAGAGCATCTCCATCCTCATCGCCCCGCCGCTGGCTGGTGAGGCCCTGGGAGGGAGGGTGGCCAGACGTGAGTGGGCAGAACATGGGATGGGGCAAAGGAGAACCGTCTGGATAGATGGAGTTCAGTGTCAAGGGGTAGGGACTTGGACTCTGGGATTTTCTGAAGCACCTCTGGGGACTGGCTACAGCCTGTTTCCCAACTGGCATTTGAGGTGTGAAGAGTTAAAAATAGGGTTTGCATAGCAGACTTATCTGAGTCCTTCATCTTCCCATCTCTACCTTTGTTTCCCTATCAGGGAAATGGGGGTGACAATAGAATCTACCTGGGAGGTTTGTAAAGCAAAGAGCTTAAGGGCCGAGTAAGCACTCAGTTACTCCCCAGTTCTCACACTTCCTGCCCATGGGGCCTGGGCAAGTCATTTTCCTCCTCTGAGCCACAGTGTCATCTGCAAAATGCAGAAAAGAACCTGTCACAAGCCCCAGTTCCCCCATGCCAGTCACTGGGTGGGCATGGCTGAGGGCAGAGAGGAATTCCGTTCTCTTACCTCCTGGTGGGAGATTCGGAAATCAAAGCAGGGACACATGTGTGATCCCAATGGTGCTTGGAAACAGGCAGGGAAGCAGCGACCCGCACGAGAGCAGGGCATTGGGAGTCCTTGGAAAGGTTGGTGGCGCCCTCGGGCTGCGGGCAATCATGGACACGGACCTGTGGCTATTACAGGAAGACAGAGGGCACTCTTCCAGGGGTGGCGAGGTATCCCCGGTCTCCAAGTTTGTTCTCCAAGCCAACAAGTGGGGAGAGCTATCCAGGAGAAATGCAGGTAGGGCCAGGGTGTGACCGAGCAGAGATCCCATATTCCACCGGCCCCCTTGTCCTGGACTTCCTGCTGGCAAGGGCAAAGGAGACGTGCCCTGAAGTCTCCTCCTCTTGAGCATTCTTCCTGCCCAGGCCAGAACAGGCTTCCTATCTCCTGCTCCTTCTTTTACTCAGCAGATGGTCACTGAGTACCCTGGCTGAAAGCAGTTTAGCTGGGGAGGCCCAGTAGCTTCAGGCAGTGACCTAACTTGCTTGTGTCCCCTAGGCCTCCTCCTGGATACCACCAATAACAACTTCAGCTATGTGTTCTACATGGCCAGCTTCTTCCTCATCTCAGCTGCTCTCTTCATGGGCAGCAGCTTCTGTGTCTTGCAGAAGAAGGAGAGGCAGGGTAGGCAGGCTGAAGCAGAAGAAGCCAGCAAGGGCCACCCCGTGGAGGGCGCAGATGGTTCCGAGAAGCGCCTGTGCTCAGAGGCCACATCTGTGACCAGCATCTGAGTCCTCAGTGAGTGACCTCTGCCTCGGACAAGAATGGGATGTCCAGCTGCTGTGCCAGGACTGGGATGGAGGGCTGCCCAGGAAACCTAGGCCACAGGCTGGCCAGGGTCTGTGCATCGGGACTCAGCTAGGAGCTGGGGCCTTGCAGGCCCCCTCTGAAGACTCAGAGGTCCTGCCAACTAGTGGACTCCAGGAGCAGATCCTCCTCATGTTCCTTGGGCACCGGCTTCCTGGGGTGTGGGTCAGGGCCCTGCTGGGGGCTGCCCCAGTGCAGCTGTTGCTATGACTCAATACACTGGACTTCGAAGTCCAGCCTGGCTGCCTCCAATGTAATCTCTTTGTCCTTCTCTAGCTTCCAGATGGTTCCAAAGGAGCTCACCCCTCCTCCGCCCCCCCGTCCCCATTCCCAAGTGACCCAGCCCACATCATTGTTGGGGTAACCAAGGCTGGCACTTTGGTTGCACTCAGCACAGTTAGCTGGGCCTCACACTGACTAGAGCTCTGGGAAGACGGGCCTTGTGAGAACCAGTGGTGACCTGCGGTGGTGGAGGGCCGGGCTGAGGAATCAGCCTGGGTTAAATGTTGGGTGCAGTCCCCATCCTGTTCCCTGGGCAGAGAACTGGAAGGGAGCCCCTGGCTTGGGTCCTAGCATTAGTGAAGTGTGAGAGGTACCCTGGGCACTCACAGGTCCTGCTCCAGCATCTTCTTCTCTGCATCTTGGGCGGAAGATGCAGAGCATCTTTCAGCATTAGGCTGAAAGGGGAGTGGAGTAGGGGAAGAGGTGCTAGGCAGGCCCTGAGGACCTCTGTGGAAATGGAGCCCCCACCCCCACCTCACCACCCTGTCTGAGTGTCAACCCTAGAGTAAGTAGCTGTTGGCCTGTGTTTGTGGTCTGGAGGTCAGAGCTCCCCCATACACAGGCTTTTTTGCAGGTACCCTTCCCTGATGTCATAACCTGGGGGCTGGCTGTCATCAGCCTAGGCCTGTCCAACAGAGGGAATGGAAAAACAGATTTTGTTTGAATTTGGCAGAGAAAAATGTTTCCTGCAGCAGGTTATAAAGCCTGTGAACTAATGAAACTGGAGAACAGGCCTGGAGTAAGTTTCTCCCTCGCTCCCTCTTCAGTTCTCCTAACTCAGCAGGGGCAGCGTCTGCCCTGAGCCTTGTTTGTTGATTCAGTCTAAACCCGGCTCCAACAAGAAAACCTTATCAGGAGAATTGATTTTATTTTTATGACCCAACAGCAGCCTCCCTCCCCTCCAAGTCCAGCTGGCAAGAATCACCATCCTTGGGGACTGCTTGTCTTTCCAGGGCTCTGCCACGAGTGCCCCCATATGGCCAAAGACAGTAGTGCAGGGGCAAACTTCATATTTGGGGGTGCCACCATTTGCAGCCGCCTGCCTTTGGCAAATTGTTCATCTCTAGGCCATTAGAAAGGAGGTTGGTTACAGTCTCTTCCAGCTTGGAAGGTGTTATCCTGAGGATTGGCGTTGCCTTCCTGCGCCTCACCCAATTCTGTGCTTGGCCACTACCCACAGTTTATGTACTGAGTGGGGGATTCTTGGACCTATTTTACCAGGTTCTAGCTTCCCCACCTTCATTGAGTGGAAAAGGAGGGAGTGGGAGCTGGGCCTGGGGGCAGCTGAATGCTTTTGGTGCTGGTAGCCACCAGGCTTTGAAATGTGCATCCCCTAAATGTCACTTCCTGAAAACATTTCTTTTAAGGACAAACATTGTCTTTTAAGGATAAAAAAAAAAAAATAAGTGAACATTCAGCATATCAGTATAGACAATCTTCCACCTCAGCTGGCCCTGGCAAGAGTGACAATAATCTCTGGACAGCATCCCTTGAAGACATGTTGCTGTGTGCCAAGCTTGGCATCCACTGTGTGCCAAGGACTAGAGAGAGAGTAGTAACACCTAGTTGCTGCCCACAGCACAAAGCCAAGACAAAAGCTTCCCCAGGAGGAGGGCCCCGGAGGCCTTGGAGGGAACAGAGGAGGGAGGGTGATGTGGCACATCTGATTTCAGCACTCCCTCTTGGCTGAGTCCCGGGATTCCTAGAGTCTGGAGCAGTTCCTGACCAGCGCAGGGTTGAATGCACTGCTATGTTGTCTCTAAGCCCTGAGCTCCTGCTCCCCAGGCTTTTGCTGATCTCTCTGGCCAGAAGCACCCCCACCCTCCCTACACACACACCCTGGGCTAAGAAGTACATCCTCAGGTCTCATCAGTTCCCCACAGAAGCTGAAGGGCCTGGTGAGGGAACTGGGGCCACAGCTGTCACAGAGCCAGACTATGGTACTAGCTCTGGCCCTGGGACTGTGCAAAGGGCAGGGGCTGCCCAGGGATCTGAGGACATGCAGTAGGCCCGCCCTCAGTGGGGCTGTCCTCAGCTGGAGTATGGCAGCCACTGTCTTCATCAATCGCCACCTTCCTGAGAAGGAATGGGCCGAAGGGCTCCTGAATCCTGTGTTCCACACCTCAAAAGCAGCCAAAGGGCCTCCCTGGTGGCGCAAGGGGTTAGGCACTGCACTATGAAGCAATCTGAAGCCTCTGCATCAGGAGTTCGATACCTGCCGGCCAGGGAGACACTGACTTGGCCAGGCAGACCTCTCCTGTCTTTCCCACTGTTTCCTTCAGCAGTGTATTTCAGTGGGTCCGCCTGTCAAGCTCCCCACTCTGTCTCTGGTGGATCCTCTCACCCCCCCCCCCCCCCCGCAACTCCGGCCGGTGCCCCAGCTCCTGTATGCATAAATAAATAAATCTTAAAAAAAAAAAAAAAAAAGCTGCCAAAGTGAAATATCTGGCTAAACAGAGGCTCCTTCCAGGGCCAACGGGGAGCACTGGCGCTCCCGGTTACCCAGCTCCCGGGATGTCTAGACAGGGCTCGGGGATTCAGTGCCAGGCTGGGGAGCAGGGGTCGCCCGGCTTTTGGAAGGGAGTGTCAAAGGGCCCGAGTCGCTGGGGTCAAGGGAGCCGACGGCGCTCCAAGCGGGGTGACCCTAAGTGGCGAAAGCTGAACTCCCCCCCTCCCGTCAGGTGCGGGGGAGTGGGGAGATACCCCCGCACCGGCGCCGCCCAGGGAGCTCCCGCCGCAACCCCAAGACCCCGCCGCCCTGCTCTGCAGAGGCCGCGGCCACGCCGCAGGCAGCGCGCTGCGCACGCGCGGAGCTTGTGACTAGCCCCGCCCCTTCCGGCCCTGGGCGGGGCTAAGCGCGGCGCCGCCGGAAGCCGGAACCGGCGGGCAGCCGAACTCGCTGTTGGTCTGGGCCGCGCGACCCCCGCTCCGCCTCGCTGCCGGCTTCTCGAGCCCGGCGCCCCACTGGAGCTTTTCACGCCTAGCTTTTACCGTGTCCTGAGACCCCGCTCCTCTCCCCTCACCCCACCTACAGCTGCAAGTGACTGCAGGCCCGAGCCCGGGAGAGGACCCGCTTGCCAGGGTCGGGCCCGCCTGGCCCGGAGAGGTTTGCCCGACGCGCCGGCCTCACCTCACACTCCTGCCCGCCCCCCGGGGGTCCCGCCGCCCGGCCATGGCCCAGAAGCCCAAGGTAGACCCCCACGTCGGGCGGCTGGGCTACCTGCAGGCGCTGGTCACGGAATTCCAGGAGACTGAGAGCCAAGGTGAGAGCGGCGGGGTCGGGGTCGGGGCCAGGTCGAGGTCGCCCCGGACCTGCCTCCAGTGTCTCTTTCCCGCTGCAGACGCCAAGGAGCAAGTCCTGGCCAACCTAGCCAACTTCGCCTATGACCCCAGCAACTACCAGTATCTCAGGCAGCTGCAGGTCCTGGATTTATTCCTCGATTCGCTGTCGGAGGAGAATGAGACCCTCGTGGAGTTTGCTATTGGTAAGAATGCGACCGCCCGCCCACATGCCAGTGGGATGTGGGAGAGTTAACCGTGATTTGTCGGGAAAGGAAGACAGTTGCTCAGCTGCAAACCTTCACGTGTCTGTGCCGCCTCCGGGGTTGTCTCGTGTATGTCACAGGCAGCTACCTTGAGTTAGGGAACTCACTGCCCAGGCCTCCCTCTGCATGTCCACCCTTCCCCCTGCTTAGAGATGAGGGAATGATAATATAAATGAGGGAATGGACTGAAGGTGCTTGGAGGGAAAAATGTTTAGTGCTCTTTAAAAAAAAAAAAAAAGCTTTACTTTAAAATTTTTTTTAAAGATTTATTTATTTATGCATACAAGAGCTGGGGTATAGGCCAGAGTTGCGGGGGCTGAGAGGATTTACCAGAGACAGAGTGGGGAACAGAACAGGCAGACTGACTGAAATACACTGCTGAGGGGAACAGCAGGGGGACAGGAGAGGTCTGCTGTGCCATGTGGGTTGCTCCCTGGCCAGCCGGAGATCAAACTCGTGCTACAGAGGCCGCGGATTGCTTCATAGTGCGATGCTTAACCCCTGCACCACCAGGGAGGCCCCCTACTTAAAATTTTTAATATCAAGAGAAGTAGAGGTGACTTGTATGGGACATGTAGCTGATGGCTCCTGTAGTTGGTATGATCTGGGACCTGTTGACTTGCTTGCTGAGCATGTACCATGTGAGTACAGTACTGTTCTAAATGCTGGAGAGAGGGTGGACAAATTGGGAAGATGGATTCACCATCCAGGAGCTTTCTATCCTTGGGGAGATGGGCAGTGCACAAACAAAAAAGCTGAGATTCTGAAGGAATAAACAGAACCATAAAATGGAGCAGGAGGAGAAAGGGTTTCTTCTACGCTCTCTGGCAGAGGCACAGCAGGTAGTGCTAGGTTTTCTCCATTCGAGGAGGCAACTCGAGGTGAGCTTAGGTCCATTGCCCAAGGCTCACCGTTTCAGTCTTGCCTTCCAGTTCCGGCCCAGGGGACCCAGCTGACAGAGCCAAGGCCCAAAGTCCGGGTGTCTTCCTAAGCTTGTTCTTTGTTTCCTCTGCATCTTTCTTTTTTTTTTTTTTAGAGGCATGTTTATTTATTTATTTGTTTGTTTGTTTGTTTCATTTATACATGCACTGGGTACAGTCAGAAGCGCGGGAGGGTGAGAGGATTCACCAGAGCCAGAGCGGGGAGCAGAGCAGGCAGAAGGAGCGAAGTACACTGCTGAGGGGAGCAGCGGGCGGCAGGAGAGGTCTGCGCGCCATGTGGAACCCTCCTCCGGTGGCCGGGGAGCAGCCGGGGATCGAACTGGCGCCGCAGAGGCCGCAGGCAGCTTCGCAACCCAGTGCTCAACCACTGCGCCACCGGGGAGGCCCTCCTCTGCATCTTTCTGGCTTGCTAATGTTCATGAGTGGTTTCCATGACAACTCACCAAAACCTAGGACATCACAGAATGTTTGGCAGTTTTGTTACTAACGCGGGATTCAAGGAGATGGCCTCTGAGATCTCAGGTTGACTTGCTTTCCTGAGTTCTATTTCCTGAAATACATAGAGCTGCCACCAGATGGTGGTGGTGCTCAGGAAACTGCTGGGAAATGCTCACTGCTCTTTCTCTGCCCACTGAGTTGGGTGGAGGTGGAGACCCCTGTGCATTCAGGATTCGCCATCGGAAACCTAACCCACTGCCATGGCTGAGGAAGTCATTGCTGCTATGGGTGTAATGCACGTTACTACTGCCTGAGAAGAAATGCTGAAGACCGCCCTTACCCACAACAGTCCAGGACACAGAATTTGCAGAGCTGAGCGCCTAGCCGCGCGCCAAGCCCGTCTTTGTGTGCTGCATGCAGCTGGTAAGCTGTGTCTGTCGGGTTGGCAGAGGCCCGTTGTGTTGGACACCAGATCAACCCAGTTATGGCTGATGACAGCACAGCTAGGGGTTGGGGACTCCTCTAAAATTGACAGAGAAGGGAAACCCAAGTATAGGGTGCAGCTGTGTGGTAGTTAAGGTCTGCGGCAAAGTGTCCCAGGCCAAGGACATCCTGGAGGAATACTTCAAATGCAAGAAATGAACACATTTTAAAAATTGGCTATTTTTCCTCTAAACAAAAGTATAAACAAAACCTCAGGGGCCTTTCTCGGAAGACAGTATTTAGCACAACCGAAGGTAGCACACCCCCAACGGTTACATTATACTCAGGGAACATGCACCTCCAAACAGGCTGTAACAGCCCCACAATGGAAACACAATGGTAGAATGGAGACCAGCGCTGTGGGGTGCTGTAAATGAGTCCACAGCTCCCTGCGGTAATCTTGCACACATAATGTTAAGTAAACGATGTATCTCTTGTGCCAGGCACATCATAACAGGCAACGTGATTCCACTTGTGTGGATAGTAAAATTTTTTTTATAAGATTTATTTATGCATACAAGAACTGGGGGTACAGGCCAGAGGTGTGGGGTGGGAGGTGAGAGGATTTACCAGAGACAGAGTAGGGAACAGAACAGACAGACCGACTGAAACACACTGCTGAGGGGAGCAGCAGGTGAGACAGGAGAGGTCTTCTGTGCCATGTGGGTAGCTCCCTGACCAGCTGGGGATCGAACTGGTGCCGCAGAGGCTGTGGATTGCTTCATAGCATTGTGCTTAACCCTTTGAGCCACCAGGGAGGCCCAATACTAAATTTTTTTTAATTAAAAAATTTCCAGAGGGCCTCCCCTGGTGGTGCAGGCGGTTGAGCACTGCTATGAAGTTGTCCGCAGCCTCTGCAGCGCCGGTTCGATCCCGGCTGGCCGGCGAGGGTCCCATATGGCGCAGCAGACCTATCCTGTCTCACCCGTTGCTCCCCTCAGCAGTGTATTTCATCTGTCTGCCTGTTCTGTTTCCCGCTCTGTCTCTGGTGAGTCCTCTCACCCTCCCGCACATCTGGCCTATACCCTGGTTCTTGTATAAATAAAAAATGTCCAGGTCCGGGCCTCCCCGGTGGCGCAGCAGTTGAGCGCTGGGTTGCGACGCTCCCGCGGCCTCTGCGGTGCCGGTTCAATCCCCGGTTGCTCCCCGGCCTCCCGAAGAGGGTCCCACATGGCGCGCAGACCTCTCCTGCCGCCCGCTGCTCCCCTCAGCAGTGTACTTCGGTCCTTCTGCCTGCTCTGCTCCCCGCTCTGGCTCTGGTGAATTCTCTCACCCTCCCACGCTTCTGACTGTACCCAGTGCTTGTATAAACAAAAACAAACCAACAAATAAATAAATAAATAAATAACATGCCTCTATAAAAAAAAAAAAAATTAAAAAAAAATGTCCAGGTCCTACTTATCAATTAAAATTTGTTTTATTAAATGATTACAAATCAGGAAGGCGTCCATCTCTGACGGAAGGAGAGAATTGGATCTAGGAGGGACCTGCAGAGGCTGAATTGCTGACAGTGTTTTGTTGCTTGACCTCTGCACTGGTCACATGGCACCTGCTATCCGTCTGTTAAATGGCTGTATTTTCTGTATGTGTGGGTTGCAGTTACGGCTCTGTGCCCACCTCTGGGGCTATAAACAGGTGTGCTTGGTCCTGCTGTGTGCCAGGGAGGAGACTTTGTCCTTCTTAACTCTGCCCACTTGACTGCTGAGGAAACCGAGGCTTCAAGAAGCAGAGCTGCTTGCTCTGGTCACCTAGATTTCAGCGGCAGCTCTGGGATGCCCACTGGACCCACACTGATTCTGGGGCTCCTCTGCACCTCTTGTCATGGGTCAGTTAGACTGGGGTCTTCTGCTTCAAAGAGATTCCTCAGCCATTAGCTCACGGCAGGATCCCCTTAAGAGGAGGTGGTACCATCAGTTCTTACCCCACTGCTTCTCCCTCCCTCGCCCGGGAGGCTGTCTCCTGGGCATCCTCACTTGGACCAGGTTGGCCTCTGCCATCCCTCCTTGACTGGTAGAGACCAACTCCCTGTCCTAGTCCCAGAAAGAGAGAGAGAAAGAGAGATCAATTTATGTGAATATAATTTACGTGACTACATTGTTCACATTACTAAATTCTAAAGGCGATGTCTCTGGAGCCTTTCCTGGAGGCATCCTCTCTTCCTAGTTTCTTGTGTATCCTCCCAGAGATAGGTTTGGGATTTCCAAACAAATATGTATTTGTTTACGCATCTGCTTTTTTGCATGGTCTACAAATATGACAGTGTTAGACCACGTTTATATGTCCTGCTTTTTTTTTTTTTTCAAGATTTAATTATTTATGCATGTGAGAACTGAGGTACAGGCCAGAGGCGCAGGGGGTGAGTGGATTCATCAGAGAAAGAACGGGCGAATTGACTGAAACACACTGCTGAGGGGAGCAGCGGGTGAGTCAGGAGAGGTCTGCTGCGCCATGTGGGCAGCTCCCTGGCCGGGGATCAAACTGGTGCTTCAGAGGCTGCAAATAGCTTCATAGTGCTTAGACTTAACCCCTTGCGCCATCAGGGAGGTCCGTCCTGCTTCTTTTTTTAATTTCTCCAATGTTGTATGTCGGTGCACCTGCAGCATCCATTCACACAGAGCTGCCTGGTTCCCTGTGCTGGTCAGTTAGCACCGCCTCCGCCTGGGACTGGACATTCAGCTTCTGTCTGGCCACTCTCACCGCTGCTGCCCTGGGGAACCTGATTTGTGTGTCATTTTGCAATAAATTTGTAGACGTGACCTATCTCAATCAGAGGTAGAAAAGCCATAATTTTTTTTTTTCTTTCCATGTAGTTTACTGTTGTTTATCATATGAAAGCTTCCTCGGTGTAAGGCAGAACTGTTCTGCAAGGTATTTTCAGAGAGCTCTCACCTCCATTCTTGGTCTTTCCCCCTTAGCCCCCAAATGTGCGCATATACTTCTATATCTGTCGTCCCCCATCCCAGAGTGGCTTCACCTGCGGGATGGACTACAGCCAGCCCAGTGCCCTCGTGGGGGGGGCCGGGGGGCGGGAAGCCCTGCCCAGGCCCAGGCACCAGTCCTGGCGAAGCACTTGTCTGCGTGACCTAATCTCCCAGCACCCCATGCCCTACTTGCTGTGTGATCCATCCAGAGTCCCCTGCCTGACCTCTCTGAACCTCTGGCTGTCTCAGCCCAGGAGCACTTGAGTTTTCTCTTTTGCCTCTACTGAGGGCCGCCTGAGCCTCCTGCTTCCTAGGAGGGCCCTGTTTTTGCCTGTTGTTTCTCTCTGCCTCTTCTGATTTGCCCAAAACATGTTCATCAGCCAGTCAGAGCTTGTCCTTTTTGTTTGGTAATCATTTTTTTAAATTACAGCGTGATCATCACAGTAAAATGCACATATCAAGTGTCAGCTTGATGTTTTTTTTTTTTAAACTCAGTACAGTTTTATGTACTCAGCATTTAAGATAGAAGATGTGTCCATCTCCCCAGAAATGTCTCCTACAGGCTCTCCCAGTTAGTATCTCCTACCCCAAGACACCCATTTCCCAACTTCTCCCCTCCCACCCCCATGGGACATGTGTGTTCTTGAGCTTCATGTACCTAGAATCACATAGGGTGAACTCTTGTGTCTGCTTTCTTTCTCTCAGTGTTACTGAGATTCATCCAAATTTTTAAAGTCTCAGGGCCTCCCTGGTGGCACAAGGGTTAAGATGCAACCTATGATGCTGTCCACAGCCTCTGCAGCACGAGTTCAATCCCCGGCCAGCCAGGGAGCTACCCACATGGTGCAGCAGACCTCTTCTGACTTGCCCGCTGCTCCCCTCAGCAGTGTACTTCAGTCAATCTGCCTGTTCTATTCCCCACTCTGTCTCTGGTGGATACTCTCACCCCCGCATCTCTGGCCTGTACCCCAGCTCTTGTATGCATAAATAAATAAATATTTAAAAAAAAACAACAAATTGTTAAAGTATCAGCAGTTCAGGTCTTTGAATGAATGGGCCACAATTTGCTCATCCATTCACCTGTGATGAAGATTTGCCTTGTTTCCAGTTGGGATCCTCTATGAATGGGGCTGTTATGATCTTTTTTTATGCAGGTCTTCTTGTACACATATGTACTCACTTTTCTGGGGTTCCCATAGGAGTAGAGTTGCTGAGTCATAGGGTGAATGAATATATGTTTAACTTTATTAGAAGCTGCCAAATTGTTTCCGAAAACAATCATGCCGTGGCACACTGTCCATAAAAACATAGCCTGCCCCTGTCTGCACTTGGTGTTGCCTGCCCTCTTCGTTTTAGCCGTCATGGCGGGTGTGTGGTCAGCGACATCTTGTTATCAATTTAATTTTCATTTCTCTGAAAAATAACAGTGAGCACATGTTCATCTATATTGACCTTTTTGTGAAAGTTTGTTGAAATATTTTTGCTCATTTTTTAATTGTTTTCACCTTTTATTGATATGCTGGAAGGAGTTCTTTAGATTCTAAGGCAAGTTCTCTGTCTATGAATATCTTTTCCTTTTGCCTCTTTTTTTTTAAAGATTTATTTTTATACAAGAACTGGGGTGCAGGCCAGATGCATGGGAGGGTGAGAGGATTCACCGGAAACAGAGCGGGAAACAGAACAGGCAGACTAACGAAATACACTGCTGAGGGGAGCAGCAGGCGAGACAGGAAAGGTCTGCCACGCCATGTGGGAATCTCCCTGGCCGGCCCCGGGAATCGAACCGGCACTACAGAAGCTGCGGACAGCTTCAGAGCGCTGCACTCAACCCACTGTGCCACCGGGGAGGCACAGAACTGTGTCATTTTTTGCTCGACAAATGCGCCTGATGTAGTTAACCAGCTTGCTGTCGCTGGGCATTATGGAGGGTGCTTCCAGGTTCTGCATTGTTTTTCTATCACCCTCCTCTGTTCTTCAGGGTGAGTTCACAGAAATGGGCACGGGAGGGAAGCTCACTGCAGCATGGCCTCCCCTCCTATGGGTCCTATCTCCACCTTCGATTCTCCAACTTGGCCTCTTGCCCCTTGTGGCCCTTCTCTTCCCAGGCCCTCACTCTTCTCCTCTTGGGTCACTGCCGAAAGGCAGGGGGGTGTAGAGAGTTCCCTGCGTTGGGGGTCCAGGAGGCTAAACACCCTCAGAGGCCTGCCAGGTCTCCAGATGGGAGCAGCTGGGGCCTTCTCCTGCCCCACCCCCAGCAGATTATGCCCTGGGCAGGGTGGCAGTGCCCCACCCAGCACACCTGGGTGAGAGATGACTCACCAGCCAGAGAGTGACTCAGGCTTCATCGTATCTCACTCACAGCAGAGATAAGGCCCCTCGCCCACCCCCCCACCCCCCAAGTTGCGTGCGCTGTGGTAGGAAGCTGGTTCCTGGCTCTCAGCTCACAAGAGGTGTAGACGTGTCTGAGAAGCGCACCAGAGCCTTCCCACTTGTCCCTCCTGGCTGAGCCTGGCATCTGCCCGTGGCGGGATTAGTTGTCCTTGTGTCTTCTAGAGGGACTTTCCATGGGAGTGACAAAGAGTTCTCCATCACCTTTGGACAAGTTACTCAGCTTTTTTTTTTTTTTAAAGATTTATTTTATTTTATTTATTTATTTTTTAATGATAAATTTTATTTTTATATTCCCCATACAATTGCAACCCCCCCCATTCTGACACCAATCCCTCCCCTCCCGCCCCCCACCCCCCCCCCCCCCCGTCAGCTTTTTCCATTAATGGGGGTTGCGGGGTTTGGTCCTGTTCTCAGAATGTGTCCAGTAAGTATCCATCACATTTGCAGGCACCTGATGCAGAGGTAAACCAGCAAGCAGGGACCCGCCAGATGGTGCCCAGTGGTGGGGACAGACAGTGGACAGGAGGGCCCCGCAGGGGTGATGAAATAAAAAAAGATTTTGCTTAAATATATGTACTCAAAAATTGCAAAATGAAAAGCAAATGTTAAATGGGCAGTAGATTGAGATGGCCTGTGTTTGGCTTTCTGATTTTTTAACAGCTTTATGGAGATAGCCTTGACATCGTAAACTACGTATTTAAAGGGTTCGATTTGATACATTTTTTGATATGTGTGTGCATATATATGTGTATATGTATATAAGTGTATATATACACGCACACACCTATGTATACATATATATACACACACACCTATGTAACTGTCACCTTTCCTGTACGTTAAAATTCTCCTAAAGTGATGATGTATTATGGGTTTGTTTTTTTTTACTGGGCTGGCTGAACCAAGAAGGTTTTAGTGGCGGGTCCAAAGGCTGGGCAGTGGCAGGAACTTTGAAAGAGAGGCCAGGAGACCTTTGTCCCAGGGACACCTTCTCCCAGGCCTGGGACTCATAAGGCAGAGGGAGGCGGGAGGAGCCACAGGCCCAGGCGTTCACACACAATGCTCTTCCCCAGGAGGCCTCTGCAACCTGTGCCCAGACAGGGCCAACAAGGAGTACATCCTGCAGACAGGGGGCGTCCCTCTCATCATCAACTGCCTGTCCAGTCCCAACGAGGAGACCGTGCTGTCGGCAGTCACCACCATCATGTACCTGAGCTCGCCTGGCCCCAGCTCCCACCCCGAGCTGACGGCCACGCCTGTGGTCCAGTGCATGCTGCGCTTCTCTCTGTCGGCCAACAGCAGGCTCCGGAACCTTGCCCAGATCTTCCTAGAAGACTTCTGTTCTCCCAGCCAGGTGGCCGAAGCCCGCAGCTGGCAGGCTCACTCTGCCCTGGGTATCCCACTGCCAAGGACTGAGGCCCCACAGCAGCCCTGATCTAAGGAGACCTCACGGCCATGGCAACCTTATGCCAGACAGACCCAATTCCCTTTGGGAGCTCAGCATAGCTCCCACTGTGCACCTTCTCCCAAATGGCGCCTTTCCGGCCATTTCAAAGGTGAGTTTGCCCAAATGATAGGTATTTACACTGTGATGAGGTATTAGGAGGTGAGTGAGGAAGCTCGACTTGAGACACGTGGAGACAGAAATCCCAGGTGGCCTGCTCTCAGCCAAGTAGCTGAAGGTGAAGGGCAGTCCCCTGCCAGGCGCTCACCCTCCTGTAAGCCGCTGGCACCCTAGGTCAGAGGCTGTGCAGAAGGCGGTACTCACGAGGAGGAGCTCGGCCTGCACCTAGGAGAATTGCCTGCACTGGGGTCTGGAGTCATCTTTAGGACCAGAAACTAAAGATCTGAGTTTCCTGGGGCTCTGGGAAAATGCGAAGGTGTTACACTCACTCTGGGGCTCTGGAGACTGGCTACCTGCCGTCCAGACTCTACAGGCTGGCCGTTTAGAAGTGGCAAATGCCCACCTGTCAACTGTTTCTCTGTAGGGCCCTGTCTGCCAAACGCCATGTTAGGGCTTCAAGGACTGAGGCTAGCTAGGGCCCTGCTCTGAGTGGCGTGGCCCCCGTGACTAACATCGCCATCAGGCATTAAGGCCAAGGCCATGGGGGTGATGACCCACCTTAATAAAGACATGACCTTTCTCCCCTCACCACCCTGGCCCTCCTCTGCCATCAGGGTTGGCGAGGGTCTCTAGAAGTGCATCTCCGGCCCGGGAGGGCCTCGGGGATGCAGATAAAAGGGTGCTCAGGGCAGAAGAGGCGCAGATCCTGGCGTGAAGCGCGGCTTAGTCACAGTGAGTGCTGTCAGCACAGGGACAGGACAGGACCCCATAGAAAGTTGGGGTTCGAAGCAGTGGGGGTCCTGATCTCAAGCTTGACCCTTAGGGCTAAGGAAAAGCAGTTGCCAGAGTAATGGCATCCAGGTGGGCATGGAGTTGGGCCAACTCATCAGCTTCCATCCCAACACCCCCCCGCGCTCCCAGGGGGCCCTATCCCTTACTTTCCCAAATAAAGGACCTTCAGAAACCCAATCAGCCAAAGTGTTTTATTAAAAGTTTCCTGACTGTTTTCCCACCAGGTTTCCAGGCCGGCTGTCCCACGAGGCTCCGCCGGCTGGCCTGTGAGACCACACGTCACTATCTCCTGCCCAGCCGCGGCACTGCCCTGCCCTGCCCTGGGTGCTGCCGGGGTTCCCTGCCAGTCTGCCTCCCCTCCCACTGTCGTGTCCCTCGGCTTATTCCCGCAGCAGCTCCAGGCCCTTTGGGTCCAGCTGCAGGGCTCCCCGTTTGCTGTCTATGATCTCCCTCCAGTTGTCACCCCAGGAGAGCAGCCTTCTCCTGGTGGGGGGCAGGGCCAGGTGCTGGTTGTGGCAGCAGGTGAACAAGATGTGCTCCCAGCTCGGAGTTGCCTCTTGGCCTGGACAGGAGAGAAAGGCCAAGCGTACCTGCTGTGACCTGGTGCCAGGTGCTTTTCCCGCCTTCTCCCTCAGCCTGCAGGCCCGTGCCTGGAGGCCGCCGCGAACGCGGGCCCAACCTCGAATCGTGTCCTTGTCATCAATGAGCAGGTCCCCCAAGACCAGCGTCTTGTCCCTCGTCAGGATGATGCGCTCCACGAACTGGGGCCCCAGGTGCTTCTCTACCCAGCGGTACTGGTGGGGGACACACAGGCTGTCAGCAGGGTTTGATGGGCCCCAGAATTCAGGGCCGGTGAACCAGTGGGTGTGAGTGGGGTCCCCTAAGAGATGCCGCTTGCCCCGTCCCGCCCCACCCCGCACTTGGCGGCTGCTGGGTTTTATTTCTGAAATCAGGACTAAGCCTAGGAAAGCATTGTTTTAAAATGAGGGCTTGGGAGCTCCGGGTGCCGGGGGCGCGGGCGGCGCACCTTCTCGCCCACGCAGTGGTCGTACTTCAGCAGGGGGCTGGTGCAGATGAAGACCTCGGTGCTGCGGGGGGAGGCGCGTGAGGGCCGGCGGCGCGCGCGGGGCCCGCTCCCCGCCCGCCCGCGCCCGCCCGCGCCCACCCGCCTCACTCGCGCATGGCGTCCATCTCGCGCATGGCGGCCAGGGCTCCGGGGATGGGCTCCAGGTCCAGGAAGAAGCCCGGGGCCTCGTACACACTGGCCACTTTGTCCTGAGAAAGACACGCGCTGGGCCCGGCGCCGCCTCCGGCAGAGGCGCCCGGCGCGGGCCGCAGGGACCGATCCGCGGGGCTCTGTCCCGGGGGGCCCTCCCCAGCGCCTGTCTCGGGGGAACCGCGGCTTCCGAAGTGGGGGTGCCGGGGGTTCCCGGGGGGGCCGCCCACCCCCGCCCCTCTCCTACCGCCAGGTCGGGGCGCAGCGCCCGGTACTGGTCGCGCGCGAGGAAGCCGCGGCGCTGCTCCAGCGGCACGTGGGGCTCCCCGGGGAAGCGGCGGCGGAAGCCGCGCAGCAGCCCGGCCTCGAAGTCGGCCAGCACCCCGTCCATGTCCACCAGCACCCGCACGGGCCGCGCGCGCGCCGCCGCCATCGCGGGGGGCCGGGGCCGGGGCCGGGGCGCGGGAAGGCGGTTTCCGGAGCGCGCGCGGGCGGGGCCGCCGCGGGCTAATTTGCATGCGGCGCGGGGGGCGGGCGGCCGGAACGGGAGGCTCCCGGGCCCGGCGGGGCGGCGGGGGGTCGGGGGGGCGCTTTCCTGGCGGAAAACTGCCCTTTGGCCGCGGGCACGCCGGCGCCCCCTGCAGTCGCCCCCCGCGCTCCAGCCGCGAACCCCAAGAGTTACTG
Organism: Talpa europaea; assembly: GCF_964194135.1. NCBI lineage: Eukaryota > Metazoa > Chordata > Mammalia > Eulipotyphla > Talpidae > Talpa > Talpa europaea. Next base: position 133,053,289 of record NC_140074.1, read on the forward strand.
GAGGCGGCCGCCCCGGGGCCACGCAGGGGCCCTCCCGACGCACCGGGGTGGGGTGGGGCGGGGGGCTTGTCTGAGCACCTGGGGGCTAACCCGGGGCCTGGCGGCACCTTCTCAGAACCGAGCCCCGGGGCTGCGGGGCCCGGAGCCGGAGGGCGCGCGCCCCCATGCGGTACCCCCCTGAGAGCCGGACCCCAGAGCCCCTGTGGTTAGAGCGGGTCCCGCTCCTGAGAGGCGAGTTCCTGGCGGAGCCCGGCTTGTGGGTGCGGCAGCTGCTTGCAACGCCCGCCTCGGGTTGTTTAGCTACAAATGGCAAACTCAGATCTGAGCCAGTGGCCACCTTCCTGTTCCCCAGCCGATACCCCAGAATTTGCAAACCAATGGAACCAGCATTGCGAAGGGGAGCCTGGCTCGGCCTTCTAAGGTGATGTGATTTCTAAAGCTCGGAGCAGGGACCTAAGAACGCGGGGTTCCCCACTGCTCTCCGGGCTCCTTCACTGCGCCCCACAGTCACGAACTGGGTCAAAGCTCCCATCGCCACGTGTAGGGGGATGAGGCTGGTCAGGCTGTTAAGCCGCTGGCCTCTGTGGCTATCACCTGCGGCCTTGGGCTTGTGGGTGTGGGCGCGCGTGCCTGACTGGACACCTGCGCATGGGTGTGTGCGCATGTGCCAGTGTGCACACCTGCGCCTCGAGGTCAGGGCTACAAGGCGGAGTCACCCCTAGACGAAGGGCTGCGAGAGGGAGAGACCACGAGAGAACGCCAGAGAAAAGAGGTATAGAGATTTGGGGGGACTCAAGTTGCTGCCGACCGGCTGGCTGGTCTCCCCTGTTTACCACTGACACCCGTGAAAGTGATGCCAAGGGCACCAAAATGCTCCTTCAAATCGCTAGAACTTGATGGTGAACCTGGGATAGCAAAACACCAAGGAAACCTAATGGTTCTGCCGACTGCAGGTTTAATGTTTACTTTTAGATGATTCAACTTCACTTTCTAGACCCTCAGCTTTCCTTCAAAAATGTCTGAGGAGAGGGGCCTCCCTGGTGGCACAATGGGTTAAGCACCGCACTATGAAGCAATCTGCAGCCTCTGCAGCACGAGTTCAATCCCCAGCTGGCCAGGGAGCAACCCACATGGCGCAGCAGACCTCTCCTGCCTCGCCCGCTGCTCCCCTCAGCAGTGTATATCACTCAGTCTCCTGTTCTATTCCCCACACTCTCTGGTGAATCCTTTCACCCCCCACATCTCTGGCCTGTACCCCAGCTCTTGTATGTAAAATAAATAAATCTTAAAAAAAAAAAAAAAAAGTCTGAGGAGACATTGATTTATAACGTCTCCAGTCCAGCATCTGTGTTGCACAGCATCATAACCACCAAAGTCGAATTTCCACTCCACGCCACATAAATTGAACCCAATCACCTCTAACCCCCACCCCCTGGAAACCACCAATCTCTTCTCTGTAGCTAAAAGTTTCGGTTTCATTTGCTTTATTTCCTTATATACCCCAAACTTCCTAATTGGAAACTTAAACACCCTTGGTAAACATGTTGCCTACAACTTTCTCAAATCTGTCCCCATAGACCCTCCCTCCACACTAGGCCCATCAACTCAGTCATGGGTGCCGGCTCAGAGGCAACCTCTTGAGCGGCCTCACTGTTTTAGGTTAGGAAACAACCCCAGGTGGCAAGCCAAAGGAACAAAGCCAGGTCATGGGCCTCCCTGGTGGCACAGGGGGTAAGTCTCAGCACTATGAAGCTATGGGCAGCCACTGCAGCATCCATCCCCGGCCAGGGAGCTGACACACATGGCGCAGCAGACCTCTCCTGGGTCGCCCACTGCTCCCCTCAGCAGTGTATTTCAGTCAGTCCACCTGTTCTGCTCCCCATTCTGTCTCTGGTGAATCCTCTCACCCTACCACCCCCACCTCTGGCCTAGACCCCAGTTCTTATTTACATAAATAAATCTAAACACACACACACACAGGATCAAAGCCAGGTCTTAACAATATCCACCATTTAATCTACCATGTTCTGGAACTTTCTGCCTGGAATACAGAGTGTTCTTTCTTCAGTCTCCCATACCCCTAGTCAAATTCACCCCACTTCCCTTCCAATTGCATGGACCCGCCCTTGCCTGGGAGGGAAGCACCTTGCAGGTTATCTAGAGACACCCCATCCACACAGAGGGCAGGTGGTCAGAGAGTCTAACATAGATCAGACTATAACTACTTTGGATATTAATTACCCACGTTATTCCTGCATTTTATGTCATTTTATGTCAGCAGGTAGAGCTCACAGAGATTTTGGCGCTTTGAACTCCTGCTGACTTTAAACCACCTTCCTTAGTGAGAAGCCCACTTCTCTGTTCGTCTGTTTCAACTTTCAGGATTCATCCAGTTGGGCTGCCAGTAACAAAAAGAAAAAGCAACTAAACCAAGTTCAACATTGAAACAAGCTCGAAAAGATGACACAGGACACTGTTTCAAAATTTGTACATTGTTTACTTTACGCAACAGTCCAGGATTGTGAGGAACAACACACATTTTAAGGATGAGACTTTCCTTGCATGGTCAAGCACCAGCATCATGCACACAGCTTCAAGGTATCTAAGATGAGCACTGCCCGGGGCCGCTAGGGTGTGTGGCCACCCCTGCTCGCTTCCCCTGCAACCGGCCAGTGCATGTGAACCCCGCGGCCTTCCTCTGCGCCCCAGCAGAGGGCTTTGCTCATCAGCCAGTCCACTTAGGATCTGGCTTATGTCTTACGGTTCAAAAAGAGAAGGCAGTTTTTGAGCTTTGCAGGCAGCAAGGCACGAGGCACCGGCCTCTGTATTGCCCCATATGGCACAGGAAGATGCTCTTAAAGGGCACTGACAAGTTTGGGCCGCCCCAAGAAGGCTGGGCCTGCAGGGAGGTGCCTGTGGACTGTTCACTGGTCTGTCCAATCCAGGCCTCATAAACCCAAGTAAAGCTGACAAGAAAAGGGTTTTAAAAATCTCAGTACAAAAGACCCTCTAACACATTTGGAACCAAACTGTCTGTTCTTAAAAACACGGTACTGTCACAAAGCTTTCCCTCCAAACTACTGCTAGAAAACATTCATGCCATGGCCTACAGACCCGGAGGAACCAGGACGATAGAGAAACCTGTTCCAAAAAAAAAAAAAAAAGACAGCAGTACATAAAGTGCTTCTTTTTTAATGAAACAAATCCAAAAGATGTACAGTCAGGCTCAAGTTGTGCAGTTCACAAGCATGGAGAAAACAAACAAACAAAACGACAGAGTTCGGGACGGTCGGAGCTAACCCAAGACGAGGCTGGACTTGCCACCAGGAGGGTTTCTCCGGGACGGCACCGGGGCGGGCGCCACCGGGCTGGGCACAGGTGCAGCAGGCACCGGCTTCTCTTCGCTGTGCCCCAGGCTGGCCTGCAAATCTGTGTCCACGTGTTCTAGGAAAGCAAAATGATGAAGGTTACTGACTACCGCCAGCTAAGTGGACGTCTCCCTTGCTCTGTGTGCGAGGCTGATGAGAAATGTACCTCGAGACTAAGGAGCAAGGTCCCACTCCCCAGAATGAGCCACCATTAATGCATTGCCCGTATGTGCCAAGCCTTTCTCCGTGCATTCTTTTGTTAACGACACAGATATATGATGTCAAATCATTAAAACTAGAGCATTACAGAGAAGCTGCGGGCCCCTGACCCACAAGCCGCCTCCCTGCGGCCTCACCACCGGCTGAGTGCAGTCTTCTGTCCACTGTTGTGTGTACTCAGTTATTCCCAACAGATAATATACACCACTTTTTGTAGTATTTAACAAATGTATCCACTTTCTTTTATGCTCTTGGAAAGTCACCTGGCTTTCTACACAAGGTCATCACTCCCCTCAATTGCTTTGTAGAATTTGCGCAGGACACGGAATACTTGACACAGCATAGCGCACGCAAGCTCTACAGAGAGCAAAAGAAGTGGAACAAATTCCAACCATTCCAAATACACTAATGCATCTGCACTGGCATGTGTGCCTCAGGGTGTGGAAGCACCCCTTCCCCACCCCACCCGTGGGGGGCCCCCAGGGCACAGTGCTGTCCTGACACAGCCCCGCCCACCACTTGACAGCTGTTAACAGCTGCTGAAGGATGGGTACAAAGGCTATCACAGCACTGCGTCCCAGTTTCCTGCTACACTGCCCTGGCTGCTGCCTTCCCTGTGGCACATACAACAAGCAGACATTCTGAACCACCTTTTGTCTTATTAGCAGGGAGTTTCTAAAACTAGAAAAGTCACTGATTCAAAGCCAAGACTGACTGAAGAGTTTTAACAGCTTATGCGATGTTAGACTCATTTTTGATTTTTTAAAGTGGGCGGGTCTCTCATTTCAGAGTTATTCCACTGGACTAGATTTAGTTGTATATTCTAAAACCCACCTTAGAATAATCTCTCTTTCTCTCTCTCTCTCACACACACACAGAGGAATGCTGGTTATAAGATAGTGAATGCTGGGTCATAAGACTTAGGGGGAAACTATCTTCAGGATTACAGGCCTTGATTGCACCTCAAATTTAGGAGTTTGAAACCCTAAGAGCGGTGCAGCCGAACACTGGTGATGACATACCCCATGTGAGTACTTCATACAGACCTCAATGAACATTCTACTTTTGAAGAAAGTGTAGTTTCTTTAAGGTTCTCAAAGACTAAACGCTAAAATTTTATGTTCCTAAAACAAGTTGCACCAAGTTTTGATTTAGCTGGCTGAAACCGAGACATCTGAGAGGAAGAGGTCTTAGATCAGAAACACAACAAAAGCTCAGAAATAGGCTACTGCTGCTCTTAGCAATGCAGTTTGTGGATTTCTGGAATATGCTACAGAGGCAACTTATAATGCATCTAATGTTCTATACTCCTTAACAACTAGTAAAAATCTAGTATGAAGCTTTGCAAAGCGACAGCTCTCAGTTAAGAGCTAACACTTGGAGAGACAGGGTGGCCTCAGGGTTTCCTACTGCCACACTCTTGCTGTGTAAGAAACAGGACCAAATGAACCAACATCAAGCACAAGTATCCCTGAAACAACCTAGGAAACTATGTTCTGCGCACCGAAAACACAGGCTAAACCCACGTTAAATAAAATGTAAGAGAGATGACGTGCAGCTTGAAGGCAGCCTGAGCCAGCTCATCAGTCCGAGCTGCTCTGTTTCTGCACACAGGACCCAGGCCCTGGCCAGCACCCCACCCGCCCCAAGCAACTTTGTCTGGAAGCTCGACGATGACAGTTTGTGTCCATAAAATGATTTTTAGATAAATTCAACTCATGCCAAGATTGTTTTTTTGTTTTTTTTTTTTTTTTAAATTTAATAGAACTGTCCTGTTTTTGACAAATAGACAGCAATACGCCAAAAGAGAAAAGGGGGCAGGGAGCCGCTAACTGGCAGCAGGCCTCATCTAAATGCTCTGCCCAGGCAGAAATGCTCCGACCCGAGAAAAGGGAAGTCCGTGTCCTCCTCCATTTCCCTCGTCTACGAGAGACCAGAGTAAGGATTTCGAAACCTTTGCAGCAACTTGACAGAGAAAGCTTTTGTCTGTTGAATGTAATACTTTTTGAAAAAATGGGGCTTTAAACAAAAATACTAGCGTAATATCCATCTTCTAGGCTCCTGATTTGTCTTTTTTTGCCGCATTAATAAGGTAAATGGACAGAAACTTACGTCAGAAGAGAAAAAAATCCTTCCCTCTCAGGATGGAAGGAGCAGGACAGGGAGAGGGGGCAGGCCACCCGCACTGCATGGGGGGAACGGAAGGACTTCTGCCTCAACCTCCTTCTCCTTCTTACAAATTCCTAAGTTTCCCCTGAAGCTGTTTCTGTGTTTCCCCAAAAGATGAAGTCAGTTTTCCTCATATCCAAAAACATCTGTTTTATTTAGAAAGAGCACGGTTGCTTGGCTCTCAAGTAAACTTGGCAATAGAGTTGAGCTGACCTTACCCTGCAGGCCTATCTCAATTATCATGCCCTTTGTCATTTTATGAAAACTAAACTGAAAGTAGCAGCTGTCAGGAACACAGAATAATCAGGAGGCCAAAGAAACGGATGACTGTTTGAAAAATCCAGGTGTTTTTTTTTTGAACCTCCGAAACAATTTTTTGAAAAGGAACAAATTGGAAACAAATAGTAACTAAGAGGTCTTCAGTGCAGTGGAAAAGTTCTCTGTCCTCAGCTAAGCAACCTCAGAGGCTCAGTGGACTCTCCTCCCACCCTGCCACCAAGGACAACGCCTGAGAGAGCAGAAGAGGAATGTGGCTATGAGCCTGTCACCGGGAGGCCGCAGCATGAAGGGGAAGGGCTGCTGTCACCCAGAACTGTCACCTCCGTGCAAATCCACCAAGTGACCAGCACGACGGTAATGAGGGGAGGCGCGGCTTCTAGAAAACACAGAGCTGCTCCTCTGCCAGACACATGGATGCGGAGGGGCTGGGTACTGTTACCATGGCAACACTGGCCGCTTCCCATAGTGTTACCCAGTATGCTGTTGGCAATGCTGTAAACAACCAAGAGCAAGATTCTCCCCAGGAGTGAGTGTATCAAGTCCACGAACAGACGAGACAACTTTCTGAACAGAGGATGAGGAACAAAACAAGTGCTTGGGTTCACCTGAAATGGCAGCTCCTGCTTCACCCCTAGAGAAGCAGCCTCTGTGAGAAACTGTGGAGAGGAGTCTGAGCTGCTGGAACCCTCCCCCTATGAATTCAGGGCACAATAGGTGTGAAAAAAGGGAGACCCCCTAGACTGAAGAAAGGGAGGGAGATGGAAAGGAAGGGAAAGCTGGAAAAGGCCACAAGGAGGGTTTCTTCCTTCTGGATTGGTGGCTCCGGGGCGCACACATCTTGCTCCCAGGGACACGCGTAACCTTTCTTCACCCCCATCAGCAATTCTCTGGCACTTGCTAAGGAAGTGCCAATAAACACTTCAAGATCTAAAATAATTAAATGATTATAGCTCATTGTCACACCACTGGTAACTACAGCTTGACATCTGCCCCTGAACTACAACTTACAGCATCACAGCGTGGCCAGTGTCCTGCTGATCAGCACCTCAGTATAAAGTCAGACTCCAAGATTAAATGCTATGCCGTGGCCCTTCCTAAAACCCTGGCATCCGGTGTAACAAATATCAACCTGACCAGAGCACACGTCTCTGCAGAGGGGTCTGTGCTTGCTCCTTGTCCCTTCTAGCAGGGCTCTCACTGGCCGACAGCCAGCTTGCCAGTGTCATTTTTCCTTCCTCTCCACCCAGAGCAAGCTGGCACCAGGGGCAAAACCAGGTTTTACTCCCCTGTTTCCCCAAGATGTGACTGGAATCAAATCACATGTACGGAGCCACACACCCGCCCCTCAAGCCTTTGGACTCACCATGAATGTCACCTTCTCCCTGGAAAAGAAAAAAATAGTTAACTTCAGATTTTAACTTTGCTACATACAAATAAAGCACTGGCAGTTCAGTGAGGCTGCCATCCACTTGACACCAAACATGAATTTCTCAGGCCTGGCACTCGGGGTGCACGGTCAGGCTGCATCACAGCAAGCAACCTTCATCCAGCTGGGACAAAGCTACACAAACACAAACAAACAAAAAATGCTGCAGGGTAAATTGCCCAGGGCGGCGAAGACCCCAACAGCAAAAACTTCAATTTAATCAAGCAGCATTTCAAAGGCTGTTCTGTGGGAATGGGAAAGCTTGTAAATCTACCCCTCCCTCCTCTCTCACCATCTAGATGCTGAAGGGCCTCAACCATCCAGCGGGAGGACTTCCCACCAGGCTCTCCAGACTCGCACCCGGGGCTGGGGCTCATCTGCTGCAGGCTCAAAATCGGACAGCATTTGCAAACAACTAGGATAGCCCTTGATCTCAGAAACGCCACTGCATAGGAGAGGCACAGACAGGAAGTGCACGTGACCCAGAAGCTCCAAACGCAACACTGAAGGACAGGAGACCAACCAGCCTGACGTCGCCGTCTAAACAGATGGAGCGCGTGGTGACGCACTGACCCCTCTCCACTGAGCAGTCTCCAGCTCCAATCTGGCCCCGCCCTTCCCCAGTGGCCGTTGGGAGACCCCAGCCATGGGAGACAGCAGCAGGGTGAAGCTCCCAGTACAGCGCGTGGACTTCCCACTGTGTTAACATCAAAGCCCGTCCTCCCCCGTGTCGCCACACTGACCTTCAGATCCAAGAAGTCTCCAGAGCTTGCTTCGGAAGAGTTCGACGGCTCGGGCTCTTCTCTGCCACCACTGGACTTGGCACCTGAATCAAAATAATAGAGAGAGCTGGAGTAAACCACCTTTTACTAAATGACATCAGGTGTTGGTTTCATATTACAAAATGGGGACAGGGTCAGGGAGGGAATCGTGCAGCGGGACTACCGCAATCTGATGGCAGTCCTTCCTCTGATTCGTCAGCATTTCCCATTTCTCAGACCCAGTCTTTCCCCCAATGAATGACAGGCATCAACTGCTGTCCAACTAATTACTAAGAGATTCTGCTCATCAGCAGAGGCTGCTGTCCAGTCCCTTGACCAGCAACTCAGAGATCTAAGCAGTACCTGCTGACTTGGCCCAAGAAGGGGGGTTTTCCTCAGGGGTCCCAAAGATGCTAGAGGCCATTTTGTTCCTCCTTGCTGGTTGTTCTGTGGGTTCGTCAAAACCTAGTGAGAAATTGGATCCACCACCTGGAGGCCGCAAAACCCTAGGAATAATGCAAAACACCAATTTCAGATCATGCCCAAGTATTTCCTGGCATACAAGTTTCAAATATTTTATTTCATTTCCCTGGCCCATTCTTTCTCCCCAACCCTCACAAGAGAGAGTTGTTAATGGGGAAAAGGAACAGATCCCCACCACGGCATAAATTCAACAGTAGATGTCAAAATACGTAATGTGGGCCTCCCTGGTGGCGCAAGGGGTTAAGACGCAACCTATGAAGCTATCTGCCGCCACTGCAGCACAAGTTCGATCCCCGACCAGGGAGCTACCACATGGTGCAGCAGACCTCTCTGCCTTGCCTGCTGCCCCCCTCAGCAGTGTACTTTGGTCAATCTGCCTGTTCTGCTCCCCACTCTGTCTCTGGATCCTCTCACCCACTGCACCTCTGGCTCCAGTTCTTGTATGCATAAATTAAAAAAAAAAAAATCTTTAAAAAGAAAGAATCTGCTTATTAAAAAAATATACGAAATGCTGCTTTGTAATACTTGTAGTCAGAACGCTCATCACACAGGAAGCGGAACCCGCCTGGGCGTCATCACCAAGGACAGCCTGTCTGGTGGCCCCTTCCAGGAAGTGGCCAAAGGCCTAAAAAGACTTGCCTACTAGGCTTAGCTGGGTGTATCTTCAAGTTCAGAAGCACATCTTGCACTATACAATAAGCATTTTCATTTTCAACTAAATAAAAAAGAGGAAGACCATATACATAAAAGTTACCTTCATCAATTAAGAAGCCCAAGGGAAGCTAATAAGAAAGTCTCTCCTAACTGCACATGATGGGTAAGCCCCATTTATATACTTGTACTTCAGTGCTCTAACACGAGTCACTACCACAAAGAGAAAGTGCAAGAATATACCAGGTGGTACTGGACACCCTCTCACAGCTTGCCACCCCCGGCCACCCATAGTCCTCTTCATGCAGCACTCAGCTGGGCAACACTCAGAACACAGAAAAGAGAAGATGGTTTTATGGGGTATGTTCCAAGTACTGATAAAATTTCTTTATTGATGAGGGTGTAGTCTTGGGTTTCTATTTCTTCCTAAATCAGCTTGAAACATTTTTTTCTAAGAATATATACATTTCACCTAAGTTTCCAGATGAAAAGGCTGATAGTTAAACAATAAATTATACCACAAATTCTCTTTTAAGAACATATACTCGCAATGTTCTTTCTACATGTCTCCTATCAAGTTAACAATCAAGTCATACAAATCTGACTTTTAAATATTTTATCACTTGCCAAGACAATCTATTAACTACTATAATGGTGGATTTGTCAATTTCTCCTCAGAATTCTGTCAAAAGAATTCTCATTCAAGGAGCTGACCCACATGGCGCAGCAGGCCTCTCCTGACTCCCCCGCTGCTCCTCTCTCAGCAGTGTACTGCAGTCAATCTGCCTGTTCTGCTCTCCACTCTGTCTCTGGTGAATCCTCTCACCCCCCCCCCCCACCACCTCTGGCCTGTGCCCAGCTCTTGTGTGCATAGATAAATAAATCTTTAAAATAAATAAATAAATAAACTGGTAAAGGTAGAAAAAATGCCAATTCCCATTGAGAGTATAATTTTGCACAGACTTTCTAGAGAACATCTTAACAGTCTGTATCAAAAATATTTAAGTTCGGGGCCTCCCTGGTGGTGCAGGTGTTAAAGACACAGTGCTGTCAAGCTATCGCCAGCCAGTGCATGCATGAGTTCAATCCCTGGCCAGGGAGCTGACCCCACAAGGCACAGCAGACCTCTTCTGTCTCCCCGCTGCTCCATTTCAGTCAGTCTGCCTGTTCTGCTCCCCACTCTGTCTCTAGTGAATCCTCTCACCCCCTGCACCTCTAGTCTGGTACCCAGTTCTTGTATGCATAAATAAATAAATCTTTTAAAAAATAGATGATAATGTGGGGAGGGGGAGAAGGAAATGCCCTGGTTATTTGTTAGTAGGGGTTAGTTATCAAAGTATGTCATATCCACACAATACCACACGCTGTACAGTAGGTTAGATTTACATCAAATTGTGTATATTCACACACATCCATCCAGCTGTGTGGGTAACTAGTTTAACCTCTCTATGCTTCGGTTTTCTCTTCCATAAATGAATAGTAACTGCCTCGTAGGACTATTAAAAGACATGATGTCGGAGCCTCTCTGGTGGTGCAAGGGGTTAAACACCGCACTATGAAACAATCCGCAGCCTCTGCAGCACGAGTTCAATCCCCAGCCGGCCAGAGAGAAACCCACATGGTGCAGCAGACCTCTCCTGTCTAGCCCACTGCTCCCCTCAGCAGTGTGTTTCAGTAAGTCTGCCTGTTCTGTTCCCCACTCAGTCTCTGGCGAATCTTCTCCCCCCGCCTCATCTCTGGCCTGTGCCCCAGCTCTTGTATGCATAAATAAATAAATCTTAAAAAAAAAAAAAAAGATATGATGTCAAAGTACTAACAAAGACGGGACCCCCCCCACCCCCACGGTGGCCTACTGCTGTGGCCTGATTTGATTCCCAGCCAGGGAGGTGACCCACATGGTGCAGCAGACCTCTCCTGCCTCCCCGCTGCTCCCCTCGGCAGTGTATTTCAGTAAATCCACCTGTTCTGTTCCCCACTCTGTCTCTGATGAATCCTCTCATCCCCCACCCCACACCTCTGGCCTACACCCCAGTTCTTCTATGTAAAAATAAACTGAGCTATTTAAAAAAAAGTACTAACAAAGATGTAAAACAATGGTACTTCAGTAAAAACAAAAATGAAGTTAAAAACAAAACAAAAAAGAGACTACTCTGAGAATGTCATCTATACTGTGCTTGATGATGCCCTGGAACCAGGGCAATCAGGCAAGCAACCACGGTCACCACAAAGCACATAAGACCTGCAAGGACGTTCACACCTACATCATCCAGGGTTCACTCTCACAGAGGGGATTCAAGGTGGACTGTAATCTCTTTCTGACACTGCCTATCTTCTATATTGCTATCAATTATCTAACATTCTTTGAAAGGCTGATTCGAGCACCCAAATCCCCTTTTCACTTTTCTTTGACAATGCTCCTCATCCCACTGGCCACTACCATGTGATCATCCTTGGACACCCGTGTCCACCTGCCTGGATCTCCAGACAGAAGCCCCTCCTCTTTGGCCCCCTTGGGTGCAGGGTGTTACCTGGCTCTCATCTCCCCTAACACTGCCCTCTTCCTGTCTAGGAGCTCCCCTGCCCTGTGGCCCTGTCTCTGCTGCCCACAAGCCAGCAGCAGTGAGCCTAAGCAGAACTGAAGGAAACCTGACAGACTTTGCCAATATCAATGTGGGTGCTTCAACCATCCAATCAGGGCTTTCCTCGAAGCCCCACTGGCAGTGCTGCCTCTCTCCACCCAGGGTTTACTCCCCTCCCCTTGAGCAAACTCCACCCTCCCCTCAGGGACTCTTTCAAAATCCATCCAGTCCATTTCTCCAACCTCCAGCTCCTTCCTCTGGAAGCTGACTGTAGAGCCTGAGACTGAGTCTCAAAGACCCCAGGAGAAAGGAGGTTAGATCCTTGCAAAGGGCGGAGGACCAGCCCAATGCAGAGCCAGGCAAGGAGATATTTCTGGCTTTGTGGGTCTCTCGTCTTTCAATAATGATTCGACTCCATCACGTGGCACAAAGGCGGCCACACACGATATGGAAATGAATGTGTGGCGGTGTTCCAATAAAACATGATTTATGAACTGAAATCCAATTTTCATGTAATTTTCACAAGTTATGAAATCATGTTATTTCCTCACCCATTTATAAAAGTAAAAATCCTTCCGAACTCCACAAAATCAGGCAGAGGGCTGGGTTTGGCCCCAGGCGATAGTTAGGCGGGCTCTGCTCCATCCAGTTCAACAGCCTCATTTTTAAGCGAGGAAAGAGCCCTGAGAAGCTCTCAATAAACTGCCCAACATTAGTTAATTGACAGGATCAAACCCCAGCTCTTGGGTGCCCAGCCGGCACGTAAGTGCTTAAATAAAGAGAATTCCCCTTTAAACTACAATCCCAGAGGGTCCGCACTTTGGTTTTCTTATCACAGATTGCTGGGTATGTGGCAGACAGTCGCTCCAGCATCCTTCTGGAAGCTGATGTTAGTGTCTGCCCGTAGTTAAATTCCATACCCCCTTTGCAAGATACAAATATCATTCTCTTCCCCCAGCAGATGGGGAACGACCCTGCTGAATTTTTAGAACATGTAAAACATTTACCGCCCCCATAAAGTCTCAGACATTAAATGTCCACTTAAGATTAAATTCATTATATGAATTAAGTGTGTTCAGGCATATATTTTATAATGATAATTAAAATTCTTAAATCATAATTAAAGGTGTGTTACAAAGTCTTAATGGGCGTTCTCTCATGTTAGAGTCTGAAGCAGGCGCCTAGGTCTTCATCATGTGTACCCCAAATCAACAAAGACACTTGAAATCAAAATCAACTTGCGTCATCGCCACTCCCTTCATTCCCTAGAGATTAGACTGGTTTTCCTTACGGATCATAATTACAGCCCTTATGGATAATTTTAGTCAGATGAAAAACATTCAGAACCCAAGTGACCAGGGCATTTTTGGCCTTAAAAGGGGGGGGGACACCAGTACCCCCCAAAACAGCTTAAAAACAAAGTCAAAGCTCTGACCAGCCCAACTTTGGTGGGTCCGTGTCCCTCTGCAACAGCAGGTAATACCTACTCGGATGACGTCAGCGAGGCAGAGCCCATCTGCGAGCAGACATCCCAAACAAAGGATCTGGAGCATAAGCCAGAAATTATTTCAATTTTATTTTTTAAGACCCCACTGTTCTTTTGAACCACACACATGATAACTAAATCAGGATTACATATTTGAGACTTAACAAAATGTGTCCATGTGTGGCAGAGAGTGATTTTTAAAAAATTACTCTTTCTTCTCTCCTAAGTCCAGAGTTCCCATATGATCTTTGCCGATCGTTCTCTACCAGAGCAAATGCAGAATGTGCTTGGGAGCCAGGAGGATGTTCCCCGGGAAAAGAAGTTTAGGAGAATTGGCGAGGTTACAGAAGGAGAGGCAGGAAGTGAAAGGACAATGCCACCGTCCCCAGACAACAACAGCGGAGGGAGAGCGATGACAAAAAAAGATGACAAAAGCATTTCTTTCGCAAAACCAAACATCACTTAGCTTAATTTCCGATGAACTCAACGAAAACAGCTAGTGTGTGGGCTCCATGGCCCGAGATTCTGTATGAAGCACTCAGCTGCACCGACCCCAAAGGATGAAATCACAGGCTCGACACACACTCACATCCCGAGTACTTCAGCCTGAGCAGCAGAAAGTTAGCCTCGTAGCACAAAATGAAAAACCAAGCTTCAATGAGTGTCCTCTGAAAATAATGACCTCACTGTACGGATGACAACAGAAGAGGGAGTGACCAGGTCTGTACTCAGGTTGCCCCATCCTGCCAGTAACCACTAGTTTTTCTCTTTCCTACCTTGTGAAAAGGGAAGGGACGAGGTGAAAAATCGACGTCCTTCTCCCGGACTCTCTGCCCAGGCTTGCTTTTTGTTCCCAAGTTCTCCAGCCCCCGGAGACACGGCTCTTGCACCGCTGTCTTCTTAGCCCCACAAAATGGCTCCCTTTGTGCCACTTGCCCAGGACCCCACGGCTGGCCACATATGACTGCAGGCCGTGGCCGATGAAGAACGTGCCAGAAAAAGTGGCATCGGAGCTTCCCACCAGGACCCAGCGACGCCCACGGCCCGCCCTGGAGAGCAGCGTGCAGCTGGCCGAGACAATGTGGGCATCGCCCGCGGAGCGCGAGCCCCCCGGTTCCAAGGGCTGGAGAAGGGGCGCAGGCCCGCGGGTGCCGGTGCCCGGCCCAAGGCGGCGGGGTGCGCGGCGGGAAGGCCGGGGCTCCCCGGGGGCGACCGCTCGGCGGAGACAATGGCCGTCTGGGGCCCCGCCCAGGCGCGGAGCCTCCTCGCCCTCGGAGCCGGGCCCGGGGCCGGACCCGCGGCAGACGTCAAGGGGCCGGCGGGGGAGCCGCGGGGCGAGGCGCCGGGGCCACGGCTCGAGCCCCGGGGCCCGCCCGGGCGCGCCGCCCCCCACGCCGACGGGGCGCGGGCGGGAGAAGCGGGGTCCTCCCTTTGTTAGCGGAGCGAGGCCCCGCGAGCAGCGCCGGCGGTTGGGGCCCGAGGGGCGCGGGCCACGCCGCAGCCCCGCCCGAGGACGGAGGCCACCTGCCGGGCGGGCCCGGGTGGAGCCGCGGGCCCGCGCGCGGCCGCCCCTGCCCCGGCCAGCGCGGAGCCGACCGCGGCGCGGGGTGGGACAATGGCCCGGCCGAGGCCCCCGCGGCCGCCCGGGCTCCGGAGGTCGCGGCCACCGCCCCGGGGCCGCGCCGGCCGCCCGGGCCGGGCTGGGGGCGAGCCCTCCGGACGCGCGCCGACCAGCGACGCCCCGCGACGCGGCGGCCCCTCCCGGCCCCGGCGCCGGGCAGGAATGAATGGGGACGGCGGGGGCCGGGCGGGGCCCGCGCGCACAAAGGCGGCCCCGGCTGCGGGCTGCGCCGCCCGGCTCGCGAGGCTGCGCCGGGCACGCTGCGGCCCACACCGGCCGGGCGCCCGCGGCCACGCCGGGCAGCGCCCCCCGCCCCGAGCCCGCTCGGGCGGCCCCGCCGCCTCACCGGGAGCTGTTCCTGCTGTTGGGGTCCACGCCCTTGAAGGTGGTGGTGGTGGTCATGGCGCCGCGGGGAGGTGGCTGGCGCCGGAGCAGAGCGCAGGGAAGGTCGGGTCCGAGCGGCCGGGAGCGCGATTCGGGGCCGGCACGGCGACCGCTGCTGGAGCCTCCGCCGCCGCCGGCCCGGCCGACCGCCGCTTTTATAGGCCCCCGAGCCCCGCCCCCACCCCGCCGGCATTGGCCGGTTTAAACGGCTCTTTTCGTTCCTATTGGCTCGCTCGACTGCCAAGCACCGTGCGGCGTGACTACGGGCTGGGAAGGCCCCGGCTTAGCCTAAGCCCGCCCCCTTCCTGGTCCGCGAAGGTCTAGGCGAGCTCCCCTCCCCCAGCCCCAGCCCCGGAGATGATTGGACAAAGGACGGACCTGCCCCGCGCTGGGTGCGAGCTGTGCGAGCTGTCACTTAAAAAAGTTACCTGCTAGAGGGAAAAAGCGCGATCTGGGCGAGTAGGAGGACACACGTCGTGGGCAGATTTCTCGTGGTTACTGTTCGTTTATTTGCCTTATTCACGGTGGGATGGTGAAGTTAAACTCCTTAAGGGATGAGAATTACTGCTACAACTCGACTTTTCTGTATTGACGACCTACTGTGTGACTCGTTTAGAAACCCGACAGTCTCAAAGCTCTGAGTCAGCCAAGCGGAAGCACGGTGAGATGATCCCTTTCAAAGAGCTGGAAATTCTTTACATTTTAATGTTACCATTTAGCTATTATGGGTGGTGCATGCACTAGACCAAAATTGCAGCCGTTCCGATTTGAGGGGCTGTTCTAAGGCTGGTTAATTCCCTGCGGGGAATGGCCACATCCTTGGCAATCAAGACTGTGAGCTGCCTCGGCCTGCGCAGCTGTTTATAACCCTAAAGTGGGGACCCTTCCACCTGTCTGGGTAAATCTATCCCTACAACAAATGCAGACACACTTGGAGGGCTCAGGAATGACCATTTACAAGATCATAAAAGGAAAGTCGAGCAAACAAAGGGTGGAGGCTTCTGATGTCATGCACGTTTCCTCAAAGCAGATCTCTTCTTATTTCCATAAAAACTTAACTACATTCCCCCTTGCATGGCTCCCTCCTTCCAGGCAGTTCGAAATTTGTACACATGGTTAACTACTCTGGTGGGCTTTCATGAAGAGCCAAAGATAAGTTCTTCTGTTCTAGAAGGCACATACACTTTTATGTGCTTACCACAAAAGCATGAGGTGCCCCACTTGTGTGGATTAGAATCTTTCCATTCTTAGAAGCTGAGCCTAACTTTCCAAAGCCTTAAAAACAAAACAAAACAAACACCCCTTTCGGACCAATCCAGCACTCAGTATGCATGCCCTCCTTAGACATCATGTAATTACCAAGCAGGTATGGGAGCAGGGTGGTTGCCAGCTCAGGATCTCTTGGGAGAAACCTGTTTCTTAATCCTTCTTGAGCACTAGTTTCCTCACTTGAAAAATAGGGACAGAACAGCATCCAGACTCCATGGAGTTGGGAACGACTGAATGAGGTGATGGATATCAATCAAGTACATGGCCCCAAACATAAAAAGTCATCAAAGTAATGGCCATTTTTACTATCAGATTTATTTAGAAAGTAATCACATACTTTTTAAAAAAATCTGAAGTGGTCTTTTGTGTTAAATAAAAAGCTTGAACTTAACTCTCAAGGTTATTTTTTTTTTTTTTTTTGGCCTAGACTTGTTTCTCACTTCCCTTATTTCCCCGCCCACTGGAGGGTAGCAGGAGACAGGCTGGCATGGGACAACAGGGCTGGACTGGAAATTGAAAAATCTAGCTTCTGGTTCTGCTTTCTCCCAGTGGAAGGCACTTTTTGAGCCAGTTTCCCCATCTAAAATGGAGTTAACAGCAGCTATTCTGAACTGCTCTGAGGGTTAGAGTGAGATAATTTTAAGAATACTGTACTTTAGGTAAACAAAAGCTTTCTGTTAGAGGGTCCCACCCTGGCTGTACACCAGAATAATTCATAGGCTTTTAAAGAGTACAGATGAATGTGAGGCCCCACCTGGAAATCTACGGAACTGGAATTTCCAGAGGTAGGGTACTGTGATGGCTATCTTTAAGAAGTGAAACAGGTAATTCTCCCACATGGCTAGTCTGATAACCTCTGCTTCAAAGATAAGGAATCAGTCCCAGAAGAACCCCTTTAATCTAGTCTGATATATGAAAAAGTATACATTTATGTAAAACAGCTGACTCAGGATGTCTTAAGTCGGTCCATTTGGCACATTCATTATATTTTAAAGCAAAATTGCCAGAAATTTCTGTAATAACTTCCCCTCTTTAATTTGTTCAGACACTTTAGTTTTGCTTTTAAAAAAAAAATTATTATTTATGCACACAAGAACTGGGGTACAGGTCACAGGTGTGTGGAGGTTGGGGAACAGAACAGGCGGATTGACTGAAATACACTGCTGAGGGGAACAGTGGGCGAGACAGGAGAGGTCTCCTGCGCCATGTGGGTAGCTCCCTGGCTGGGGATCGAACTCGTGCTGCAGAGACTGCGGATAGCTTCATAGGTTGTGTCTTAACCCTTGTGCCACCCGGGAGGCCCCTGTACCCCAGTTCTTGTATGCATAAATAAATAAATCTTTAAAAAAAAAAACACACCAGGGGCCTCCTCCCCGGTGGCACAGTGGTTGAGTGCCGCATTGCAAAGTTGTCCGCAGCCTCTGCATCGCCGGTTCGATTCCCTGCCGGCCAGGGAGAACCCCACATGGCACAGCAGACCTCTCCTGCCTCACCCTCTGCTCCCTCAGCAGTGTCTTCGCTCCGTCTGCCTGTTCTGCTCCCCGCTCTGTCTCTGGTGAATTCTCTCACCCTCCCGCACCTCAGGCCTGTACCCTAGTTCTTGTAAAAATAAATAAATTTTTAAAAAAACAAACAAACAAAAAACACACCCAAATATTTTAACACAGAGCAGCTGTGATTGAAACTAGGCAAAGGATTCCAAATCCTGGCCCTCTCTGTCCTTGCTGGCCTTTGTCTCCACTGTCCTCCTCTTTCTGCACAACCCCCAATGTTACAATGGATGCAATTGTAAAACCCCTGCAATTTTCACCTGCATTTTTCCTCCCAGCCCCGCCCCTTCACCTGCTTTTTATAGACGCTAGTTCCCCCTTATCTGCAGTGGATACATTCATTCCAAGACCCCCAGTAGATGCCTGAAACCAGATAGTGCCAAGCCCTATATACACTACATAATTCCTATGTATACATTGAATGAGCAAGTTTAATTTCTAAATTAGACACAGTAAGATTAAGAACCATAACTAGTAATAAAATAGAATAATTATAACCATATACTGTATTAAGAGAGTGAAAAAAAATCAAGTTTCAGGTAAAGGAAACATTCATTTGCAGAGGTTAAGTCAGCAGCAATAAGCGCTATCACCTTCTAGGAGGGGAACAGACGTCTGAAGTCTGGAGCCAACCCCTTCCCCAGTGACCTGTAGCATCCAACCAAATCAAGTATTTTCTCAAGATAGATTTTTATCTCCCAAAGCCTTTGCCTTCCTTACACAGACTGCATGTGCCAAAGAGATGATGCTAAAGTATGCCGGTCCTTCTGCCTGGAAATTAACACGTGCCCAGGAAAAGTGCTTCTGTAATGTGTTTGCTGTAATGTAACTCCAGCTTTTTACGGAGAAGCCTGCCTGTACCAACACTATATAAACCGGACAGAAAGAAGGTGGCTGGGATCCTTTCCTACTGACGTTTCCTTCCAGTTAACTCCTCACCCTGGACTTCAAGACATATCTCCCTTCCACAGTAGTGTGAATGTAGTCTTTCTTAAAATCTAAGAATTAAAGGTGTCTCTTATTAATGACATAACTTTTGGAAAACCCCTGAAGATGATGGATGGTTGCCAGGGAAACTAACTGGACTAAGGCATGGAACTTTCTATCCTGCCTCCTTATCCTGACTGAGGCTGAGTTTAAGTACCAATGGTCAATGAGTCAGTCAGTCATGCCAATATAATCAAGCCCCCATAAAAATCCAAAAGGAGGGAATTCAGAGAGTTTCCAGATTACTGAACGTAAGATTTGGGGAATGAAGCCTTTGAGGTGCCATGGAAACCCAGTACCTTTCCCCCATACCTGGCTTCATGCATCTCCACCACCTGATTCTTCGCAAGTAATAATGCATCATGACTTCTCTGACAACCCAATAATTTCCCTTTAATATGGACAGGAGGGCCTCCCTGGTGGCACATGGGTTAAAATCTCAGTGCGCTATGAAGCTATCACCAGCCATTGCAGCATCAGTTCAATCCCTGGCCAGGAAGGTGACCCACATGGCGCAGCAGACCTCTCCTGTCTCCCCACTGCTCCCCTCAGCAGTGGATTTCAGTCAATCTGCCTGTTCTGTTTCCCGCTCTGTCTCTGGTGAATCCTCTCACCACGCCACACCTCTGACCTAAACCCCAGCTCTTGTATGTGTAAATGAAAATAAATCTTTAAAAAGAGAAAAGATAATATGGACAGGAATACTGCTGGCTTTTAAATTTGTTGCTCCATGCACAGTAAATTTTATTCAAGAGTGCAATATACAACTTACTCAAAACAGAATATTCTGGAAATGTTCCTTATCAGTTGTGCCTAGTAAAGCAGTAACTAAATCATAAACAAACATAAAAATATGCACTGTCACCTCTTGGCTTTCAAGCGTCTGCTTTTGCACTACCAGGGCAAAGTCGTCTGAATCCCCTACTTTCAACCTGCATTAATTTATTCCAGAATGCTAGAGGAAATGAGCAATATTCATCACCACCTTACTGGGATTTATTAGCCTTAGATGCAGCAATTAGATTTGAACCAATCTCTTAGATCAGTGTCTTTCACTAAAACCCAATATAAAACTATTTATTGAACCACATGAATCTGCAGAGTTTTTACTATTTTTGAGCTGTAAGTATAGCAATTACTTATCTTTAACACAGCATAGTCTTAATATTTTCTATTCATTCTACTTTATTATTCAAGGAAAATGCTGGTCATTTGATATTGGACTTGGTTAAGCAAGTGAATAAGTTGCCCATCCACAAGGTTTCTAACAAGCTTTCTTCCCAACCCCCAACATCGCAGGGTGCCACATTAAGAGTGACTTAACTGGGCCTCCCTGGTGGTGCCAGGGGTTAAAACACAACCTATGAAGCTCTCCACAGCCACTGCAGTTCAAGTTCGAACCCTAGCCAGGGAGCTACCCACATGGCACAGCAGACCTCTCCTGACTCACCCGCTACGCCCCTCAGCAGTGTATTTCAGTCAATCTGCCTGTTCTGCTCCCCACTCTGGTTTTGTTCCCCACTATCTCTGGTGGGTCCTCCCACCACCCTACACACATCTGACCTGTACCCCAGTTCTTGTATGCATATTTTTTAAAATTAAAAAAAGTGACAACCACACACATTCCCACATGCACATTCTGCATCCAACACTCCTAAAGCCAAATTTAGTATGCATCTGCTCATTCTTTTTGTGGCCTATCCTCACACACACAAGGGCAGATCAATGCTACTGTGACACAGCCCAAGGAGTTCATTTTCTCTTAAAACTCATTTGTCATTAAAAACAAAACAACCAGGCCTCCTCGGGTGGCGCAGCAGTTGAGAGC
The DNA here is from genome assembly GCF_964194135.1 of Talpa europaea. Taxonomy (NCBI): domain Eukaryota; kingdom Metazoa; phylum Chordata; class Mammalia; order Eulipotyphla; family Talpidae; genus Talpa; species Talpa europaea. The sequence continues at coordinate 133,074,349 of NC_140074.1, forward strand.
TGGGTTGTGAGGCTGCCAGCAGCCTCTGCAGCGCCAGTTCAATCCCCAGCCACGGCCGAGGGTCCCACACACACACACACACACACACACACACACACACACACACACGCACACACAGAGCACAAAAAAAAAAACCCAACCAATGGGCCTCCCTGGTAGCCTAGGGGTTGAATCTCAGCACTATGTAAAGGCCCTTGGCAGAAAAGCAGCCTGAGTTCCATCCCTAGCCAGGGAGCAGACCCACATGGCACAGCGGATCTGGTGGCACAAGGGGTTAAGCACCACACTATGAAGCAATCCACAGCCTCTGCGGCATGAGTTCGATCCCCAGCCGGCCAGGGAGCAACCCACATGGCGCAGCAGACCTCTCCTGACTCACCCGCTGCTCCCCTCCGCAGTGTATTTCAGTGTATCTGCCCACTCTGCTCCCCACTCTGTCTCTGGTGAATCTGCTCACCCTCCACACCTCTGGCCTACGCCCCCATTCTTCTATACAAAATAAAAAATCTCACAATAAAGGAATAATTTTTTGTAAAACAAAACCATCCCAAAAATTCATTTGCCATTAAACAAATGAATTGACCAAGAGGTTTCAAATACAGAAAATGGTTTTAAGTTCTTGCCCTGTCTTTATTCAAAGTTAAGGGAAACAAAGTGATATACATACCCTAAGGCCTGACATGGCCCCTTCAGGTCCTTGCCAGCACATCATTACATCACCCCATTATTTCCTGCACCTCTCAAACTGAGCTGAGTAAGATTATGTGGTTTAAATTTGCCTTACCTCAATTCCATCCTGCTACTACTACTCTATTTTTTTTTTTTTTATAGAGGCATGCTTTTATTTATTTGTTTGCTGGTTTGTTTGTTTGTTTTGTTTATACATGCACTGGGTACAGTCAGAAGTGCGGGAGGGAGGGTGAGAGAATTCACCAGAGCCAGAGCGGGGAGCAGAACAGGCAGAAGGACCGAAGTACACTGCTGAGGGGAGCAGCGGGCGGCAGGAGAGGTCTGCGCGCCATGCGGGACCCTCCTCCGGTGGCCGGGGAGCAGCCGGGGATCGAACCGGCGCCGCAGAGGTCGCGCGCAGTTTCGCAACCCAGCGCTCAACCGCTGCGCCACCGGGGAGGCCCCTACTACTCTATTTAATAAACAAGCAAACAAAAAACCTCCCCTATGCCATGCTCACCTAAAGGTGAATTTACCCTTTTACAAAAATAATTGCTAAAGTTATTAACACAAAAGGGTATGCCCTTAATATTCCAAAAATCGATAACCTGTGGCAAAGTTAGCTATACAATATGCCTTAAAAATATAAATTGCAGGGCCTCCCCGGTGGCGCAGCGGTTGAGCGCTGGGCTGCGAAGCTGCCCGCAGCCTCTGCAGCGCCAGTTCGATCCCCGGCTGCTCCCCGGTCACCGGAGGAGGGTCCCGCATGGCTCGCAGACCTCTCCTGCCGCCCGCTGCTCCCCTCAGCAGTGTACTTCGGTAACTTCTGCCTGTTCTGCTCCCCGCTCTGGCTCTGATGAATTCTCTCACCCTCCCGCGCTTCGGACTGTACCCAGTGCTTGTATGCATGTATGTATAAATCAATCAATCAATAAAATAAATAAATAAATAATCTTTAAAAAAATATATAAATTGCAAAAAACACAAATATCCCATGAGAATTCTCAGACTTCAAATGGATTTACAAAGGCCCCAAGGGTGTAAGGAAATCCTAACTATCTCATACATAATCACATGTCCCCACTTAGAAATAACACTCCACATTCCAAACAGCAGATTAAATTCCAACCTGTTTAAATACTCTAATTATGTTTCACTCTGTGCAACACTTTTCATTAGCTTATCACTATACAGATCCAAGTCTCACTGTAAGAGGTGGTCTTTTTTGGAACACCCAGGACTAACCCTCAGAACACTGAGTTAGTGTCAGAAAGTTGAAGCAATGAGTAAGATGGTTCCTTTGGTTCTTAAAGTTTTGGAGAATCATTAGATAAGAATAGTTTTTCCTTAAAGATTTGTCAATTGGGCCTTCCAGGAGGCGCAAGGGGTTAAGCAGCAGCACTGTGTAGCTGTCCACAGCCTCTGCAACAGCATAAGCTCGATCCCCGGCCGGCCAGGGAGCTACCCACATGGCGCAGCAGACCTCTCCTGACTTGCCCGCTGCTCCCTTCAGCAGTGTATTTCAGTAGATCTGCCTGTTCTGCTCTCCACTCTGTCTCTGGTGAATCCTCTCACCCCCCTGCATCTCTGGCCTGTACCCCAGCTCTTGTATGCATAAATAAATCTTAAAAAAAATTGTCAATTTAGTATTTAGCATTTAGTAAGTACCTATGACATTAAGATTGTACTGTTTAAAATGAATAGGAAGTTCTCTTAATGGCCTCCAGTTTCTCATTTACATTAAGTGCAAAACTCACATCCTGTGGCAGAACCCTTACTTCGCACTGAAAATAGTAACTTATGTTTAGAGTCCAGTATGCAAGTGACAATGTGCCAGGCAACTGAAACATACTATCTCAGTCTTCTCCACAAGGTACTTAACTCTGTAATTTGTTTTATTGTTTCTTCTACTTAACTCTAAGTTATGAGGATTCCAAAATTGCTTCTCAATTCCATAGTACTTTGAAAATACGTTTCTGGAGAACACAGGCACTGGTAATTTTTAAAAGCTTGCCAGGGAATTCTAATATAAAGCCGTGATCCAGATTCAGTTAGTCATTATTTAAAAGTGGTAGCGTCATTATCTCAAAAATAACATTCACTGGCACAGCTGGCCCTCTCCAATAACCACAGTCCTCAGAAAGACCATGGAAGTTTTTCCCAGGAGCCTTTTCTCCAATCCCGGGCCTTCATTGTCTACTGACCCCGTGGTGTCACAATCTCCCACATCATTACACACCTTGACCCAAGTCTCCAATTCTCCTCCAACTGTTTACTTTCCCATCTTCCATTCAATTTATCATCCCCTTTAGGTAAAATGCAATCTGATCATCAGATTAAAATAATTCCCATGAAAACATGAACAAGAAAAACTATGAGATAAATTAACTTGACACTCCTATTTCTGAAAAGTTGGATATACCTTTTGTTTTGGTCTTAAGCAGTTTGTAATGGATGAGGAGTACTTGAGAATTAAATTTCTCTCATCTTCCTATCCAAAACTTTGTTCACTTAGCTATGATATGAACAAGTTATTAAATCAAGGGTGTCAGAAAATTTAGCTCAACTGTTCAAAAGTTAACCAAAGTGTCAATCTAATGCCCATTATCTGAACCATTCCTGCCCCGCCAAAAAATACTCAGTATTTTCACCAATTCACTTGTTTTCAAAGTGTTTAAAAAGTGCTTCTGTAATTTTTCCACAGAATACGTCTCTTATTGGGCCTCCCTGGTGGCGCAAGGGGTTAAAGCACCGCACTATGAAGCAATCCGCAGCCTCTACCCACCAGAGAGCAACCCACATGGCACAGCAGACCTCTCCTGGCTTGCCTGCTGCTCCCCTCCCCTCAGCAGTGTACTTCGGTCAGTCTGCCTGTTCTGTTCCCCACTTTGTCTCTATTGAGTCCTCTCACCCCCCGCATCTCTGGTCTGTACCCCAGCTCTCACATGCATAAATAAATCAATCTTGAGGAAGAAAAAAAAAAGATTATCTGTCTCTTACAACCACTTATGCGAAACAGGGTGAGAGCAACAACCAAAAAATGTTAACAGAAATAAGGGCCTCACTGGTGGCCTAGGAGTTAAGTCTCAGCGCTATCACTGAGATGGCCCAAGTATAATCCCGGCCAGAGAATGAATTCATTCTGACCCATATGGCGCAGCAGACATGTCTCGCCCACTGCTCCCCCTAGCAGTGTACTTCAGTAAATCTGGCTGTTCTGCTCCCCACTGTCGCTGGTGAATCCTACCTCCTGTACCTCTGGTCTACACCCCAGTTCTTCTACGCATAAATTTTACTTATTTTTATTTTTTTTGAAACACTAAGCTTGGTATTGCTTTATTTATTTAATTTATACAAGCACTGGGTACAGTCAGAAGCGCGGGAGGGTGAGAGAATTCACTAGAGCCAGAGCAGGGAGCAGAGCAGGCAAAAGGACCAAAGCACACTGCTGAGGGGAGCAGAGGGGAGCAGCGGGGAGCAGGAGAGGTCTATGCGCCATCGGGATCCTCCTCTGGTGGCCGGGGAGCATCCCGGGATCAAACCGGCGCCGCAGAGGCTGCAGGCAGCTTCACAACCCAGCGCTCAACCACTGCGCCACCAGGGAGGCCCCTACACATAAATTTTAAATAGAACAGAAATAAAGTGACTCCTAAGCAGATGCACTGACCCAAGTATCACCAGGCCACAATATAGCATTAACTATGGAAATGCCCTTCCCACGCACTTCCCTCTGGCTCTTTTTATTCTACCAAGTTTTTCAACTATGGAAGAATTTAAAGTTTCTCTTTCCCCAACATGGCAAAAGCTCAGATATGATATCAGCAAATTCCTGGTAAGTATATTATCACTAAACAAAAACCCCATTCAAGACCCCCACCCCACCCCCTCATAATTAAGTCCTCTGGCTTGAACTTTAACCCTGACTTGGTGGGCATCACAAATTTCCACTATTAAATAGTACCTAGGACAAGAGAAATATACTTACCTGACCTCTTTTGAGAATTCTTGGGGGTAGACACCCCATACTATTTCACAATATAAATTGTAAAAACAGGCTGGTATAGCACTATACATACAGGAAAATAATAGCTGATTCAAGATTAACTTACACATACAGATCCAAAAGTCCACAGGATTCCTGCTGTCTCTGGGGAAGCCCATTCATTAGAGAAATGAATGTAACAAAAAAACCACATTGCAAAAGAGGTAGAGTGAATTAAGTGAATGACAAAGCATGACAGAACAGGAGCACTTGATCCAAACAGGTTATACTGATAGGAGTGGAAATTTGGTTTCCTGAGAATCAGTACTGGAGAACTCACATAACAGGCATCAGGAAATCTAAACTTTTAATTTCACTTTTATAAGCAACTAGCATAGTGACATAAAGCCTCTGGACCTGTTTCATCCCTAAATCAGACTAGATTAAGAACATCGTTGCTGGGCCTCCCCGGTGGCGCAGCCGTTGAGCGCTGGGTTGTGAAACTGCGCGCGGCCTCTGCGGCGCCGGTTCGATCCCCGGCTGCTCCTCGGCCACCAGAGGAGGGTCCCACATGGCGCGCAGACCTCTCCTGCCGCCCGCTGCTCCCCTCAGCAGTGTCCTTCGGTCCTTCTGCCTGCTCTGCTCCCCGCTCTGGCTCTGGTGAATTCTCTCACCCTCCCGCGCTTCTGACTGTACCCAGTGCATGTATAAACAAAACAAACAAACAAACCAGCAAACAAATAAATAAAGCATGCCTCTATAAAAAAATAAAAAAAAAAAAAGAACATCGTTGCAGTTTTAATATCATGTTCATTGGACCTGAATCTATGACCATTCCCCATACATTGGAATTTTAAATGTTTATTCCCCGCATATTTAAGGCTGTAAGAATTGAAATATGTAAATAGTATTTTTATCACTTAATTCCTGTCTTTCCGTATTCTCAAGGAAGGAAGCCTACTTTAGATCTTTAGGCTACTAACGATCTATTTTAGATTAGGGAGTACTTATTTATTCATCAAAGTGAGGGCTAGAATGTTCGAGTGATTTATCAGCAGCCAGCAAAATCAGAACTTTTTCCTGGCTGCATGTACTATCCCGCTATGCCTAGGTAGTGCTTACAGAAAACAGAAACATTACAAAGACTAATACAACACTATGATCCAATTTTTTGGCTAATAAGGCTGCACATTTGGAAATGCCTAAGTTTTTTGAACAAAGAGGCTGAAACATCCAGTTGTTAAACTTTGTTAATCTTTGTTTCGCAGTCTGTCAGAAATTCAAAATAACTCTATTTCCTCCTTGAAATGTTAACTGAGCAGGCCTATTCATGTCATGCTTTCCCCTAAGCTTCCATTTTCTACTTTAATATGCCTCAAAATAAAGAAAACAGCTCATTTTAAACAAGAAGTTTATTTAAACAACAAGACGCTTGACTTGAAGGGAAAACTATCTAGGATTCATTTGTTTTAGAGTAATTTATCCCTACTTAAAGACAGATTGCCCTACATGTAACAGCTACGTACAAAAAAGTTATAAAATTGTCCTTGGTTTTACAATGATAAATGAAAAACATTAAAATTCTCCAATCGAACAAGGTATGCAAGAATTTTTATGTTGTTCTTTTTTTTGTTAAACATTGAGAGCAAAATAACTTACTGGAATATAAAGATAAGAGCTGAATGAGCATGCCACTAATGGAGAAAGGGGGTGTTTTCACAGAACCAATATTTTTTTTCCCCGTCCCATCTCCATTTGCTGTCAATCAAAACATACCATTGGCCATTTAGTTTAAAAAAAAAAAATGCAATATGCTTGTGCACATACACCAGTTACTTTATGTACAATAAAGGAATGGGGAAGGGGAAAATGAAAGAATAGAGAAAACTATACTGTAGTAGTCAGGATGTGGTGGAACCAAATTGCGGTTTTCTAATTGAGAATGTCTTCTTGGTCTGGAGGAACAGAGTTCTGGAGTAAAGTAGCAGGTTCCCTTTTTAGTAGACACCTCCTGTCTGCTGTTGGAACACATCAATTGTATCTTCGTCCTCCATTTCCAACTAGCGTAATAGAAAAAGTAAATTGAAGACCATTGATTATTAAACTTAACACTTTAAATCATCAAACTTAAATATCCTGGGGGGAAAAAAGGCACAAATTCCAGGGTTCTTTTTTTTCCCCGCACCCCAGACCCTAATGCAGCATCAGATTTGGGTTTACATAATCTCTTCCATTTGGTATTCCCTTTTATTGAGATTATAAAAAGCTTTGTTTTTTAAGTTAAAAAAACCTGAGTATGTTTTCAAATGATAAGAATTTTTCACATTCATCTAGAGAACTCAGCTCCTCCTTGTGGCTATGTACTATAACTGCTTCTTTCCTTGTGGCTTGTAATGGAATTGCTTCTTAGAGTCTAGCCAATGGAAATTTCATCAAAAGGTTTTCCCCTCAGGAACAACTCAAAGACACTTCAAACTTTTGAAGATCATCAACAAAACCACAAGCTGGATGTGGTGCTTCATTCACACCATATTTATTACTTTCTAGTTTTTAATGGGGTTAAAAAACACACAAGGATTCCAATTTAAATGTTTTCTCCCTGAAAGTATTTTCCCCCAAAATTGGAAGTCTTAAATGAAATTTAAGAGTACATGGAAACAAAGTGCTTCTGCCATAGTGGCCAGTCCAGTCAATCCCTTACAAACTGACAAAATAACTGAAGTGATATGTAAAGAGATTAAGGGATCAGACAGTTTCACTCTGTGAAGGGTTTGGGAAACCACCTATTACCAAGAACCTGCCCTATCAAACCAAGCTACTGGAAGACTTGCAGTTAGAGCCATTAGCTCCCTTCAGTTCCCGAGGATTCAGTTTGAAAAGCTCAAATAAAATCGTCACAATCAACAGCCCACCAATCACCTGTGGGGGGAACTCTGCATATGATCAAGAGTTGTAGCAACAGAAAAACAAAACATTCTGAAGAAACGAAAAGTTTTATTTTGTCCCCAAAATGCTGGCAACAGTAAAAAATGGGTTAAAGTAACTACATGACCTATTAGTTCTACTAAATGACAGCTAGATCTTTTATAACCATTGGCATTTCCTGACCCTATCACTATTTTCTTTTTTCTGTTCTCCTTTGGTCATATATTACATACCTTTTTTAAAAAGAGATTTATTTTATTTATGCATATAAGAACTGGGGTGTAGACCAGAGGTTGGGGGTGGTGGTGGTGAGACAGAGTGGGGAGCAGAAGGGAGACAGGAGAGGTTTGCTGTGCCATGTGGGTCAGCTCCCTGGCCGGGAATCAAACTCAGGCTACAGTGGCTGGTGATAGCTTAATAGCATTGAGACTTAAACCCCTGAGCTACCAGGGAGACCCTATTACATAGTTTGAATTCTGGTAAATAGCTGTATATATATTCTAATACCAAAAGTGCATCAATTCATAAAGCTGTTGAGAGAATTATAAAAAAGGTTTTCGTTTTTCTGGTTAGCACAAAGAGAGTTTTACCTGTGCAGGTGTGTCTGTTTCATTGATTGGTTGCCCGTCAAATCGGAATCTGATCTGCCTCATCGACAAACCCTGGACAAGAATTCAAAAGTAGGAAGTATATTAAAAAAAAAAAAAAAAAAAGATTAAGAACTCCACCTTAAATAAAACTAAGCACATACTTACGTTAAAAGATATCTTAATAAATGCTCACCAGTAAGTTACTAGGTAAAAGGATTTGGGCTGCTTTTCACTTTCACTAATTTAAACTTCATCAAGTGCTGTATATCAATTGCCCCAGTAAAATTGGGAAAAAAAAAAAAACCCACAAATTTTATAGGTAAAGAAGCTAAGAAAAAAAGTACGTTGAACTTTCTTTAGAAAATGTTTTATAAAGTCTTCTTTGAAAAGTTACTCCAAGATTGAACAGATCATACCTGAGGGTCTACCACTGCATTTAAAATAAGATATTGATAGGAAAATCAAGACACACACAGAGCAGCACTCCTTGATACACAGAAGAGTTCTCCAAAAGAAAAACACCCTTAATAACAATGTAAACAAGTCACCTAAAAGAAGTGAAGTAAAACTGCCTGAAAAACTAACTGCCTTACCTCTTTTTCTATCATCATGCAAAAGTAACATGTCCCACCCAGCGCAAAGCAAACCACAGGTATTCAACAAGTTCTTATCCTTGGGCAGTCAGGATATTCCCAACAGAACACAAGGAATTAACTGTCCTGAAACCCTAAGACCATAATCCATACTCATGAAATTCCTAGAATAGCTCCAAAGAAGCACCTGGCTTTTAATTTGCTTCTCAGTATTTATTGGAACCTATAACTATTGTCAACTTCTCACTAGAAAATAAAGTGAGACTTAAACCCCTTAAACTCCAGGGGAGATAGGAACCTGACCTTAGTTCCACTATATCCCTTGCACGCAATTCTGATGGAGTTATGGCTCTAAAATGCCCATCCACCCAAGTTTTTTTTTTTTTCTTCTTCATTTAAAAAGAAAATGTGAAAGTTTAAAGGTAAGCTGGGGAGCTTTACTAAATAGAGGGAAGTGAAATTTTTTATTACTGGAGTTTAGTTTCAATTAAGGAGATAAATGAGCTTTAACACATCCCTTCCACGTTTCGTTTAGTTCCAGTGTCAAATGAAGATAAGAAAGTATATCTCAAATACACTGTTGTGAAATATTACCTTGAAAATTTGCTTTCTAGGAACCATCTTACAAAGTCAATCCTGAACTGTGCTCAAAATTACAAACTACATCATTACACAAACTCCCTGGTTTGATATTTAAGAAAATATAACCTACTCCTGAAGTACGTATTAACAAACATATTAACATATTAACAAAGTGTTCATCTAACACCTGCGTTCCCTCCCTTAACAAGGGCTCATGGAATCGGTCCTTAAAACACAGAGGTCATGTTTTCCTTTATAACTCTCACCTTGGACACCGCCAGACCAGACCTTGTTATGAAAAGTACAAGGAATCTCCCACCAGGTAGGTGTCATCCACAACCTTAGTCCATTCATGACAAATTTAACATATGATCACACAGAGCAACCAAGAACTGAATGCCAATTCATTAATTAGTATTATGTATTTGCAAATATCCCCTTTAAAGACTCCTTAAAGCAACAAAATACTAAGCATTACTTTCTTTCTTTACTACCTCTATTGGCAAGAACATAAGTCAATGGCAAGATCAATTCCAAACAAAAGGGGAGGAAAAAAGCAGGCCCAAAACACAAGCAAACTACATTCCTCTTTTGCAGCCTGTGTCAATTACACTAGATTCAAGTCCAAAATTCAGAAAACGTACTTTTCAAGACTCTATAAACCATGTTCAGTTTTCAAACCAGTATTTGGGGCGTCTCTGCTATATAAATCATTATCTGAGTTTTATAAGGTTGTGAGCCCTGAAGAGTTATACATTGTTCTTTGGATCATTTCCTCATTGCACAAAAATGAATGGAACCAAATCAAATTTCTGTGCTCTCTGACATCAACTTACACTCCATGAAATAATCTGTAAATCCACAAGAGAATGGAATAGTGTGCTCTTAATTAGCTAAAAATGGTTGACATGAAGTGGACAAATTCCAACTCCACATATGCAAGAAAAACTTATTTACAAACTAACCTTCCAATGCTCAGTATGTTCCTCATCATCTTAAAAGCACTTGTTGAGCAGGTTCTATATGCCAAGATGGGGGTCTAGCTGCTAGAGAAATGGTCAGCGAAAAGGCTCGTCCTCATGGAGCTTACATTCTGGTACATGTAGTCAGTGATCAATGCAAACATCCCTCCCCCAGTCAGAAAGAGTTGTATGATGAGTGCTAGGAACAGGGGCACTGTGAATTAATCAGAGTTCTCCAAGTAACGGAGCAAGAGTGAATGAAAGAAAACCATTGGAAGGCTTTGCATTATCAAATGGAAGTATAATGTAAGCTATGGCATTTAAAATTGTCTAGTTGCCACATTAAATAGCTCACTAGCAAACATTTTAATTCAATGTACTCAAAATACTATCATTTGCAACATGTAACCAACATTTTAAAAAAACTGAGACACTTTCTCTCTACTGAGCCTTCAAAATCTGGTATATACTTTACACTTTATAGCACCTCTCAATTTGGACAAGCCTCATTTTAAGTGGTAAACAGTCACATGTGGCTTGTGGCTACTGTGCTAAGACACCATAGATTTAGGTGGGGAACATAACATATGCATGGATTCTTATCTGAATTACAAAGCATCATCAAAGATGATTTCGAGGTTTTGCTCTCAAACGGGATGCAGAATGGTGCTACTTACTGAGTAAGGGCACCAGAGAAAATGATTTCTTCAAGTAGAACCAAAAGTCCCCTTGCAAATCAAAAGTTTGAGATGCCTATTTGCCATCTACTGGAAATCCTCCAGAAATACACCACCAAGTGAGTTTATTAGACAGTATGAGCATTCAATTAATCTTGACAGGAACCCTTAGACAAAAATTCTCAACTGAGCCCCTCACCCCTAAAAAAAAAAAGGGGAAAAAAAAAAAAAAAAGAAAAGTCTGGCTATGCAAGTTAGATAAAATATTCTAGTGTTTTGATAGTCTAAAAAGGACTGGCTCAATATGATACTTCAATGCCCTTTTCCACGGAGAAACCTTGTTTCGGTCAAAATTCAGACTATTCCCAACTGAAGAGAAATTGTGAATAACCATTTTTTCCAAGTTCTTCCTGGATCAGATCTTTAAACTTACATCCCATCAGGTAAGGAGTGGAATTACATGTCACGGGTTACTAATGCTTTTTCCCTGTAGTGTAGTGGCCCCTACAGTTTTGGTCAATCCCAATCCCAATCTTGAGCCTAGTAACTCGAAAATACAAGAAAACTTTCATACTAAGTAATGCACTCAATTTATTAACATGGCAGGAAAGCAAAAAAGTTTTCTAAAGTTTTGATTAACCAAGTAACTCAATCTGATCAGACAATCTCCTATTAAGAACAACTTGGCGTACTAAGATGGTCTCACTATTTTTCTGGCATATGGGATGGCCCAGCACATGGTTGGAATGTGGTAAATATCCCATCGATAAACTCTCTGAGGCCCCTACAAGGAATACAGGCTATCTTGAAAATAGGTACAGTAAAATGCTCAAGGTTAAAGCTAGGTGGTGAGCCCATGGGTACCGGGTATGCAAAGTCAGTTTTTTCATTTTGCTCTATGAAGTTTTCATAATTAAGTGCTGAAAATATGTTTTAAAAACTAAAATATAGTTATAAGTAGGAAAAAGTTAAAAAGATACACAGAGAATTTTGAAAACCAAGTATAAGCATGTGTTTCTATTTTGTATAAGGCTTTGCTACATAAGATCTACAAAATGATCACCTTGGAGAATTCCCCTGTCACCTGCAGGGGCACTAGAGTTCAAATATGGAAGTCAACAGTGCAAAAATTCCTTAGCACTATTAGTAAGAGGAATTTAACCAAAATTCACTAAAGAGGAGTATATTGAACATTGTGTCTGTATAAGGAACTAATGAAAATTTTGTTTTTTAAGGACAGTTTGCAATATGGATAAATTGTCAAAAGAATGATTTTCTACAGCTTTTACAGTACATATTCAGGGTAGAAAAACACTTCCAACAGGTCATTGTTATTAGATTAAGTGACTGAGGGACCAGTTTTTGTATTACCTGCAAAATTCACCTTTAAAGTTGTCTCTATATTGTTACAGACTCAATATCACAAAAGGAAACTTCTTTTGTCATAATGTTTGCATTAATCTCCCAGCATCTGTTCATTTCTACTTCCTCTTCTTCATGTCTATTTACTATTTTCTGAGTAAAATGCAAATATCCCTATAACACAGGAATGTTTATGCTTGACTCAGTTAAATTTACTACTATTAGTATAAAAAGATCAATTTTACAGGAAAATTACAATATCCTTAACTCAATTTTACTTTCAAATTGGTTAAAATACTGCTTTGACACTAGCAAATATGAAACTGATAAAAAAGAAACCTGACCAAAAATTTTACCAAGTTCATTCTTACTTTCTTACAAAAGTAAAATTATGTCTCCTCGGGAACAAACGAAGTGTTGTGACTATAATTCGATGCATTCCTGGCATAAGCCTAGAATCATATATAATACTAATCAAACCATCCTAAGGATTTTCATGAAGAATCAATATACCAAAGGTATAATAAAGCTGATAATGCTAAGCATACGTACATATTCATCTACTAAAGAGAGTTGATTATGTATCATGCTCACCTAGTTTCTACAAGAAAAGAAGGTTTGGATTGTTTTTTAAAGAAGTTTTATTCAGTGGAAATGCACATGTCAGTTCCTCACCTGTCGTTCGCAATAGGCTTTCATTAGTTTACTAAGTGGTGTATGCCTCTTAATCTTAAACTGCACCACAGAACCATCCTGACCCGCCACCTTCAAATTAATATGATCGTTGTTCTCAGTCTTGACTCCTTCCTGTTGAAAGAAAAATAAAAGTATAATTTGGAAAATGTGAAAAACAAATTATCTTTTAAAGCAGCAGTAGCCCAAGTTGCTTCAGAAATCAACAGGTTTCCCCTTCCATGCGATACCAGAGAACAGGGCATTTCTGAACTGCTGAAATCAATGTGAAAGATGAGAAATCGGGAGCAACCACATCAGCTAGCTGTCAGAGAAACAGAAAGGCAGTCTCCATGCAGTGCCGTCAGTGGCAACAATCGATTTGGAAAGATGGGTCCTCCTCAATCTACTCCAGGGCTCTCCTTTGAATCTGAATTTTCTAAAACGGGGTTCTTTCGCATGACTCTCAAAACATACCTCCCCCTCCAAAGAGTAAAAGCGACCCTTCTCTCGTCAAAGTGTTGTAAAGTGCAAAGTATAAGAAAAACAACCGAGAGCTTGCAATTCAAAATTCACTCCAATTCTCTTGTTAAAAAGTTACCAAACGCAGCTTTGCAGAGACCGGAGCAATCTGCCCTGCGTCTCCCCGAGGCCGCGGTCCTAACTGGGCACCCCGGCCGCCGTTCGCCCCTCTCGGCCGCTTCGGGCGTGTTTGTGCGAGTGAGGCGCCCGCTCTCCCCTCCCCTTTGTTGTCATGGATCAAACGCACTTTTTTTCCTGGTCGATTTCTCCCAATCTTACATTCATCACAGCCAAAGACGACGAGTTCCGCAGCCCGCTAAATCACTTCAAAAAAAGGAAGGGCGGGGGAGTCGCAAAACGAACCCCAAGCCCGGGCGCCCCGGGCCGCACGGGGAAGAGCTCCCGGTTCCTCAAAACCCGCGTTAAAAAGTTCGGGCCCGCCGAGCACCCCGCTCCTGCGCCTCCAACTTCCCGACTCCACATGGCCTCCGCGGGAAGGGGTGCCCGGCACCCGGGCCGAGCCCCTGCCCATCCCCCCGCGGGGTCCCGGGGCCGCTCCGGCGGGACGGGCTCCCCGGGAATCCCCGAGCCCCGGCCTCTCGCCGGCCCGACGGGCATCCGGCCCCCCGGCAGCCCATTGATTCGCCCCGAGCCTGGCTCGGCCGGCGCGGCCGCGGTCGGGGCGCCCAGATGCCCGCGGCCCCCACCGGGGAGCCCCGGGCGCAGGGTCCTCCCCGCCGCGGCGGAGGGCGGGACCCGCGCGCCCTAACGCCCTCCTCACGCGCGCCCGGCCGGCCGGGCCCGAGGAGCCCCGCTCGCGGCCGGTGGGCCCGCGGGCGCCCGCGATCCGCCCGCCCAACTCGCGCCCCGCGCGCACTCCGAGGCGGCCGGGGGCGGGGGAGGCGGCGGGGCCTCCTCGGCGCGGGCGGGAGGAAGGGGGGAGGGAGGAAAATGGCGCGGAGCGCCCGGGCCTGAGCCGCGGCCGGCCCCGTGGGGGGCCCGGGCGGGCGCGGGGAGCCCGCGGCGGGCTCCGGCCGGACCCCGGCCCGCGTCGTGACCCCGGCCGCACGGCGAGGCGGCCGGCGCCCGGCTCACCTTGGGCTTTTCGTCGGCCATGGCGAGCGCCGGAGTCTCCTCAGCTGCCGCTTCACAAAAGAGGTACCAGGTCCGCACCGAACGAGCACACAAGCAGCACCAGGAGCGGCAGAAGAAGGAGGCGGCAGCGGTGGAGGAGGGAGAGGGCGCGCGCACGTCGTGCGCTCCCTCCCCCCACCCTGCGTGCGCGAGCACGAGCCGGCGGGGCTTCCCATTGGCTGCCGCCTCGCGGGAGCGCGCAACGCTTACATAACCACCCCCATCCCCCGCCCCGCGCCGCCCCGACTGAGGCCCGGCGCCCGCCAGGCCGGCGGGAAGAGGCGCGGACACGCGCACCCGGCCCGCCGCGGGGGCGCGCCTGGCTCTGGGCGGGGCTGTATTGTCCTCCTTCGGTGGTGGAGCTAAATCAAAATGGCTTCCAGCTGGTCCTTGGTGGGGACGAGGAGGCTTGAGGCCTAGACGTGACACACAGGCCGGGGAAGGCAGACTGAGTAGACGAGGAAGGGGGAGCCTAAATCAAAGCCCCAGACTGAGGTTCTGGGAAAAAATCCTCTTGTTTAGTGCCCCAAATGCAGCTTTCCTCACGGTTAGAGGAACATCAAACTTCCTCTCAGTCGGCCTCTCAGCCTTTGAATTTTTAAAGCTTCAGCCTCAACCCGCTTCCCACCCGGCTCTTTCCTCAGTTCGGTGACTACTTACACCCTACTGGTCACCCTGTTCTTGCACTGTGGAAAAATGTTCATCCCCTGAACTCCTCGCTCAACCTCCAAGAAGAAACATTCCATCCGAGAGAAGTACCCAATATTAGCTTCCAAACCAATTATTTCCTCCTTCCATCCGGTTAAAAACGAATGGAAGTCGATTCTTCCTGTCTTATGGAGCAATGGTAACATCTGCGCAGAGGACTCCCCCTGCTCCTGTCTGTAGGCTTTATTGATTGTTTTCTTTGTCCCTGTGTTTCCTTCCACTTCTCCGTTAGCATAGAAAAAGACTCTATTTCCTTCTTAAGTTGCCACCATCTCCTTCTTAAGTTGCCACCATCTCTCTCGATTCTTGGCCAAACATCTTGAAAAAACGTCCATGCCAGCTGTCTCCACTCCCTCACCTCCCACTCACTCCTCAATCCACCACAATCTGGTGTGTCCCCGTATTGCCACTAAAACTGCTCTTACAAGGTCAGGGCAGACCTCTTCTCTGAGCCGGGTAGGCTTCCCAGTTTGCCACTCCCTGGGAAGCCCAGTCACTTTGGACTGTGACTCTGGCCAGTCTTTGATCCCTTGCAATTTTTTCCCCCTCAACCCTTCCTTTCTATAGTCCCTGGGTTTTGGTCTAGACTCCTTTCCCTGAGGATCTTTCTATTCCCTCTCCTGGGATGATTTCACCCACTTCTGTTACCATCTATTTGCTATTCTCAAATATCTATTTCTAGTCCACTTCTCCCTCTGAGTTTCCAACCCATAAATAAAGCCGACTTCTGAACCCCTCCACTAGGATGTCCCAGAGGCTTTAGATGTAAAACAGAGCAAGGAAGGTGGACTGATCCAGAGAGGCAGGCAAGCCTGAAGCTCAAACCAGCTCTCTCCAGAGCTACTGCCAGAGCCTCCTAACTGGTCCTTTTGTTTTAAGGTGAATCACACTAGCCTGAATATTTAACTGATTCAGAATCCCCTAGGGTGCTGGTTTAAATGTGTGTCTTGGGCAGTGTGCCACTGGGATCCCCTTTAAACAAACTTCCCTGGTGATTCGTAAGCACATTCAAGTCTGGGAGCCACAAACTCTTCTTTTTTTTTTTTTTTTTTTTTTTTATAGAGGCATTTTTTTTTTTTTTATTATTTATTTGTTTGTTTGTTTTGTTTATACAAGCAGTGGGTACAGTCAGAAGCGCGGGAGGGTGAGAGAATTCACCAGAGCCAGAGCGGGGAGCAGAGCAGGCAGAAGGACCGAAGTACACTGCTGAGGGGAGCAGCGGGCGGCAGGAGAGGTCTGCGCGCCACGTGGGACCCTCCTCCGGAGGCCGGGGAGCAGCCGGGGATCGAACCCGCACCGCAGAGGCCGCGGGCAGCTTCGCAACCCAGCGCTCTACCGCTGCGCCACCGGGGAGGCCCCACAAACTCTTCTAAAATAAAAAGTTTCAGCCACTCCTTGGTTCTGTGGCAATCTTCTGCCTTACAGGATAAAGTCCAAAATTCTTATAAGACCTACAAATCCCTTTGGGATCTAATCCAGATGAACCATTCTAAACTCATTTCTTCCTGGAAGCCTCTGTTTCTCTTATATTCCTTTACTTGGGGTTCTTGAATCTGCCAGCTCTCTCAGCTCTAAGTTTCTGTCCATTGTAGTTTCTCAAGGAATCACTGGATAAGTGAATAAATTGAAACTATCACTATATGTAAGGTCCTGTGCTAGGCTTTGGGCAAAGAAAGACAAATAACCTTGACTCAAATGATGTATAAAGTGGGAGGGGAGGCAGGTAGGAAATACACAAGAAGTGGAAGGGCAAGAGAAGTTACTGCCATGTGGCAGGCACTGAATGGGACTTTCCTAATATTAGCACATTTCTCCTTATACAAACCCTTCCAACAGGGTGTAGTATGTATTTGCTACTGAGACTCAAAGGAGTTAAGTAGTTTGCCCAATACCAGCTGGCAAGGACTGTGGATCAAGCGCCTGCTGTATCAGGGATTGAACGTGCTGGGTGCTGTGCCAGCTATGATGGAGAAAGAAAAAGAGATGCTATCCTTACTCTGCTGAACCAAGTCTCCTTTTGTTATATACCTTCCCATTCTTGTAGGATCACGGAGCCATCAAAGAGGAATATGTTATGTAAAATTTGCATCCTAAATATGTAGGGTCTCAACAACCAATAGTTAATTATCTCTGCTAGCAACTGGTGACAGGTGTAGACTATAATAATATTCCCCTCCCTCTCCAAAGTCCTATGAAATCACCAAAACACCTTCAAGGCATAGGAGGAGTGCCTGTGAAAACAGCCAAACAGACTTAAATGTGTGAGCAATATAGAGTCCAACAGCAAACTGCTGTTCTGTGAGCAGAGGCTAGAGAATCAACTCAAATTGGTTTTTTGGGTTTTTTGTTTTTTTTTTTTTTAAAGATTGATTTATTTATACAAAAACTAGGATATAGGCCAGAGGCGCAGGAGGGTGAGAGAATTCACCAGAGACAGAGCGAGGAGCAGAACAGGCAGACAGACCGAAGACACTGCTGAGGGGAGCAGCAGGTGAGGCAGGAGAGGTCTGCCACACCATGTGGATCTCTCCCTGGCCAGTGGGGAATTGAACAGGTGCTGCAGAGGCTGTGGACAGTTTCATAGCGCGGAGCTCAACCTGCTGTGCTGCCAGGGAGGCCCTGGTTTTTTTTTTTAAGTTATTTATTGGGCCTTCCTGGTGGTGCAAGGGGTTGAGCACAGCACTGTGAAGCAGTCCATAGCCCCTGCAGCATAAATTCAATCCCTGGCCAGCCAGGGAGCTACCCACATGTCACAGCAGACCTCTCCAGTCTCACCTGCTGCTCCCCTCAGCAGTGTATTTCAGTAGATCCACCTATTCTGTTCCCCACTCTGCCTCTGGTGAATCCTCTCACCCCCCACACCTCTAGCCTGTACCCCAGTTCCTGTATGCATAAAAAAATAAATCATTAAATTAAAACAAAATATTTATGCATACAAGAATTGGGGTATAGGCCAGAGGTGAGGGAGTGAGAGGATTCACCAGAGACAGAGTGGGGAATGGAACAGGCAGACTGACTGAAATATACTGCTGTGGGGAGCAGCGGGTGAGAGAGGAAAGGTCTGCTGCGCCTTGTGTATCACCTCCCTGGCCTGGGATTGAACTCATGCTGCAGTGGCTGCCAATAACTTGACAGCAATGTGTCTTTAACCTTGGTGCCACCAGAGAGGCCTGAGAATCTACTCAAATGTACACTGAGTCTCTTTGCAGTTTCCAGAGGAAAAATATACAAAGATTAAAATTTTCAAACATTAAGTTTCTCCTTCCATAATTTTTCTGGGGGCTTTCAAGTGGGTGTGCACTGGGAAAGGGTGCTATGGAAAAAGAAAGGGCAAGAAGTTTATACAGGGCCTCCCCTGGTGGCGCATCGGTTGAGCGCTGGGTTATGAAGCTGCACACAGCCTCTGCAGCACCAGTTTGATCCCCAGCCGCAGGCAAGGGTCCCACATGGCACGACAGACCTCTCCTGCCACGTCCGCTGCTCCCCTCAGCAGTGTATTTCATCAGTCTGCCTGCTCTGCTCCCCGCTCTGGCTCTGGTGAATTCTCTCACCCTCCTGCGCTTCTGACTGTACCCAGTGCTTGTATAAATAAATAAATAAATCTTAAAAAAAAAAGTTAAAAAAAAGTTTATAGAGAAGAGAGGCAGATGTTAATTGAATGATTATTATGTGGGGATTCTGTGATAAATCCTTAATCCTCACAGTCTCTCTTATTATCGTCCTCATTTTAGAGATGAAGAAAGTGAGATAGAGAGAGGTTGGGCAGCTGGTCACCCAGCTTAAATGGCAGAGCCCGTGTCATATCAAACTCGGGCTTTCTGACTCAGAGCCCAGCTCTTCTTATCTTAGCACTGCATAGAGGCCCCTGTGGAAGGTTGTAGAGAGAAAAGACAGGCAGGAAAAAAATCCTAGAAAAATCCTGCCTGATGCCTGCAGCACAAGTCCAGTTTTTTTGTTTTATTTTTATTTTTTTAAGATTTATTTATTTATTTATTTGTTTATTTATACAAGCACGGTACAGTCAGAAGCGCGGGAGGATGAGAGCAGAGAACAGAACAGGTAGAATGATGAAGTACATTGCTGAGGGGTGCAGCGGGCTGCAGGAGAGGTCTGAGCACCATATGGGACCCTCACCAGTGGCCAGGGATCGAACCGGCGCTGCAGAGCCTGCGGGAAGCTTCTCAGCCCAGCGCTCAACCACTGCGCCACCAGGGGAGGCCCAAGTCAAGTTGTTTTGACTTCAAATTTCATTTGCCTATGTCTCTCATCAGTAAGGCAGTTCCATTAAAGCAGAGACCTCTCTGCCACGTGCACACTTTTTTTCTTAGCCCCAGAACAGACCCTACTGGGCAAGTGAAGATACAAATGAGGAAAGAGGTGTGCAGTGAGCAATTCTCACCATTAGGGGTAAAGGAGGAACCTGGGGATGAAAGGCCTGAGTCCTCTGGAAATCTAATTAAATCATATTCATTGGGGTTAGAGGAAGAAGGTCAGAATAGGGTAATCCAGCCAGAATGTGCTCCCCGGGGTCAGGTGCCAAAGGGGAAAAAAAAACATCATTCCTACAAGAGACAGGAAAACAAGAATTACAGAGACAGTCTGTTTAGAGTTCTAAATTCTTGCCAAAAACCCTGAGAAACACATAACTGAATTTATAACATAGTTGACTAAACTGTGCATAGTTTATACCACCAAGTTTCCTTCACATTCTAACAAAGGTGAGTTGAGCACCTGAGGCGCTTCTGTGAATGCTGCAGGAACACTGGAGGGAGCCTGGAGTTGGACAATGTTGTGGAAACCTACTTTTCTATCTGTGGGTCACGGCGAAGAAGTGGGGACCCACAATTGGACCTTCAATCAAAGCCAAGAACTTTCTGGATAGCTCTTTAAAAAAATATATTTATTTTTTGGTAGAACTGGGGTGTAAGCCAGAGATGCGGGGGTAGGGGGTGAGAGGATTCACCATAGACAAAGTGGGGAGCAGAACAGGCAGATCTTGGGCCTCCCTGGTGGTGCAGGGGTTAAAGTCTCAGTGCTATCAGCTATCACCAGCCACTGCAGCATGAGTTGGATCCCTGGCAGGGAGCTACCCACATGGCTCAGGAGACATCTCCTGTCTCACCTGCTGCTCCCCTCAGCAGTGCATTTCAGTAGGTCTGCCTGTTCTGCTCCCCACCCTATCTATGATGAATCCCTCATGCCCCACCCCACCCCGTACTCTGGCCTGCACCACTGCACTTGTATGCGTAAATAAAAATAATTTTTTTTTTAAAAGGGGGACCTCCCTGGTAGCCTGGTGGTGCAGGGGTTAAAGACACAGAGCTATCAAGCTACCCCCAGCCACTGTGGCTCCAGTTTGATCCCCAGCTGGCCAAGGAGCTACCCACATGGCGCAGCAGACATCTCCCGTCTCGCCCACTGCTCCCCTCAGCAGTGTATTTCAGTAGATCTGTCTGTTCTGTTCCCCACCCTGTCTCTGGTGAATCCTCTCACCCCCCTGCACCTCTGGTCTGTACCCCAGTTCTTGTATGCATAAATAAATCTTTGAAAAAAAGTCTCTATTGGGGCAAGAAATGTAGGGAAATGTCCTATTTCACAATTCCATGTATTCACTGTATATTTATATACATATTGCACAAACATAACTTAGAGATGGTCCTATATACATTTAGAAGGCCGTATCATCACTTTTCATTTTTATAGTTTAACAAATACCATAGTCCAGAGAACTGGATCAATGCAGTGGTAATGTCATTTATTGTTTGATGCAGTGGTAACATCACTAGGACTTCCTATGACAGTGCCCAAAATGTCCACATTATGGTTCCTGAATGCCTGTCAGTTATGTAGACTCTACATCATGTGACAATTACAAGTTCTCGAACTCCAGTCTTCTCTTTGTCCACTACTTAATTCAAGCAGGGCATGGTGACTCGCAACTTGAGGCTGTTTGATTCATAAAGTGAACAGAAACAAACTGAACAAAGCTTATATTTTGCAGTTGTGCCACAGATATGTGACAGGGCAGGGAGAGGGGCACTGCAGAACCCCCAAGCCCGCCCCACTCTAAATAGATCCTGCCATCTGCTGAATCAAGACAATACTTACTCTAGTGTATAAGACCGTCAATGGAAAGGAACATTAATACAATTAGTGTGGAGCAAAGAAAAGACAAAGTGGCCTCCCTGGTGGTGCAGAGGGTTGAGCGCAGTGCCGTGAAGCTGTCTGCAGCCTCTGCAGCGCATGTTCGATTCCCAGCAAGCCAGGGAGCAACCCACATGGTACAGCAGACCTCTCCTGCCTCGCCAGCTGCTCCCCTCAGCATTGTTTTCGGTCCGGTCTGTCTGCCTGTTCTGCTCCCTGCTCTGTCTCTGGTGAATTCTCTCACCTTCCTGTGCCTCTAGTCTGTACCCCAGTTCTTGTATAAATAAATCAATCTGGGTCCTCCCCGGTGGCACAGCAAGTTGAACACAGCATTGTGAAGCTGTCCGCAGCCTCTGCAGCATGGGTTCGATTCCTGGCCAGCCAGGGAGATTCCCACATGGCGCGGCAGACCTCTCCTGCCTCACCCGCTGCTCCCCTCAGCAGTGCTTTCAGTCCATCTGCCTGTTCTGTGCACCACTCTGTCTCTGGTGAATCCTATCACGCTCCCGCGCCTCTGGCCTGTACCCCAGCTATTGTATAAATTAAAAAAAAAAATCTTAAAAAAATAAATAAAAGTAGTTAGTTTAAAATAAATAAATAAATAAATAAATAAATATTTAAAAAAAGACAAAGAATATAGTTACCAAGTCAAGCACCCAAAGTTACCCACCCCTCGTGAGTAAATGTCCAGCCAGAGTTGTCCCAAAGCAGGTGACTGAGGCCTGAGAGCTTGTCACAAGTCCAAGGCAACTCCTCCTGGGGACCTATAGGAAATAGCCAGACAAATCTGGAAGGAAAAGAGAAAAATCAAAATCAAGATAAAAGCTGCCATTGTGGGCCTCCCCGGTGGCACAGCGGTTGAGCGCTGGGTTGCAAAGCTGCCTGCACCTCCACACTGCCGGTTCGATCCCGGGCTGCTCCCCGGCCACCGGAGGAGGGTCCCACATGGCGCGCAGACCTCTCCTGCCGCCCGCTTCTCCCCTCAGCAGTGTCCTTCGGTCCTTCTGCCTGCTCTGCTCCCCGCTCTGGCTCTGGTGAGTTCTCGCACCCTCCCGTGCTTCTGACTGTACCCAGTGCATGTATAAATAAATAAATAAATCTTTAAAAAAAAAAAAAATCTGCCATTGTGGGCCTCCCCGGTGGCACAGCGGTTGAGCGCTGGGTTGCGAGGCTGCCCGCAGCCTCTGCAGCGCCGGTTCGATCCCCGGCTGCTCCCCGGCCACCCGGTGAGGGTCCCGCATGGCGCGCAGACCTCTCCTGCCGCCTGCTGCTCCCCTCAGCAGTGTACTTCGGTCCTTCTGCCTGCTCTACCCACCCCCCCCTACCGCCGCTGGCTTGGTGAATTCTCTCACCCTCCTGCGCTTCTGACTGTACCCAGTGCTTGTATAAATAAATAAATAAATCTTAAAAAAAAAAAAAAAGCTGCCATTGTTAACCTCCCCACAGGTCTCTCACCCACATCTCTTCTAACCAGTTCAAGACTGAAAAGGAAGTGCAGCTTCTTCATGTGTCTCTCTGCTCCCTGGGCCTCTTCCAGATCTCTTTCTTGCTCTTCATCCTTCTTACTTCCTTCTCTAGTCTCCTCTCCAGCTTCTTCTCCATCCTGCTCAGCTCCACTTATACATGGGTGGAGCAGGGAACCTGGAACCTCCCCTTTCCTGGGGACCACCCTGTTTCAGATAGGCAACATCTATAATCAGGTACCTTTCTGTGACTGTTTTCTCGACCCCTGAGATAGAGAAGACATAGTTGGAAGGGTAGTTCTCAAAGGGTTGTCCCCTGAGCAACATCACCTTCACCTGGACTCCACCCCAGACCTACTGAATTATTTTCATTTTGTCTGAAAATGTCTGCCTCTTCTTTTTCCCGCTCTGTCTCTGGTGAATCCTCTCACCCTCCGGCACATCTGGCCTGTACCCTACTTCTTGTATACATGAATAAATAAATCTTAAAAAATAAATTTTGCAACTGTCCCTCTCTGGTGGGGCAAGGGGTTAAGCACAGCACTATGAAGCAATCGCAGCCTCTGCAGCACGAGTTCGATCCCTGGCTGGACAGGGAGCAACCCACATGGCGAAGTAGACCTCTCCTGTCTCACCCGCTGCTTACCTCAGAAGTGTGTTTCAGTCAGTCTGCCTGTTCTGTTCCCCACTCTGTCTCTGGTGAATACTCTCACCCCCCACATCTCTGGCCTGTACCCCAGCTCTTGTATACATAAATAAATAAATCTTAAAAAAAAAAAAACACAATCTATGAAGCTGTCCGCAGCCACTGCATCATGAGTTTGATCCCCAGCCAGGGAGCTACCCACATGGTGCAGCAGACATCTCCTGACTTGCCCCCTGGTCCCCTCAGCTGTGTATTTCAGTCAATCCGCCTGTTCTGTACCCCACTCTGGTGAATACTCTCACCCCCCACACTTCTGGCCTGTACCCCAGTTCTTGATATGCATAAATAAATAAATCTTTAAAAAAATAAAAAAACAGTAACTTTACAGTTGGCCTCTTCTTTAGCTGTAGAAGATCCTTACAATATATTCTGTATCCAGTGGATCTATATGCAGATCCCTGAAGGAAGTATTTTTTCTGAAGGAATAAAGAGAATTAAACCTTAACATAGAGTAGCATTTTAATACAATAGTTATAAATATTAAATACAAATCATATGCCAAGCACTATTTAGGAATTCTACTAATCTTACTAATTCTACCTGAATTCTTTAATTACTTTTCTTATTCTTCATATGAAGAAACTAAGGCTCATAAATACTAAGCAACTCACTCAACTTTACCTAATTAATAAATAACAGCACTAGGATTTTTAACTAAGGTGTTCTACATCCTAAATTCTATTATGTCCACAATAACAAACTGTCTTCTCAAAGTGACAAATTCATTAGAACATTAGGTAGCCTACAAACCTATATTCAGACACCACTGGAATATTACTTTTCTTTTAAGTAGGGGAGTTTCCTACATTTCTTTTTAGTTATTGTTTCCCAGATAGCCCATGATCTTTTATATCTTAATGCCTTGGCTTTTGTGGCATCCTGTAGCTGTGATATCCTCAACAAGCACTATCTTTTCTCCAACTCCTTTTAGAAAACAGCTCAGGAAGCTAGCTGTTTCCTCCTCTTTATCTACATAGTACCTTTTTAATATTTGTTTTGAGTGATTAATTCTACAGATTAAATAGTCAAAATAATGTGTTTTCAGTACTCTTTCCACTTCCTTACGTAAGTTCTTGGGCAAGTAATCTACCTACTCTATGCCTCAGTTTTATCCTTTTTTATAAGCTGGTAAGAATATCTCCTTTGGATCTTAGTGAGGATTAAATGAGCAATATGGAACAAAATGTCCTATGTATCCTCTATTGTTAACTCTCCAAGGTTATTAATCTAGTTCTATGCCTTTTAATTTTATAACTCTTTATAAGGGGTACATTATTCATAGATGTATAAATTATATCCTGTCATATAGCAATTAAATTGAAACCCCCCATCTCCCTAGAAAAGGGCAGATATATCAGTTTTCCATAACTTCAATTTACAATTCATCCCCATTCCTTTACTCCACATAAATGTGTTTTATTTTTCCTTTGAATTGGTTATATCTGCCTGGTTGCCTCAAATGAGTAAAATAAATAATTTAACATGTCTTCATTTTGTATCTGTAGGAGAATCAGGATTTGTCTTTTTTTTGAAATTACATTAATAGTACTAACACTGTTATCATTATGACTCCCAAATCTTTTCTAACTCTATACTTTTAATATTCAAACCTACTAAATCTACCAAAATCTAGACTTAAATGTCCCAATAAATGGTGTTCTTTACTTAGAAAACTTCTTCCTCACTATACTAGCTAGCTAGTCTCCAAGATGAGATTGCCACCAATGATCCTGTCCTCTCCTCACTTTTCTTTGGGGAAGAGGTAGGTGGCTTTACAGAATTATTCTTCATTTTGGGGGCAGAAATATTATATAGGAAGCAGAGATGTCAATTTGTCTTTGATGTTAACTTTGATTATTTGATTAAGGTGATGTCAACTGCTTTTGTTGTTAGATGCTAGGTAGCTTTGGTGTATGAGAAAGCCTACTTCCCCATCTCTTTTTGTATTCCTAGTTTATTTTTTAGTATTTCCAGATTCTACACTCAACCTTTGCAGGGAATCTATGTCCTTTTACTTCATCATTGAAATAAAAAAAATGCCTGTGTCAACCTCATCTCTACTTCTAAATATCCTCCTAGACATAATAACCAGATGCAATGTGTATTTGGTAATCAGATTCCAGTTTGAATAAATTAGCAATAAAAGACATTTCTGAGGACAATTAGAATTATTGTGCTTGTTCTATAATCATACAGTAGTTATGTAATTTAAAGGCACACACTAAAGTAAAATATCATGACAAAATTTAAAATATTCCAGAAAAAAAAGTAAAGAAAATTCAGCAAAATATTAGCAACTGTAATAAAGGGTATTCTATTCTCTATATCTGAACAGTTTCATAATAACTCAAAAGGTTTTATTTCTTTTTTTCACCAACAAAATAGGTTTATTTGGAAACAACAAAAAAGGCAGTTTTGAAGGTGCAATCTCATTCACTGATTTTGTTTCTGCTCTGGAAAAAATAAAACACAGATTTAGCGACATGCTCAAGATCACAAGTTGCAAATGGCATGGCTGGGATTCTAATCCAGTTGGCTTAGCTCCAAGTCTGGGCTCTCAGCATCTGCATTGCCCATTGCCTCTGATCCCATGCATCAATTTGTGAGGCACCAGTACAAGGGGAGTGGAATAACAGAAGTACAGAAAAGGTTAGTAAATTAATATATGTAAAGCAGAAAGTTTAACTTGTTTCTTTATGCAGAATGCCTTGATGTTTTTAATATGCTAATAATAACAATCACAAGAAAGGAATATAATATGCAGCATTTTCCTGATCTAAATTGACCCCTGAATGCTTTTTTCTAAAAATAAAAATAAGTTGAGGGACTGACAATCTACAGAATAAACTTTGGGACTGCCTGATTTATATGAAGATAATAGGTCTTCCATAATCAGGAAACATTTTATTTCAATGGTTAGCAAAAAAGCAACTATAAATCTGTAATGTTTTACTGGAGAAACACAATGTTCTCTGTCAAGTGTTTATCAGTAAGCCTAACAATGAGTCTTTTTGAAGTTTGCTAACATAAAACTACTGGCTCCATCTCTGTCTCTTCCCCAAAGCTCAACTCTCATGAGAATCCAGCTCCTTTACCTGAGATTCAAGTCTCCTTTTTTCTATCTGAAAGTCTTAAGAATTCTCTTCCCAGCTGATAAAGAGTCAGTCTAGTCCCTACCTACTATATACAGAAAAAAAAGGTCTCCCATATAAAATAATTTTGATGTACTAAGAAAATGGGGTGATAATCCTCACCCTTTAACTGGTGGGTGTTCCCCTCCCTCTTTCCTTCCTATAATGCAGTTCTTTTTTTTATGAATTATTTTATTTTACATAATTCTTATATCATTTTTCATTTTTGCATAATGTATGCATTTTCATTTTGGTTATATTCCCCATACAATTCCCACCCCCTTTTTCTGAACCTAATCCCTCTTCTACTACCCCTTCTTCCCCACTATAGTGTGTCTCTGGTCTATAGTTCCTTGTTGATTTTGATTTTTACTTTATTGCAATTAGTCTTTTTCCTGGTCCCTTATTTAGGTTTTCTAAATTCGTGCTATGAGTGAGGCCATCCAATATTTTTCTTTTTCTTTTTCTTTCTGGCTTATTTCGCCGAGCATGATCCCTTCCAACTCCATCCATGTTGCTGCAAATTGCATGAGTTTATCTTTTTTGATTGCTGAGTAATATTCCATGGTGTATATATACCACATCTTCTTGATCCAGTCATCTATTTTTGGGCATTTGGGTTGTTTCCAAAGCTTAGCTATTGTAAATAGTGCTGCTATAAACATAGGGGTACATGTGCCCTTTTGAATTAATGTTTCTGTGTCCTTTAGGTAAATACCTAGGAGTGGAGTTCTGGATCATATGGAAGCTCTATCTTTAGTAGGTCAAGAAATCTCCACACAGCTTTCCACAGTGGTTGGGCCATTTTGCACTCCCACCAGCAGAGCAGGAGAGTTCCTTTTTCTCCACATCCTCGCCAACATTTCTTGTTGCTAGTTTTTTTAATATGTGCCATTCTCACTGATGTAAGATGATATCTCATTGTAGTTTTGATTTGCATATAATGCAGTTCTTATAACAGCCAAAACTTTATTTTTAACTTCTGAATCTGTGGCCTTTTTCTCTTGCAACATGATTTGGTGCACTGCTGACATAATCTGTTTTCAATTATTCTTGCTTTGTTTGAAGAAAAACTCAATCAATGAGAACATTTGCCAAATTTCAAAAAAACCTAAAAGAATATATGTAAGAGTAGGATTTAATTTTAAGGTGTTACTTAGGCATCATGAATGCTTTAAATGAACAAAGTTTCATAGAGCTTCCATATGATCCAGCAATTCCACTCCTAGGTATTTACCCAAAGGACACAGAAACATCAATTCCAAAGAACACCTGCACCCCTATGTTTATAGCAGCACTGTTTACAATAGCTAAGCTTTGGAAACAACCCAAATGCCCAAAAATAGATGACTGGATCAAGAAGATGTGGTACATATATACCATGGAATATTACTCATCATTCAAAAAAGATAAACACATGCAATTTGCAGCAACATGGATGGCGCTGGAAGGGATCATGCTCAGTGAAATAAGCCAAAAAGAAAAAGAAAAATACCGGATGGTCTCACTCATAGCAGGAATCTAGAAAACTTAAATAAGGGACCAGGAAAATAAATAACTATAAGAAAGTGAAAATCAAAATCAACAAAAAACTATGAACCAGGGACACTTTTAGGGGGGCGGGGGCGGGAGGGGAGGGATTGGCGTCAGAATGGGGGGGCTGCAATTGTATGGGGAATATAACAATAAAATTTATTAAAAAAAAATTAAAAAAAAATAAATAAAAGCTTCAGTTTTCTGTTCTAATTCAAAAAAAAAAAAAAATGAATGAACAAAGTTTCTAAAAGTCATGGGAACCCACATTCCATTTCTTCCTAAATTGCCATACTTCTGTAATTTAAGCAAACATACAATAAAAAACAGCCCAAATTTAGGAAAACATAAATGTGTATCTAACAAAAACAAATGTCACAACTTCACAAATGGCCTGGATTATAACTAAAACCAACTCCATGTAAATAAAATACATCCTAAAAGGTAAATGATTTGAGTTTTCTTTATCACAAACATTAAAATTCTATACTACTCAGCAATCAAAAAAGATAAATGCACGTCATTTGCAGGCACATGGATGGAGCTGGAAGGGATTATGCTCAGTGAAATAAGCCAGAAGGAAAAAGAAAAATATTACATGGTTTCACTTATGGGAGGAATGTAGGGGAACCAAATAAGGGAAGAGGAAAAAAATTATAATAAAGTAAAAACAAAATTAACAGGCCACTATTAATCAGAGATACTCAGCAGGGGAGGGTGAGGGAGAGGGATCAAAACAGGAGGGAATGTGTTCTTTTTTTTTTTTTTTTTTTTTTTAAATTTTCTAGAGGCATGTCTTATTTATTTATTTATTATTTGTTTGTTTGTTTGGTTTATACATGCACTGGGTACAGTCAGAAGCGCGGGAGGGTGAGAGAATTCACCAGAGCCAGAGCGGGGAGCAGAGCAGGCAGAAGGACCGAAGTACACTGCTGAGGGGAGCAGCGGGCGGCAGGAGAGGTCTGCGCACCATGTGGGACCCTCCTCCGGTGGCCGGGGAGCAGCCGGGTATCGAACCGGCGCTGCAGAGGCCGCGGGCAGCTTCGCAACCCAGCGCTCAACCGCTGTGCCACCGGGGAGGCCCGGAGGGAATGTGTTCTTAAACAAGGGACTATGGTGAGGGCACACGGGTGAACTGGTGGTGGGAATTTTGCGGGGACTACACCTGAAAGGAGAAAGCATGCATTGTACAAAAAGGAAAAATGATGTAAATATATATTAAATTAAATTATTAAAAAAGCATAATTCTAATGAAAACAAAAGGTAGAACAACAAGTTACATTTTTAAAGTTCCCTTCAAATTCTTGTCTATATAAGATACTGTGATGATAATAATCATAATATAAATATACTTTAAAGCAATATAGATATTTAGACACTTGGCATTTGCAATTAGAGTCATTTCTGGGTAAATAATTTATGTCATGAAACATACTAATAATCAAACTATCCCCAGGATTTTCAGAAATAAACCACCAAATCAAAAGGTAACAGCAATGCACCAATTAGAAAGGACAAAATTCAGAACACTGACATATCAAATGCTGACAAGGATGTGGAGCAACATGAACAAACTCTTATTCATTGCTGGTAAATGCAAAATGGCCAGTCTCTCTGGAAGACAGTTTGGCAATTTCTTACAAAATTAAACACACTCCTACCATATGATTAAGCAATCAAACTCCTTGGTATTTACACAAAATGAGTTCAAAACTTATGTCCACACAAAAACCTACATGTTTATAGCTGTATTATTCATAATTTACAAAAGTTGAAGGAACCAAGAAGTCCTTCAGCATGTGAATGGATAAACTGTGGTACATCCAGACAATGGAATATATTATTTAGCATTAAAAAAAAATTAGCTACCAAAGTCATAAAAAAGACATGGAAGAATCCAAATGCATATTACCAACTGAAAAAAGCTAATCTATGATTTCAATTATACAACATTCTAGAAAAGGTGAAAACATAAATAAAATCTTTAAAAAAATAATAAAAGAAAATTCCTGTTGAAGCCCTAACCTTGAATGTGCTGGAATTTGGAAATGCAGTCTTTGAGAGGTAATTAGGGCTAGATGAGGTCATGAGGGCAAGGCGCTCATGAGACACTAGAATGTTTTCCTTCTTTCTCCCGGTTTGCACAAAGATGTTATATGATCACACAGAGATGCCAGTCACCTATAAGCCAAGAGAAGGACACAGAATGAAACTAACTTTCTCACACCTTAATCTTAAATTTTCCACCTCCAAAACTGTAAGAAATAAGCCTCCAGTCTATAGACTGTAACCCAAGCAGACTAAAACACAGTGGAAACTAAAAGCAGTTCTAATGGTTTGCCCCAATAAGAGCCTGATCCAAACCACTAAGTCATTTAGGCCCAAGACTTCCAGATTTATACCCATTTTTTTAAATACTTTCCTATCAATGGATACAAATTCACAATAAGACAGAAAATAAAAGCCAACAATACTATGGTAATCAAAATTCAGTTTTTTGAGCTCTTTTAATTTCTTTTTCTAATAAATCTGTTCTTTTCTAAATGTAAAAAAAAAAAATCAGTATTTTCTACTGTGAGAAAAATCAACTTTATGAGGATCATGCTCATATCTTGTGGACTATACCTGTGGCTTTGCTTCCTTTGGATACACACACGTGATCTTTTTGTTTACTGAAAAATCTCAGCTAAATAGTAACAATATAGTGAAATTCAAACTGATTAATTTTGATCCTTTTAAACAATTTTAATGAAAAAATGAACCATTATTAACACAAGTTTGGCAGGTCAGGTGTTTTGAACATTTTAAAATATGAAGTGGTAATTTGAGTCAGGGTAAAAAGGGACAGATGCACATACGTTTTATCAATAGAGAAACAGTGGGGACCACAAGAAGCCAAGCTGAAATTTGTTTGCATTTCCTCCTGTACCATATGACCACTTCCCCTCAGAGAGATTCTGTATCCTTGGCTACATAAATCAGAAATTTAATAATTTTGCAATGTATAAGGGTGGGTTTGTCATATGGTCGCTTCAGCAATAAGTAAATTCACCTGAAACACTGCAGAGCTAACTGGTTTGATAGCTGCACTGAAATCATTCATGCTTAGATTACTTAAGGAATTCTCTTTCTAAATATAAGGAATGTCACATGCCCAATCAAAACCTTTCACTGGATCCTTGCTACCCACAAGATAACATTCAAATATATTAATACACCAATCCTGACAATCAGATACCCTTTATAATCTTGTGTCTCACATGTTTCACAAGGACAATACGGGTTCTTGAACTCAACACACATTTCCATATTTACACATCTTAATTCTGTTCTCCACTTAGAACCCTTTATTCTATTTATAGAAATCTTATCTTCTAGAAGATGTGGTATATATACACAATGGAATATTATTCAGCAATCAAAAAAGATAAAATCATGCAATTTGCAGCAACATGGATGGAGCTAGAAGGAATTATGCTCAGTGAAATAAGCCACAAAGAAAAAGAAAAATATCGGATGGTTTCTTGTAACAGGAATATAAGGGAACCAAATAAGACATCAGTGTAAAAAAATAATAATAACAGTACAAAACACAACAAAGCAAAAACAGACAATTATAAACCAGAAACATACTGCAGGGAAGGAGGAGGGAAAGGGGTGAGAAGAGAGGGAAGGAAGAGCACAGGGGACGGTGGTGATGGTGCTTGGGTGCCTTGGGGAAAGAAATTCTAGGGGGACACAATCTAAGGGGGTGGGGGGAAGCAAATATTGTCTAAAAAAATGTAAAAAAATGATAAATGTTAAAAGAAAAAAAAAGAAATCTTATCTTCTAGACCCAACTTAAATGTTATATACTAATAGCTAAAGACTGATTACGATTCATTGAGTTTATACTTTACTTTCAATTTTTATCATCTACATGTATGTTCGACTCCCCCATTAAACAACAGGATTCTTGTGCAATGCAAAGATTCTCACTCATCTTTACATTTTCCCCAATACTTAGCACAATACTTTGCACAGTAATGAATATAGGAAATCAATGAAAGGTGACATACTTGTTTCAGCACCTTATTAAAATGAACATTCCAATTCAACATCAACTACCATTCACTTTACCTTCTAGACAAAAGAAAATTAATGGCTAAGCCTAACCTAATGGAGTGTTAAAAGGTTTTACAATTCAATAATTAAAAAAAAACTTGATAGGTATTCTATTAAAAAGTGATGTTTTCTTTTTTTTAAGTCCACTGATCAAGCCAGCTTCAAATCTTAATATTTTAAATGCCTGAAAGAACAGCCTAGTATCTGCTTCAGCAAAATCTCTTGAGGCTAAAGATCTTGAAAGCAATTTGTTACTTTCCAATTTACCCAAGTCTAATTACAGAACATTACATTAGGATTATATTGAATTACACTGTTATTCAACAAAAAGATCTACAATTTTAGTCACTCCAGAACCAATTTACATGTCAAACCAGAAACTATGCAAAGCAAAGTCAATGGTGACTCTCTGAATTTGAATTTTAATAGTTTTTCTCCAAACTGATATTTATCCCCTATCTTAACTCCTACAGAGGTAATATACAATTTTTGGCCAGAAGTCTACAAAGGATTGTTTAAATAATTACAATTAATAGTCACCATCTTTGTTTATTTTAATTGAAATTGCACAAAATTGAGAAAGGGGGGAAAAAATGAAACCTCACAAATTTTTTAAGACAATAATATACTCACTAAGCTAGAAAAATAGGATGGAAACAGACCCTTAAAAATCAAACTAAAAATTTCAAATTCTGTCTTCAAGGAAAATCTTTAGAATGCTTCCGCCACTGGCCCAGATTCCTCTAAAAATAATGCCATGTCATTGGAAATAGCAAAAATCACTATTTTCTAATGTTTTAAGACAAAACATGATAACCCAAGACCTGCTCATTTTCTGTAATAAAAGAACCATAAGCCTAAGACGGAGTTGAGGCGCCAACTCCTAACACTAATTATTATCTTCTTCATTTCTTCTTATGCTATTATTACAGATGACCCTTCCATGTCACTAGAGCTAGTGGTGCTAACTCCCATGCAGTCAAAAATTCCTATATAGCTTTTAACTCCCCCAAAACTTAACTACTAATAGTTTGCTGATGACCAGAGACCTTACTGAGATTAACACTTATTTTGTATATTATATGTATTACATACTGTATTCTTACAATAAAGTTAGAGAAAAGAAAATGTAATTAAGAAAACCACAAGGAAAAAAATATATTTACAGTGCTATAGTGTATTTACTGGAGTGTAACTGGGTCTATACAGTTTAAACCCATGTCACTCAAGGGTCAACTATAAAGTAAAATGATAACAAATATTTAATTCATAACACTTGACAGAAAACAACACAAGAAAAAAACTGGAAAGTTAAACACGGGTTCAAAAAATTAAATTTTTCAGTTGCACCTATGTAATCAAAATCTAGTAAGTTAATAAAAGCAGTAGGAAGCATTACAAATTTTGCACTGTTTTTTAGAGACCGAGACGAAAAAAATTCATGCAAAATAGGTAAGTAAAAAAAGGTAAAGCAAACTTACTAA
>NC_140074.1:133108491-133374276 GCF_964194135.1 Talpa europaea
AGAGGTCTGCGCGCCATGTGGGACCCTCCTCCGGTGGCCGGGGGGCAGCCGGGGATCGAACCGGCACCGCAGAGGCCGTGGGCAGCTTCGCAACCCAGCGCTCAACCGCTGCGCCACCGGGGAGGCCCTATTATTTTTTTATTTTTAAAGATCTATTTAGTCATACAAGAAGCTGGGGTATAGGTCAGCGGTACGAGGGGGGGTGAGAGGATTCTCCAGAGACAGACTGGGGAATAGAACAGGTGGATTGACTGAAATACACTGTTGAGGGGAACAGCAGGCAAGTCAGGAGAGGTCTGCTGTGCCATGTGGGTCACATCCCTGGCCAGGGATCTAACTCATGGGCAGTGGCTGCCATTAGGTTCATAGTGCTGATGCTTAACCTCTTGCACCACCAGGGAGGCCCCTGAATGTAGTATTTTTTTTTTTAAAGATTTATTTATGTATAGAAGAGCTGGGGTACAGGCCAGAGATGCGGGAGGGTGAGAGTATTCACCAGTGACAGAGTGGGGAGCAGAACAGGCAGGCAGACTGAAATATACTGCTGAGGGGAGCAGCGGGTGAGACAGGAGAGGTCTGCCTTGCCATGTGGATTGCTCCCTGGCTGGCCGGGGATCGAACTGGTGCTGCAGAGGCTATGGATTGCTTTATAGTGCTGTGCTTAACCCCATGCGCCACCAGGGAGGCCCCCTGAATGTAGTTTTTATTTAAAGGTTTATTTATTTTATACAAGAAGCGGGGTACAGGATTCACCAGAGACAGTGGGGAACAGAACAGGCAGACTGACAAAATACACTGCTGAGGGGAGCAGTGTGCGTGACAGGAGAGGTCAACCGTGCCATGTGGGTCTTGAACCGGCATTGCAGAGGCTGCGGACAGCTTCACAGCATGGCGCTCAACCGCCTGCGCCACCAGGGGAGGCCCTCCCAAATGTAGTTTTTCAAGTTAAAACTTTTTAAGGGAACAAGTATGAGACTAATGAGTCAAATTAAGGATCTTTGAAAATCACGCTTCTGATTCTTTGGCTTGGGTGTCTTAAAGTCAACAAAGCCATGAGAACAGGGACTTCTAGGTGCTGGGTAGAGTCTGGTACAATGTGGTGTATCCAGTCCTGCTGTGCTGCAGTTAATGGTGTTGCTTATAACTTGAGAGCCTTGGTTTGAGAATCATTCATCTACAGCAGAAGAATATGAAGGATTTTTTAAAAAAAATCTATAGTGAAAATAAATGGTCATTAAAAGAAAGGCACAAACCCCAGAATCTGGTATATGAAGCTCCAACAATAAGACTGAAAGTTCTTTTTTTTTTCTTTAAAGATTTATTTATTTATTTATTTATTTATTTATGCATGCATGCATGCAAGCACTGGGGTATAGTAGAAGCTCGGGAGGGTGAGAGAATTCGCCAGAGCCAGAGCGGAGAACAGAACAGGCAGACTGACGAAGTACACTGCTGAGGGGAGCAGCGGGTGGCAGGAGAGGACTGTGCGCCATGTGGGACCCTTGCCCGGCAGCCGGGGATTGAACCGGTGCTGCAGAGGCTGCGGGCAGCTTCGCAACCCAGTGCTCAACTGCTGTGCCACCAGGGCCCAAGACTGAAAGTTCTATCTCTCACTTAAAATGTTTTGTTTTGTCAGTTGCTGCTAAAGATCCACCCACTGGCCACCAGTTCAGCAGCCAGGTAAAGCATGGGTGGCGCTGTGGGGGGTGGCCCCATTATTGTGTTGGCACCATTATGTCCTTCTGTTTCCTTTGCAGCTGCCTGGGGTGGTTTTGCAATTGTTGTTGATGCTGAAGTCTCCTATTTGCAGATCAAAGGCAGCTTCTTCTTTTTTTTTTTTTTTTTTGAGATTTATTTATTTATTTATACAAGCACTGGGTACAGTCAGAAGCGTGGGAGGGTGAGAGAATTCACCAGAGCCAGAGCGGGGAGCAGAGCAGGCAGAAGGACCGAAGTACACTGCTGAGGGGAGAAGCGGGTGGCAGGAGAGGTCTGCGCGCCATACAGGACCCTCCTCCGGTGGCCAGGGAGCAGCCTGGGATTGAACCGGCGCTGCAGAGGCCGCGGGCAGCTTCGCAACCCAGCGCTCAACCGCTGTGCCACCAGGGAGGCCCCAAAGGCAGCTGCTTAGGGTGTTAAAGATGTCCTATACTTAACTTCCTGGTACCCCCTTCAAATTCTGGTTCTTGGAACACTAGTGCTTGATACCTACTTGTATGGATTTTCAGTTCTTGTGGAAAGTACAAATCCTAAACACCTGTATCACCTGAGAGGGCTGAACTGGAATCTCTGCTGAGTCTTGTAAGCTGCACTCATGAATCTAGCATTTTTTTTTTTTAAGATTTATTTACTTATGTGTAGAAGAACTGGGGTACAGGCCAGAGTTATGGGGGGGTGAGAGGATTCATCAGAGACAGTGGGGAACAGAACAGGCAGATTGACTGAAACACTCTTCTGAGGAAAGCAGCAGGCGAGTCAGGAGAGGTCTGCTGCGCCATGTGGGTAGCTCCCTGGCCAGGGATGGAACTCATGTTGCAGTGGCTGCGGCTAGCTTCATAGGTTGCATCTTAACCCCTTGCGCCACCAGGGAGGCCCAAATCTAGCTTTTTTTTTTTTTAAGATTTATTTATTTATACAAGAACTGGGGCACAGGTCAGATGCACGTGAAGGTGATAGGATTCATAATGAGTTGTTATTGCAAGTTGTTATACTTAAGTTGGAGCTAGAAGATGACTTAAAAGAATTCTCTTTTTTTGGGTGTCCCTGGTGGCTCAAAGGATTAAGCACTGCACTGTGAACCTATCTGTAGCCTCTGCAGCGTGAGTTTGTTCCCCGGCTGGCCAGGGAGCTACCACATAGACCTCTTCTGTCTCCCCGCTGCTCCCCTCAGCAGTGTATTTCAGTCGGTCTGCCTGTGCTGCTCTCCACTCTTTCTCTGGTGAATCCTCTAACCCCCGCACCTCTGGCCTGTACCCCAGTTCTTGCATGCATAAATAAATAAATAAATCTTCAAAAAAAAGATGCCCTTTTTGATACTCTTGATATTTTCCTTTTTTTTTTTTAACTCGATATTTTTCAAATTCAATAGCAAATAGGGAATGATGCACTTTCTCTGAAATCTGCAAAGCCTTGATTTTCCCTTTTGAATAGGTATTTTGTGTTTGTGCAACTCAAAATAATAAGCAGTGCAGAGGGCGACTGCTTATTTCTGAGGGTAGGATCTAGACCTGATCTATTTTTTGATTTTGTATTGAGTTTGCCTTTTAATAGACTGCTTCCTAAATTTCAGTCCTTTGAACACCAGTTTTGCATTTTATGCTGTATTTGTATTTCTTACAAAATTTACTGAATTTTTTTTAAGATTTATTTTTATTTTTATTTTTTAATTTTATTTGTTTTTGTGGGACCCTTGCCAGCAGCCGGGGAACAAATCGGCACTGCAGAGGCTGCGGGCAGCCTCACAGCCCAGCGCTCAACCGCTGCACCACCCGGGGAGGCCCCGAGATTTATTTATATTTATACAAGAACTGGAGTATAGGCCAGAAGTACGGGAGGGT
This sequence comes from Talpa europaea, assembly GCF_964194135.1. Taxonomy (NCBI): domain Eukaryota; kingdom Metazoa; phylum Chordata; class Mammalia; order Eulipotyphla; family Talpidae; genus Talpa; species Talpa europaea. The sequence goes on from NC_140074.1 coordinate 133,112,049, forward strand.
GAGAGGATTCACCATAGACAGAGCGGGGAACAGAACAGGCAGAATGACCGAAATACACTGCTGAGGGGAGCAGTGGGCGAGACAGGAGAGGTCTGCGTCACGTGGGTTGCTCTGTGGTCGGCAGGGATAGAACTGGCACTGCAGAGGCTGCGGATAGCTTCACAGCATTGCACTTAACCGCCTGCGCCACCAGGGAGGCCCGTTTGCTGAATATTTTTATTAAAATCTTCCTTTTTAGGCCTCCCCGGTGGCGCAGTGGTTGAGTGCTGGGTTCTGAAGCTGCCCGCAGCCTCTGCAGTGCTGGTTCGATCCCTGGCTGCTCCCCGGCCACCGGAGGAGGGTCCCACATGGCGCGCAGACCTCTCCTGCCGCCCGCTGCTCCCCTCAGCAGTGTACTTCGGTCCTTCTGCCTGCTCTGCTCCCCTCTCTGGCTCTGGTGAATTCTCTCACCCTCCCGCACTTCTGACTGTACCCAGTGCTTGTATAAATAAATAAATAAATCTTTAAAAAAAAATCTTTTTATTGTCTTCCTAAGCTATAATACTCGGGTGTGATGAGCTAGTTTTATTTTTCTAATGTACACTGTACTAAAACCATACCATGAAAACAAAGGTTAGCCTACTCCCCACCCCTAAAATTCATTACCCAGCTGTTTTGGTGGAAATCCTGCCTTAGCTACACTTGGAAACTCAAGTTAATGGGTCACCATGGTATGAATCAAGCTTGCTTTGTCCCCTTATCTAAGAGCATATCTCAGGAATGTTTCCAGTTATAACTTGGTCTCCATTTTTTCCTTAGGTCTGCATTTTGTCAGCAATGGAGCTCATTTGGAACCTCTGTGAAATTCTTTTTATTGAAGTAGCCCCAGGTGAGCTTGGCATCCTCTATCACAATATCAGAGGTATCCCTTGCCTTCTTTCCTTGCCTTCTGTGTATCGATGAGTATTTTTTTCAGTGCTTTTTATCGACATACTTATCAGAAAGCATTACAGAACACCCAAGGAAGCCTTCTATTTTGTTAGTATGCCACATACATGAGAAACATTCATTTGACCAAGACATACTTTTCATATAGATTTGGTATACACTGTCCTTGTTACGTGAGTTAGGTGACTTTTGGAATCCCTAGTGATGGGAACTGGTTAGCTGGAGACCCATCCAGGTGATTGGAGGATTGGAACTTTCAGTCCTCCTATAACCTCCTGGGAGTGGGAGAGAGTGGAGATTGAGTCCAGTCACTAGTGGCTAATGTTTAATCACTTGTGCCTCCATAAAAACCCACAAAGATGGGATTTGGAGAACTTCTAGTTGATGAACATACAGAGATTTGGGGTAAGTTGTACACCTGAGAGGGCATGAAAGTGCCACACCGTTTCCCCATACATTGCCCTATGCGTTTCTTCCCACTGGCTGTTCCTGAAAAATACCCCTTGTGGTAAACTATTGATTTAGCAAGTAAAGTGGTTTTTCTTAGTTTTGTGAGCCACTTTGGTAATTGAACCTGGGAGGGAGAGACTGTGAGGTTGCCGCTCTGGCATAGGTAACAGGCTGAGTTTGCAACTGGCTTGTACAGTGGAGAGCGTCAAGGAGACTGAGCCCTTAATCTGTGGGACCTGATGCTACACCCAGGTAAGGTAGATGGTGTCAGAATTGAAGGGAATCCTAAACACCCTGCTGTTTCCTGGGAGCTGCCTGCTGGTGTGGGGGAAGCATCCATACACGTCCATGTTGGGAACTGGGTCCAGGAACTGATTCTGTCAGACGCTGTGAAAAGAATTGAGACAGAATGCCTTCCAGAAACCTAGGATATTAGGCATGTAACCCCTGAAAAATACTGAGAAAACAGATGTTAAAATAGTATGCTTAATATTCATAGCATGGAATGGCCAAGTCTAAAATTGTAGGGAAGAGGCATGGACCAGGTTCTGAGTCACCCCACCGACACCTTGATATCAGATTTCTAGCTATAGAAGTGAGCCAGTTAAGGCCTGTTACTTAAAAAAAGGAAATAAGAAAGTTTTAGGGATGTGAGGAGGAACTAGGTGGTGGGAGGGAAGCTCAGTTTGAGAGTCTATTACTAATGATGGAGGTTAGGGGAGTCCTCGGTAACTGTCCATGCAGAACTATTCGGTTGCTTTTGATAAATTATTGTCAAGACATTATCCTAGCTTTAGAATCTCTCTTTGGATGTGGTATAGGATTTTTTGCACTCTTAATGATTTATGTGTTATCTATAAATGAATGTTAATAATCTCTTGAGTAGTAATAGCATTTTCTTCATGTTCTCACAAAAACACACAACACTGTGCAGCTTGAAATTAAAATTGCTTATGTGCCTACCTCAGTGGACTTTGAAGGCTGTTACTATGTTTTTATCATCGTTGTGTGCCTGGCACCTCAGTGCCAACCCTCAAGTGACCATCATTTCTTTTTTTTTTTTTTAAGATTTATTTTTATTTATTTATACAAGCACTGGGTACAGTCAGAAACGCGGGAGGGTGAGAGAATTCACCAGAGCCAGAGCGGGGAGCAGAGCAGGCAGAAGGACCGAAGGACACTGCTGAGGGGAGCAGCGGGCGGCAGGAGAGGTCTGCGCGCCATGCGGGACCCTCCTCCGGTGGCCGGGGAGCAGCCGGGGATCGAACCGGCACTGCAGAGGCTGCAGGCAGCTTCGCAACCCAGCGCTCAACCGCTGCGCCACCGGGGAGGCCCTCAAGTGACCATTTCTTACGTGGCCATTGAGTACTGCACAGTAGGGAAGAATTTAGGGTGGTGGGAGGTGGTGAGGTCTGAGTCTTAGGTTCACCCTTCTCAGGATTCAGTGAGATCTGGAACTACCTGGCATGGGCAGATTGCTTGTCGGTCATTTTGCTGCCTAGTCTTTTATCCAGGACTACATGTGTGCCCACTTGCGAGGGATAACATTCCACTCACCTGCCATGTATTCTGTCTGCACTGTGGGAAAGCGAGATTTGCTGCAGATGCCCCGGTTTCTGTGTATGACAAGTCTCTCCTCCTAGCTGGCCCTCTCCTCCTTCACCTCCTTGACTGGGTCCGGCTACACGTGTGTGAAGTGGACAGTTTGCTTGCAGACGTTCTGGGCAGTGAGAATCCAAGCAAACATGAGCGCTTCTGGAACTTGGTAAGAATGTTTTTCTAGGCTGGGCCTCCCTGCCTCCTGCTTCAGCCCAGTGCTCCAGGTGGGCCTAGGGTTTACCTACTGCAGCTGCATCTTTTAGCCTGGGTCTTTGAGTTTGTGATTATGGAGATGCTCTTAGAACTTTTCTTTCTTGCTCCATGGGAGTACTTAGAACTAAGTTAACATTGTACAAAAAAGTAATGCTGAGGTAGAATTTCTAGTGAAAAGGGAAATTTGATTTCTTTGTGGATCTAGGAAGAAAGTCAGGAAGCTAATTTAAAACTGATTGATAGGGGCTGGGAGTGAGGTTTTTCTGAGGAGATAGACATGTTCTAAAACTGCACTGTGGTGATGGTGCACAACCGTGTGAACTTAATAAAACGCTTGAATAACACCCTTACATGGATGAATGTATAGTGTGTAAGCAACAAAACTATAAAGCTGTCAGAAACAAGATAATCCCAAAGTCGTTTTGGATCATTATTTTGGGAGGTAAGGTGTGCGATGTGCATGTATGTGTGTTCTGTGCCCCTGAGAAGAATGCTGTCCCACTTGCTTCCACCTGCTCTGCTTCAGTCGAAAGGGAGCAGGGAGGTTGTTGCTAGTTGAGCTGAATAGTGAAGACTTACCAGATCTGGAATTTAGGTAGAGTTGTTACCAACTATTTGAGGCTATTCCTGGACTTTCTGGTGCCAGGCAGTGTGTATGAGGAGAACCTTCGCTCTGGAATTGCTGGCTCCAGGTGTGAGTCTTGATTTGTTCACTGACTGTTTACTGAGTGCTGCTGTTTACGAGGCACTTAGGAGACAGTCCTACCCAGAGTCAGCAGGGATTCTGCCCCTGTCAAGCTCATATCCTGGAGGGGGAGACAAGAAGTAAATGAGTAAAATGTGTAGTGTGTCTAATAGTGACGTGCAAGGGGGGAAGGGGGAGAGTCAGGTGGGGAGAGTCAGGGAAGGCCACACTTAGTGAGTGCAGACCTGGAGGAGTGGGGAACTGTGTAGATATAGGGAGGAGGCAGAGCAGACAGCAGGGCCTGTAAATGCTGGGTCCTCGAGGCAGCGAAGTGAAGGAGGCCAGTGAACCAGAAGGAGGCCAGTGAACCAGAAGCGGCAGGAGGGAGAGAGATGGGGAGAGGGGTAGAGAGAGAAGGACCAGGCCAGGAAGAGCCTACTGGGCTATCATGAGCACTTGAACTTTTACAAGGCAGTATAGGGAGGCAGTATAGGGAGTGGTAGGAATATGGCTGATTGGTTAGCAGTCCAGCGCCTCTAATTTGCTGTGAGATTGTGAATGAGTTACTTAACAGCCTTAGTTACTTAGTTCCCTTGTTTGTACAGTGGGGGTGGTGATCATCTACACCTTAGAGCTGTTGCGCTCTGTAGTCGGGTAAAGGCATGAACACAAAAGGAGTTGTTGATGGCCACAGTAACGCAGATGGGGTGAGGCAGCTTAGGAGAGTTGAACCAGAGTGCACTCCGATCTTACTTGTCTTCAAAGGCTCTCTGGCTGCTCTGCTGAGAAGAGTGTGATGGAAGCAGAGGCCAGTATGGAGACTGTGGTGCTACACCAGGTAGAGCTGGTGGAGACTTGGAGAGGGGTGGGAGCTGTGGTGAGGAGATGGTAAGATACTCCTGGAGTCTAGATGTAGTTGAAAGCCACGGGTGATGGGATTTGCTCTTGGATGGGATGTGGGGTCTGTAAGGAATAGGCAGAGACTAGGTATGACATTTAGACATGTTACCTTTAAGATGCCTTTGTGATCCAAGTGGAGACATTGACTGGGCATAGGATATACAAGTCAGGCCCTCAGAGGAGGATGTCCAGGCTGGAGAGGACAACCGGGGACTTGTCAGCCTATATATTGTGGCTTTTTTTTGAGCGTGACTTAGAGTGAGAAATTTTACCTTGCATATTTTATATAAATACTAGCGTGTATATATTGTTGCTTCTCATTAATCATGGTGATTATAGTCTGCAGAGTCACCTGGAACACTGAATTAGTGGGTGTGGAACCCATCACTTGTCGGAGAAATGCAGAGAAATTTCCAGCCTCTGGTCACAGTGTTTTTGTTAACTCCTCTATACATAGCCCTGGCTTATGTGTATTTCTGCTTAGAGGCACCTCAGTTAACATACACAGTGGGTTCAGTTGTGCTCATAGCCAGCGGCACTATTGTGCGTGCCTGAGGGAAGCTGATACAATGTGGGTTTTCTCTGCACAGCACATGGTAGTCCTTTAGACCACTGGCCAGCGCTTCAGTACTGTTTGGGAACTCAGCAAAAAGCACAAAGATGCAAAGAATCTGGGCACTAAAAGATTCTTGAAAAAGGTCTTGTTTAGTGTGAGAGCTGATAGTAGAAGGTGGAGCCATGTCTGTAGCCTCAGCTGAGCACATGCACATCAAGTGACTAATTTTTTCGCTGCTCTGCAGGTGTTTGCGAATCTGTGATGGTGAAAGCACCTCAGTTGTTGACTTTGGGGTTACAAGTTTTAGCAAGTTGGCAAATTTATGAACACTGAATCTGTGAATAAAGAGAATCAACTTTATGCTGAATATCTGTATAGATGTACATATATTTTCTTTAGTATACATTTTCATTAACCATTATTTGATGGATTCTGATAATTTCTTGTTACATTTTATTTATATCTTAAAAGTTGGTTATAACCTGTAATGGGTTACGGTGTATGATTTGAAAAGCGTAATACAGTGATAACACCAAGAGATGGAATGTGCTGGGTTATCCCTGGTGGGAAGAAACTGTCATGACTCCCTAGGGCTAGGAAGCTAAAGTGTGGACAGAGGGGCCTGGCCTCTGAGCCCCCAATAAATGCTGATATTCTTGGGTGTCCTTCCAGGTGACTGTGTTGGTCCTGCAGGGCCGGCTGGACGAGGCCCGGCAGATGCTCTCCAAAGAAGCCGACGCCAGCCCCACCTCTGCAGGCATGTGCCGGATCCTGGGGGATCTGATGAGGACCATGCCCGTTCTCAGTGTATGTGGGAGCAGCTTTGCTCTGTGGGATCATGGGCAGCAGGATAGTTCATTAAGCTTGAGGGGTTTGTGTAGCGTTGGGGGCTCACTACCAATCTCTCCCTTTAGCCTGGTAACACTCAGACACTAACAGAGCTGGAGCTGAAGTGGCAGCACTGGCATGAAGAGTGTGAGCGGCACCTACAAGACGGCACATTTGCCTCCAATCCACACCTGGAGTCTCTCTGCAAGGTCTGTAAAACAGATCTGTCTGGGTATAAGCTGGCATTCACAGGGGTGGGTTGGGAATGGCAACTGGCACAGCAACAGCAGGAACCCAGTCCTTGACAGGGCCATCCACTGGCTCTGCCAGGAAGGAGAGAACTTCTAGACTAGTGTGCCAGTTGAGATCAAGAGAGTTTAAGAGAAATACTGCTGTAGCTGAGGGACATCTCTCTTCTCAGATCATGCTGGGAGACGAAGCTGCTTTGTTGGAGCACAAGGAGCTTCTTAGTAACTGGTATCATTTCCTAGTGACCCGACTCCTCTACTCTCATCCCACAGTAAAACCCATTGACCTGCACTTGTATGCTCAGGTGAGTCTAAGCTTTGAGTAGTGGGGGTAGGGAGTAGGAATCCTAGGGCTCCCTGTGGGGTCACTCTTTGAGGTGAACCTCCCTGTAGAACAGGAAGGGGCTGTTCTTGGCCTTCTTTGAAGGACACCATCACCCTTCTACAGGGTTCCCTACATAGCATCTCTGCCTGTCCCCTTGAGTCTCTGCTTTCATCCGGGAATTGAGTGGGTCATCACCTTTCCACAGTCCAGCCTTGACCTGTTTCTGGGAGGGGAGAGCAGTCCAGAACCCCTGGACAACATCTTGATGGCAGCCTTCGAGTTTGACATCCACCAGGTGATCAAGGAGTGCAGGTAGGGCCCCTCCACTGCCCCCATTCTAACACTCTCCAGGCATGCAGTTCCATAGCATTGAGCACATTCATAGTGTTGTCATCCACCTCCACCATCCTTTTCTAGAATGTCCTCTTCCTTCTTCTAGTGTTTAACCTTCTTCCTGAAGACTTGCTCCCTTCCTACCTAAATGAAGTTAGATCAAGGATTCTCTCTGGATGAGCCTGGGGACCTTCATGAGACTTGAAGGCTACCATATTTATAACAATTTCCATTTCCAGGGGTATTTGTTTAAAATAACACAGCAGGGGATGATGTTGCTATTTAATATCCAGAGAAAGCCTGTAAGCTTATTTTTGGAATCCATCTTAAGAGACAGCATTTTTTTTTTAAAGATTTATTTATTTATGCATACAAGAATTGGGGTACAGGCCAGAGGTGCGGGGGTGAGAAGGAGCAGAGCAGGCGGATCAGCTGAAATACAGTGCTGAGGGGAGCAGCAGGAGAGACGGGGGGGTCTGCTGCGCTATAGCCAGCTGGGGATTGAACTCATGCTGCGGTGGCTGCAGACAGCTTCATAGTGCAGCGACTTAACCCCTTGAGCCACCAGGGAGGCCCCAAGTAGGCTACTTTCTATTCCATCCTGAAAGATGTTAAAAGAGCAACTCCCAGAACTAGATCCCAAGAACTGGAAAAGCACCTGAAGTATTTTCAGCAAGTAGCAAAGGTTTAAATATGTACCCTCCTGGATGACAAAGGATTGAATTTGGGGCCTTGCAAGCACTTGGTTTCTCATGACAGTACCAGTCAGACCCCAGCTTGGTACCCCGGGGCGAGAGGAACATCTGTCTTCTGGGTTGGGTGCGTGGCCTGGAGGTACAGGGGAGCTTTGTGGCTTTGAGTCTGATGTCACCTTGCAAAAGGAGAATGAGGGACCCTTTATGCAGGCCCTAGAAGGGGGATGTCTAAATGGGTACCTGTTTAGTTCCATGTCAATGCTAGCAGACAGGAAAGATGGGGTCCTGAAGCAGAGCCTAAAACCACGTGTTTGCCTGTTATCCCCAAAGCTGAGAGGAGCAGCTGAGAAGCTTCCAAGGCTCATTTCCTACCCCTAATCCCCCATCATGTTGACTTTCTCTAAAGGCCAGTTCTTTGCTGTTGGGAGAAAGGAAACGGAGCTGGGATGCACTTCACTGGGAGCTAGGCGAAATGGCAGATTCCTGGTGTCTTTAAAGTCCACCAAAAAATTTAGAACTAGAAGGAGAACTAAGATAGGGGCTAGTTAAATGTTTGTCTAATCTAGAGTATTCTTGCCAGGATTTTGGCCCTGCCTGTAACCTTGCCTGCAGGGTATCTGGAGACTCTAATTGCTCATTTCCAGAAGGTCCACAGCCTCCAAGCCCTGCTGAAGGAGGCAAGCAAGAGGGATGGCAGAGGTTACTGCAGCGCCACCAGAAAGAAGATGCAGGCTTGGGAGAAGGGGACAGCAGTGGTCCCAGTGCAAGGCACACAGTTCTTTGAGGCTTTCAGTTCTTTCCTCAGGTCGTGGATGGTATTCTGCCTACCCACAGCTCCTTTTTCCAGTGGAGGCCATGCCAGAGCTGTTAATGAAGTCTTTCTCATACATCTTGGTACAATAAGGCTGCCTGCCTGTTCTCTGTAGAGGCAGCTCTCAGAATTCTCTAGTGTATGTGTGTGAAGATCCAGAATCCAGTGTTCAGACTTGCCTGACATGTAGGAGACCTTGGCCACTTCTTCAGCACACTCTAGTTTTGGGCACTGAGCGGTGTTACTGGTTCTCTTTCAGTGGTCCCTGCCTTTGGAAGCTCCGTATCTCTCTGGGGAGACATTCAGGGGCTTCAGACTGGAGCCCATGATTTCTTTCTTTTTTTTTTTTTTTTATAGAGGCATGCTTTATTTATTTGTTTGCTGGTTTGTTTGTTTGGTTTATACATGCCCTGGGTACAGTCAGAAGTGCGGGAGGGTGAGAGAATTCACCAGAGCCAGAGCGGGGAGCAGAGCAGGCAGAAGGACCGAAGGACACTGCTGAGGGGAGCAGCGGGCGGCAGGAGAGGTCTGCACGCCATGTGGGACCCTCCTCCCGTGGCCGGGGAACAGCTGGGGATCGAACCGGCGCCGCAGAGGCTGCGGGCAGCTTCGCAACCCAGCGCTCAACCGCTGCGCCACCGGGGAGGCCCAGCCCATGATTTCTTAGCTCTTGGGTTCTCCACAGTCACCTCGCTGGCTGTTAGACAATAAATCAGCTAGAAGCTGGGGTAGCAGCAGCTGTTCCAGGAGGCGGAAGTGTCACCCGCCCCCATCCTTGTTAAGCAGAGGACATGCAGGGTTCCTGTTTACATCCCACTCATGTGGACCATGGCCTCTCTCTGACTGTCTTTTTTACTTTGGTGTCTGAACCTGCAGCATTGCCCTGAGCAACTGGTGGTTTGTGGCCCATCTGACGGACCTGCTGGATCACTGTAAACTCCTCCAGTCACACAACCTATAGTAAGTGTGCTGTGGCCTCCCCTGTCCATTCCTGCAGATGGGGTGAATTAATGCCTGGAAGTGAGCCCTGAGTGAGCAGGCCAGGAGTCAGGGTGTCACGTTATGTTTAATTCCAGTTTTGGATCCAACATGAGAGAGTTCCTCCTGCTGGAATATGCCTCCGGACTGTTTGCTCATCACAGGTGCCAGGGCCCCAAGGGTATAGAGTGGCGGTGGGTGCTCTTTAGAGTACGGGTACCACTGGAACTTGGCTTGTGTTCGCTCCCATGTGGTTCACCGAAGGTTTTGGGGGCTGGGAGGTGGCACTGCTTTGGGTGCTAGTTCGGGTGTCCCTGGACAGCAGTGGGCCCTGGGCCTCATGCCAGTCCTCTTTGGATCTTTGCAGCCTGTGGCAGCTGGGGGTGGATTACTTTGACTACTGCCCAGAGCTGGGCCGAGTGTCCTTGGAGCTGCACATTGAGCGGATCCCTCTGAGCACCGAGCAGAAAGCCCTTAAGGTGCTGCGAATCTGTGAGCAGCGGCAGATGACCGAGCAAGGTTAGTCAGCTTGCTCCTGGCACACCCTTTTTCCAGCAGTCACACTGTCAGGGCACTAGAGAGAGGTTTGGACTGGGTGTCGAGGTAACCCAAGATAGGAAAGTATTTTAGAGGATCAAAGGAGCAGAGGATCAGACCTTTAAGCTATTGAGCATGTTGACTTAAAAATACATCCTGGCCCACGTGTTACTCCACGAGGTCAGGGCTGAGGTCAGAGTTGAGCGTGCCTGTCCCAGTGGGTTGCTGCTGCTAGTAGGGCTGGCTCCGTGGGCCAGGAGGACCAGAGAGGCTCAGAAAGAATAGAGGGAGAGAGAAGGTGATGACCAAGTTTGCCCCTGCTCTCCCCTCCCTGTTCAGTGACCAAAACCCCAAGATGTTCCTCTTCGCAGGAGCATTTGAATGTTTATGACCTCTGAAGAAGGCATATGTTGTTCAAACACCAGGGATGGTAAGATTTTCAGCCTGTGGATGAACTGGTCTGTGGGGAGCAGTAAAAATTAATTTGCCACCCCTGAAATCAAACCCACTCACAAAGCCAGTGCTGCCAGGGTGGGTCTTCCTGCTCGCAGAGCCAGGAAACGTGATGAACCCAGAGATGCCAGAAAGGCCATGGGAGACTCCGTGGAGGTGGGCAGGCCACATAGGTCCCAGCCAGGTTTGGGAATGTGGCGATTTGTAGGGTGACAGGGTCAACTCTCTTTTTCCTGCAAAGTTCGCAGCATTTGCAAGATCTTAGCCATGAAAGCTGTCCGCAACAACCGCCTGGGCTCAGCCCTGTCGTGGAGCATTCGAGCCAAGGACGCCGCCTTTGCCACACTGGTGTCTGACAGGTGGGTTCAGTTGCTGTCGGCCTCCCAGGGTCAGTCTGGGCAATTTGGAGGCTGAGGGGGCCTGGGACTGCTGTTCTGACCCCTTGGCCCGGTCTTGCAGGTTCCTCAGGGATTACTGTGAGCGAGGCTGCTTTTCCGACTTGGATCTCATTGACAATCTGGGGCCAGCCATGATGCTCAGTGATCGACTGACATTCCTGGGTGAGTCTCGGCTCTGTCTCCAGAACCTGGGGCATAAGAGGAAAGTTGTGGCACTTTTGAGGGTACTTCTCTAGATTTCTTCCTGTTAATCCCACACTCCATACTTCACAAGGCATATTCTGGGTCAACATTTTATTTCCCAATAATTTGAAACTTAAAGTTACAAAATTAATACAAGGAGTAAGGGACTATAAACTTTGTCCTAATTCACCCATTATATTTTGCCTTGTTTGTTTTATTCTGTCAAGTTTTGGGGGGGAATAACTTGAAAGTAAGGTGGAGGCATTGTTCCCCTTTCTCTGTAAATACTTTGGTGTATTTCTGAGGATGAGTATTTATCAGTCACAGGATCAGCGCAGCCCTCATCTCATCCACAGCCCGCGCTGGGTCATACCGGGTGCCCCCGTCATTTCCTTCTGGTGTCTAGGCGCACAGATTTAGTTGTGCTGCTCTAGTGCTTCTGCCTTTTTTTTTTTTTTTTTTTTTAATTTTCTAGAGGCATGTCTTATTTATTTATTTATTTATTGTTTGTTTGTTTGTTTGGTTTATACATGCACTGGGTACAGTCAGAAGCGCGGGAGGGTGAGAGAATTCACCAGAGCCAGAGCGGGGAGCAGAGCAGGCAGAAGGACCGAAGTACACTGCTGAGGGGAGCAGCGGGCGGCAGGAGAGGTCTGCGCGCCATGTGGGACCCTCCTCCGGTGGCCGGGGAGCAGCCGGGGATCGAACCGGCGCTGCAGAGGCCGCGGGCAGCTTCGCAACCCAGCGCTCAACCGCTGCGCCACCTGGGAGGCCCCACTTCTGCCTTTCTTGGTGCTGCTTAGCCGTGACACTTTTTCCTTAAAGATTTGTTTACTTATGCATACAATAGCTGGGGTGAGCGGATTCACCAGAGACAGTGGGGAGCAGAACAAGCAGATTGAAATACACTGCTGATGGGAGCAGTGGGCGAGACGAGAGAGGTCTGTGCAGTGTGGGTCAGCTCCCTGGCTGGGGATCGAACTGCTGCAGTGGCAGCTGGTAGCTTCATAATACTGAGACTCAACCCCTTGTGCCACCTGGGAGGCCCTTCCAGTGTTTTGATGCTCATAAACTTGCAACCACTAGCTGTAGTAATTGGTGATTTCCTGTCATTTGTTTTCTTTCAATGGACATTCCACCCTCTGGAAGACTTTCCCTTCATAATCAATGACTTCATATACATAAGTAATGGCTGTGGGGTATTTCAGTCTGTTCCAGTTTCCGATTCTTTTATTTTGATGCATGCATGCTCTGTGGTGCTTTTTGTTTTTTTTTTTATTTATTTATTTATTTATTTATTTTTTTGTATAGAGGCATGCTTTATTTATTTGTTTGCTGGTCTGTTTGTTTGTTTTGTTTATACATGCACTGGGTACAGTCAGAAGCGCGGGAGGGTGAGAGAATTCACCAGAGCCAGAGCGGGGAGCAGAGCAGGCAGAAGGACCGAAGTACACTGCTGAGGGGAGCAGCGGGCGGCAGGAGAGGTCTGCGCGCCATGTGGGACCCTCCTCCGGTGGCCGGGGAGCAGCCGGGGATCGAACCAGCGCCGCAGAGGCCGCGGGCAGCTTCGCAACCCAGCGCTCAACCGCTGCGCCACCGGGGAGGCCCCTCTGTGGTGCTTTTTGGACGACCTTCCACGTCTTTCAGTCTTACAGCTCCATGAGTTTGGAGATAGCTGTGGCAGAGTCTCTCTGTTCTGGAGAATGACTGGCATGGAGTCTTGTTTAGGGTCAAAAGTGATCTGGCACTCTATCCTAATAGGGAAGTACCGCGAGTTCCACAGATTATATGGCGAGAAGCGCTTTGTGGATGCTGCCTCTCTCCTCCTGTCTCTGATGACTTCTCGGATTGCCCCACGCTCTTTCTGGATGACACTTCTAACCGATGCCCTGCCGCTTTTGGAACAGAATCAGGTACAGGCTGAGTGCAGTGGGTTTCTGTGTTTCGGAGTCGTTGACAGTGCGCTGTGGAGCGGGTGCGGCAGTGTTGCTGTGTGCACACACCCTCTCCCAGAGAGTTCTCTGTGTGCCCGTCCCCGACCCACCCACCCTGGAAATCCAGTATCCACAGAAGAAAAACCACTGGTAGAGAGGTATTCTCTGCAGACAACATTCAGCCCAGGACCCTGATGAGAAGGGCTGGGAATGAGAATCGGGCTCTCTGCCCGACCTTCCTGGGTTGCAGATGCAAAGGGCACTAGAGGAAGGCTATGGCTGTCCGCGTCCACGCCAGTGCAGGCCATAGCTGGGCGCATCTAAGCCAGTCTCTCTCTCTCAGGTGATATTCTCAGCAGAGCAAACCTATGAGCTGATGCGATGTCTGGAGGACTTGACCTCAGGAAGACCAGTGCGTGGAGAACCTGATGTCCAGCGACTCCAGGTTATTTTCTGGGTTGGTGATTCCATAGAGAGAAAGAAATTGTTCCCCTTCTGGGCTTCTCTCCAGAAACTGGCTCCTTATAAACTCATGCACCAGTTAGTTGTCTCTTCACCTGTCATTGTGACACACCGACTTCTTTTTGGAGAAAATGAGAGGCTATCAGTGTCCTGTTCTCTATCTTTCCTCTTGACGAGTAACAGCAGTCCCTTGCATACCATCATCAGCTCGCAGCCTTCCTGGCAGCTAGTCCTGATGTTAAGTGGCCTCTACCTTTGGGTTAGCTAGAGCCTTCGGGAGCCTTAGAGACCAAGTACAACCTGCCAAGCCTCACGCTTGCTCGTTTTCTTTTAGGACGACGACATAGAAACCACCAAGGTGGAAATGCTGAGGCTTGCTCTGGCACGCAATCTTGCTCGGGCAATTATAAAAGAAGGCTCACTGGAAGGTTCCTGAGGTGTTCTGAGGGCTGCTCCAACATGGTATCTTTGTATATAATTTTTTTAAAAAGAATAAATGTTTTCTTATGCAAATATAAGGCAATTAGAGATAGAAAAATTAAGAAAATGCTTCATGTTCTGTGACATGGAACTGACTTCCTTCCCTTGTTTCCTTAGAGAAGTCCACCGCCAGAAGTTATAGGCAGGAGGGTACTGACTACTTCAGTCCTCAGTGGTTTACCTGTGCTCCTGAAATCAGGCTTCATCTTAGAATCATCTGGAAACCTGCTTTCTGGCTATTTTCTCTGAAAAAGGAGGTCTAGGAGTCTCTGTATTTTGGAGTTCTAGCTGGCACCTTCCCCCATTGGGGTGAATGGTGCCTGTCAGAAGGATTCCAGGTAGGGGCAAAATGGTTTTATTGAACATGCAGCAAAACAAGGGCAGCACAGTTGGTATATCTAGTACAGCTGTTTGTCATGAAACAGTGACCTCAGTGATGTTTGAGTTGTACTCAAATAATTTTAATGTCTAAGTCCCATTATAAAGAACATTTCTACCTAGTATCCCACAGGCCTCCCAGGGCTGCAGCAGTCAGTCTGTGGAAAGCTTTTAGATTGATTCCTTAAAGAGTAAAATCAACCCACTTTGCCCTGTCCGTGTGAAGCAGTGAGACCTGCTAAAGATGGGGGGCCTGGGGCTGGGTGAAATGGTGGGGAACCCTGGCAGGATGGATGCACACTTCCCAGCAGAGGGTGAGGGTCTGTGCTTCTCCGCCTGTGCGGCGGAGCACATGATTGCTGCGCTCCTCAGTCTCTGCGCATCTTCTTGCCTGGAGTCCCTGGCCCAGTTGCATCCAGGGAACAAGCAGCTGGCACAAGCTATGGGGCTGACACTGTTGAGGCAATAGGGTCTGGTGACTCCATCAAGCACAGCCCCCAATGTCACCACCTCCAGACCCAACATCTCGCGCACAGTGCCGCTCAGTGGTGGGGACAGCCAGGAGTTTCTGGGGAGTGGATAAGGACGTTAGTGTGGTGTGCCTGACAGAGGCCTCTTAGCCCTTCTGTAGGTGTGCCACACCACAGGCCGTGGGAGTAGTGGGGGTGGGGCCTGTACATACAGAGGTGGCAGGAGTTGCACTCCCCTTCAGACACTTGAAGGGCAGGGCAGGACACAAGTTTATTTCATGCCAAGCAAGAGGTAGTGAGTAGGATGGCCTGTTCCCATGGCAGGAGGTACCTGCTTCTGGATGAATACCTGCTTTGGGAGAAGGGAAACACTGATTCTCTTCACTTTTTTCCCTATCCCCAGTTTAGCTGCCATGAGGCCAAGTTCTGTTTCTAATAGGCCAAGTCCCATGTCCTACTGCGATGTCCACAGGACACAGCCCACCGCTGCCAGGGACAAGCACACAACTTCTCATGCAGTGGCTGGTCCGGAACGACGCTGCCCACGAAAGGCAAGGTTGCAGGTTCGGCAGCACACCACTCCTTCCCGCTGCCCGGGACCTACCGGTTCATGTGCCCACCTCACTGCAGGTAGGAGCCAGAGCCTGCCAGCTGGGGAAGCAGTGTCGTGACGGGGGCTGAGGCCTCTAAAGCAGTGCCCCATGGATTGTGAGAGGCCCCACGTCTCTCTTTAGCGCGCTCTCCCCTCTCGTGGCGGCAGGGGGTTCTAGCATAAGGGCAAAAAATGACTCCAGCCTTGGGTCCATGTTCCTGGGACTGTACTGCTGGGGCCACTCCCCACCCTGATGGTACGTGGCCAGTTCAAGTCTCACAGGTAGAGAAAACCAGGTCCTTTTAGGGGCCAGAGGAGGATTCTCACAGCAGCAGTTTGACTCTTGGCAGAAAAGCCCAGGGCCCCTTGTTCCACATCAAAGCTGTAAGCACTGCAGTCGGGACATGGAGAGTGACACAGAACCCTCTGGCTGAGGACAGCCCGTCCTGGCTGCCAAGTGGAGATGACAGCATCCTCTAGGTCATAGGTTCCCCCACTGCTCCACAGGAGGGAACTGGTCCACCTCGCCCACCTCCGTGCTCAGCTGCTCCCCCAGAGTGAAGGTCAGTTTATACCGAAGCCTCGCCTTCTCCTGCGGCAGAGGGGGAGCACGTGAGACGGCCTCTTCTCCATGACCCTGGGGCCCTTCCGTGCCCACCACCCCATCCTCATGTGGGCTCGCGCTGGGAGGTATCGGGCTGGGACCTCTGGTTCTAGCTCACCTTCAGGGGATTGGCCAACAGCATGACCTGGGTGATGGCTGCAGGTGGCTGGATGGGGCTAAATGGAGACAGTTCTGTCCCGGAGGGCGGCTGCAGCTTCACTTTCATGGACTACAGGGAGAGAGGAGCTTCTCTGAAGAGTGACCCAGAAGGCAACCAGTGTGGACACAGTGGGTACACAAGATACTGGCACAGTGGGTTAGGTGATTTCTGCCTCTGGAGCAGATTGGGGTACCTTGGGCACTGCAGCCTGTAGCACGATGCTCCTGATGGGCAAGGGAGCCGTGTTCAGCATGGACACCACCACCACCAGCACATCAGGCCGTCCGGGTGGACACTCCTTGGCAAAGTGGAAGAGGATGCGGAAGCCGTTTTTATCATAGGCTGTCACAGGAAGGGCACTGCCTGTAAGAAGGCGGCATGTAGTGTGGAAGGCGAGAGCGCCACAGGTCCCCGACAGAGCCCTGGAGAGAGCAGGGCGGCCCTGTGGAGACGAGGCTCCTGAAGGCATCTGGGAACAAACCTCCGTGGGTGCACAGTGGCAGCCCAGCAAGGAAAGGCTGTGCCCGCCCGCCCCGCCCCAGCCCGCAACACCTACTAGGCTTGATTGATTCCAGGGGGACGTGGACGCTGGCCAGGGAGAGCTCAGGCCCCTTGACAGGGCTGCCGTGGGACTGGAAGGCGGGTGGCTGGAAGAGTGGGCTCTCGGGCCCCGGGGAGAAGGGGAGGCGAGGCCTCACGGGCGCGGCCCCAGGGAAGAAGCTGGAGGAGCTGGGTTTCCCCAAGCCTGACGTCCTGGTGGCGGGAAGGACGAAGCAAGTGTGCACGGTCACCCTGCCCCAGCGGACGGCTCAGACCACAGCCAGCCTCCCTCGAGAGCCGCTGCTGGGCCCACCCAGCCCACCCTCCGGCGCCTCCCACTCATGCCTCCCGCTCATTACGCTTTGGCCTCTTCCAGGAGCTGGTCCAGGGCATCCAGCTGGTGCGGGCTGCTGTCGCCCAGAGGGGAGCCATGGCATCCCGGGGCTGTGGGGTCAGCCTTGGGGGCCGGGGCCAGTCCCGGAGGGAACAAGTAGGCGCCGGCGCTGGGGGCAGGAAGGCCAGCGGGGAGTGCAGGTGCTGGGAAGGGGGGCGGCCGGAGAGCTTGGCTGCTGCCTGAGGGGGCCGCGGGCTGGAGGAGAGGCCTGTCCGAGGGGCTACGGGCAGTAGTCCCGGGTTTAGGGCTGAAGAAGTCCAGGTCCGACTGCTCGTTCTAGGGGAGAGGAAAGTGACACCAAAGGGTGCGGCTCTCTGCGCACCCGGCCACTCTCTAGGCTTAGGTGTGAGCCGAGGCCGGTCCCCCATCCCCACCCCCGCGCCAAGCAGGTGCCCAGGGTTCTAGCCTGGGCGCGAGGACCCTCACAAGTGAAGCTTGTCTGGGCTTCAGTGATGGCACCTGGGCCCCTACCTGCATCAGGGGCCATTGGCTGTTTGCAGCCGCCTCTCTGGGAGGAGCGCTGGGGGCCGGGTCGGTGAGGCCTGAGGACGGAGAGGACGCCGAGATGAGGCTCTGGGCTTGGGCAGCCTCACCCCATCCAGCCCGGGAAGGCTCAGGACAAAAGTGCCGGTAACAGGCGGCAGGCTGGTGGGGGGCGCTCCCTGGGCAGCCGCCCCTGGAGTCCCTCTCCCGTGCAGAGCAGAAGGGGGGCACCCGGCTCATTGTACCCTCCCTGGAGCTCCAGAGCCCTGGTAGCCAGAGGGCACCGAACTCGACTCCCCACAAGCCACACCACCGGCTCTGGCGCGGCCCGAGCCGCCCGCGCGGCCTCTCCCCAGGACGCACCCAAGCACAGCAGCTCTTCATCCAGCAGGGAAAGGCCAGTGCTGGCGGGGCCTGGGGGCGCCTCGGTCTGGCTGGACGAGCGGCTGCGCGGAGGTGCGGAGGTCTGGGGGGGCGGGGGGAGGATAGGGATGCCCGAGGGGGCGGGCGCGGGGGCCAGCCCCGGGGAGGAGTGGCTGGGCGTGTCCAGTTCTGCGAGGTCGATGAGCGCGCCCTGGCTGCCGGGGTGCTGGGGTCCTGGCGGGCACAGGGAGGGGGACGGGAACAATCAGGGGTGACCGGTGGCTGTGCCGCGGAGCCTGGCTGGACGGAGGGTGCCCGCGCCAGGGACCCCATCTGCAGGGTGTGATGACACCCGGGCGGTCTGAGCCCGCGCCGGCGGGGGACGCGGACGTTTCACCTTCTGCATCGGGCCCGGCTGAGGCGGGGACCTCTCCGTTGACGACCTGCCCGTCCACGATGGCCTTGTAAGAGCCGATGACCCGCGAGAGGTTGTCGCTGGCCTGCAGGATGTCGCCTGCAGCAGAAGAGACCCCTTGCTCGTGGCGGCGGTGCGTGCCCAAATCCCCGGTCCCCGTCCACGCCTGTCCCCTCCCCTCACCCAGACTGCTGTCGTTGTCCTCGGTCTCGCTGGCCAGCTTGAACAGCGTCCGCCTCTTGCTCTCGCAGCGATCAAACAGCTCCTGCGAGCGGCCCGGGCACGGAACGGCTGGTAAAGCCCCGGGATCATCGGCCCCTCGCCCCGCCCGGGAAGGCGCGGGCTCTCCCGAGAGCCGCACTCGGGGACCGCCAGGGCCGGGCCCAGAGCAAGGCGCGCCTGCCGCCGGCTCCCCTGGCGTGAGGTGCAGCACCGGGACACGGGGAGGGCCTCTGCCCACGCCCCGGGAGCAGGCAGGGGGCGGTAGCTCCCCCACCCTGGGTCTGCGGAGCTTGGGTCGGGTGGGGCGCCGGTGCTGACCGGCTCGCCCACAGGAGCCGCGCAGCAGGCCTCAGGCCACACCTCGGCCGAGCCAGCTCCCGCCCCGGACCTGCCTTCATGAGCTCTTTGTCGGCCTCTGAAGACTCCTCTTTGCTGTAATGCAGCAGCATCTCGTGGAGCAGCTTGACGTTGTTGTTCACCTCCTCCAAGGTGTGCAGACGCTTGGTCACCTTCTGGATCCGCGCCTCGTCCTGCGGCCAGGAGGAGCGATGAGGAAGGCCTCATCCCACCGCCCCCCATCCGAGGACGGCCCCTACCCTAGGCCACGAGGGCAGAGGGAAAGACAGACCTCAGAGCCAGTCTTGCCTTTGTTCAGAATAACAGGCCCCTCCCAGCCCCCCAGCTCAGCCCCGTCCCCTCCCACCCCCTGCTGGCCTCTCCAGGGCGGCTCTCGTGTGCCTCCAGGCTCGGCAGTGCTGGGGGGCAGCAGCCCGGCCTGAGACCTCTGCTCCGGTGCTGGCGCGTCCAGCCCGTGCCCCCCGGGTTCCTGGTCCACTCACCTCCTTGACCATAGACTTGATGAGCTTGTTGGCCTCTTGCAGGTCATCTGGGTTTTTGCTTTTCAACAACTTGGCTAAAAGCTAGAAGACGAGGGTCTCTTAGGGGCAGGGTGGCACCCCACCTGGGAAGACCACGGCACCTGGAGCTTGGCGCAGCACCGAGCGAGACCCCACCTCGCCCGGCTGCTGCCACTTGTCCTCTGAGGCCCGGGATGTGCTTTACCTTGGACTTCTCCTCATCATCAAAGACAGGGTTTTTGGGGCGCGGTGGTGGCGATGGGATCAGTGTCCGGTCCACGGGGATGGGCGGGTCAGCGTGCACGATGCCTGGAAGGGGACAAACGGGCAGGGTTGCTCGGCCGGGCCACCACGCGGGTCCTGACCACACGACAAGGGGCGCGCACCCTGATGACCCAGGCCTCGAGAGCGGGCAGGGCGGAGCAGGCTGCCCTGACCTTGTCTCAGCCCGGCCCTTCCTGTTCTCCGGGGGGCGGGGGGAGGCGAGCAGCAGGGGGATCGCAGGCTCCCCAACGCTTCCCTGGTCTTCGCCAGCTGCAGGAAGGGAGGTACGTACCCTGTCTCTTCAGCATGTGGTAGGCGTCCTTGATCTTCGACTCCTCCGGCAGGGCCAGCGTCCAGCTGTACAGCAGCTCGATAACCTTGGTCTTCACCTTCTCAGACACTCTGTCCCCCAGGTACTAAGAGGCAAGAAGCGGGAAACCCTAGCAGCCGCGGCCCGGAGGCAGGCAGTGAGGAGGCGCCCCGCAGCGCGGGAGCGGGGGACAGCGGGCAGCCGCCAGCCTGCTCCGAGCGGGAGGGACCACCACCCGCCTCGCGGTAGCCACCCGGGCCTGGCCCGCAGGAGTGGAGAACGTCTTATGTGAGGCTCATCCTCTCTGCTCCCAGTGGGCGCCCGGAGCTTCATCGACCCTCCCATGCAACAGTGCAACAGTCCAAGCCGAGAAGCCAGGGAGGCCAGCTCCTTGCAGCCAGGAGGCTGAAGAAAAGCACCCACTGTGTGCCGGGAGGAGGCGCACGGCCGCGGCGGCACGCCGGCTGGGAGCCGTCCCTGGGCCCGCACGGTCAATGGCTACGTCAGGGGCCGAGCTCGCCACGGCAGCACGCGGAGGGGCTCAGCCCCACGGAGATGCTGGTTTTGCAGGAGCCACTGAGATGGGGGAAGGCAGGAGCCCGCTTCCCAGAGGGGAGCCAAGTGCCCCCGACTGACCTTGGGCGAGACGACTTTGATCAACTCGTTCAAGAAGCGGAACTTCCCCACTTCGTTGTGAAACCGCCGCCCGCAGTTCTTCATGCAGGCCTCCAGCACCTGTGGCCACACAAAGGGGAGGCTCACGGGGGGCGTCTGGTCACGTCTGCGTGCAGCCGGGTCCCTGCACACGGGCGCAAGGAAGGGGTCGGACCTGGGGAAGTTCCCGATACCCCAGGCCCCCCAAGCTGCACCCCGCTTCTGGGGACGCGGCAGGAACGAAGAAACACACCCAGCGAGGCAGGCGAACCGTTCGTCCCGGGGGCGTCCGCCCTCGTGTGTCGCAGGGGAGGAAACGGAGGCCCAGAGACAGTTTAGGCTCCGGGTCCAGGGCTTTTCCCCCAAGCTGACCAGCGGTTGGGGAGGTGAGGCGGGGAGTTTAAGTTGTTTTCATGAGTGAACACGGTGCTTCCCCGGCCCCTGCTCCCATGCGCGCCCTTCACAGCGCATCACGCGGCCCGAAGCTTTCCTGCTGCCCCGGCGCCGCCCGCTCAGCCGCGGGCCCGGGCTCCCGCCGTAAAGCGGCTGCTCGTTTCGCTGCTTCTTCCCCCGGGGCTGTCGTCGTGACGCCCATCGTGCGCACATTCCTATGTGCCTCCCAGCGCGTGCGGCATCCTGGCTGGCACCCCCAGATGCCAGTAGCCACCCCCATGTGACACCAGGAGTCTGCAGGCAGCACCAAGTGCCCGCTGGGGCAGAACCGGTCTTAGGGCATCCCTGAACGGGGAACACAACAGGTGGGCACCAGGGCCCCCGAGCGCTCTGCCCCAACCATTTGCCCTCTTTCGTCTTTCCGGGGCCTGCATGAAGTCAGGAGAGCGCCTGAGACGCCTCTGAACTTGGGAGGCAGCCTGGTTAGGGGTGCATCGGGGCACCCAAGCACCACAGAGCTGCAAGTCCCTCAGTCTGAACAGTTACTAAGACTGGCCCGACAGCGGCACGTTCGTGAGCCACCAGCATGGTTTCCACAGGAGAATCACGCTCGCCACACTGGTCCATTTGGCCCCTGTGACTGGCAGCACGGCTCTCTGTCAGCGCCTTTTTAAGGTTCCTGTGTGCTCCCCGTGCAGCTGACTTCTCCCACGAGACCTCAGACCAGGCTGGCAGGGATTGCTGAAGCCTCAGTGTCGGGCACAGGGCAAACACGTTTGTGGAACAGCAGCTGGACATGTTCCGGGGACATCGAGCTCGTCTCAAGGCCTTTATAGAGGCCGACAAGCCCGGGTGTGTAAGGGAAGGCTTGGCACACGGATCTCTGTCCATGGAGAACCTACCGTCAGGGCCTGGACCGCCTCCCATTCCTGTGGAGACTGGATCTTATGGGCCAGCAGGCGGACAGCGATCTGTGGCCTAGGAGACAAGCAGACCGCTTCTAGGACGCTGAGGGGGCTGGAGGACCGGCCCCGACTTTTCTGATGGGCCCGCCTCATGTGCCCCGAAGGCTCTGCGACTCACCCTTCGAGCTCTTTGTTGATCTGATCACAAAAGCCCATGATGTACTCCCAGTCCTCCTGGCGGTTGCAAGGGTTGGTGGCTTTGTCTTGGGTCAAAGAAAGAAGAGGGTGATTGCTATAAAGAACGAGGACACAGTTTCCCCCCAATTGGAAGTTTTCTTCTGATTTTTTTCTGCAACAGAGAGGCCTGAATCGTTCAGTCCAGTAGCAAGTCATCCCTGAACGGGGATGACTTATATTTATTTATTCAGTTTTGTCGTGCAATTCAAAGCCACACATGCAAGAGAAATCCTGTTTCATGAAGCTTAGACCAGAATTGACAGTGTGAATTATAAACAGATGATTAAAATAGTCACAAACTAGATCCCTATAATGTAACAAATACGGATAAAGCCAATGATGTGAAAAGGAGTATTTCCTGGAGAAAACAAAGTCAGACGGAGCTAGATGAAAACTACATACTTAGGGGCTTTCCTGGTGGTACAAGGGGTTGAGCACCGCACCATGAAGCAATCTGCAGCCTCTGCAGCACGAGTTCGATCCCCGGGCTGGCAGGGAGCAACCCACATGGCGCAGCAGACTTCTGTCTCCCCGCTGCTTCCCTCAGCAGTGCATTTCAGTCAGTCTGCCTGTTTTGTTCCCCGCTCTGTCTCTGGTGAATCCTCTCACCCTCCTCACCTCTGGCCTGTACCCCAGCTCTTGTGTGCATAAATAATTTTTTTAGATTTATTCATTTATTTATACAAGCACTGGGTACAGTCAGAAGTGTGGGAGGGTGAGAGAATTCACCAGAGCCAGAGTGGGGAGCAGAAGAGGCAGACTGACGAAATACACTGCTGAGGAGAGCAGTGGGCGGCAGGAGAGGTCTGCGCGCCATGTGGGACCCTCGCCCGACAGCCGGGGATCGAACCAGCGCTGCAGAGGCTGCGGGCAGCTTCGCAACCCAGCGCTCAACCGCTGCGCCACCGGGGAGGCTCTGCATAAATAAATTAAAAAAAAAAAATACACACTTAGGAAACATAAATATTTTCTATGTGATCTTCAATAAAAAGGCCTAACCTTCTTCATGCCTTAAACATTTTAAAACGTGTACATACTGCTTTTCACTTGAAGCTGACGGTTCGGGATGCCCTACCAAGCACCCATCATTGCACTGTCTGTTCCTGAGATCACAGAAACAGACTGACCAACTGCCAGCATATTCAGCAACCTCAAGTTTCAAAGGTCTTCGCTGAGCAAAGAAAACAAGAAGTGGGCCTGGTGGCGCAGGGGTTGTCTCAGCGCCAGGGCGCAGCAGACCTCTCCCGTCTCGCCCGCTGCTCCCCTCAGCAGTGTGTTCCAGTCAGTCTGCCTGTTCTGTTCCTCGCAATGTCTCTGGCGAATTCTCTCACCTCCACACCTCTGACCTGCACTTGTTGCATAAATAAATAAATCTTAAAAACAAAATAAAACAAAACCACCTGCTCAATGACCAAATATTAACAGAATCTCACAGCACCCCCGGCCATCAAAACAGGGCTCCAAGCCACAAGAGGTCAGCAGACACCACCGGAGGCGGAGGGCAGACCTGCCACACCAAGCAGCCCAGGCAGACAGCCCAGGGCACGGCAGGCAGCCGGGTGCTTTCTGCTCTGGCTGCAGGAAGATTCAGGTTTAGGCTCGCGGATGACACACACATCAGCTCTTGAAAAGAGAATTAGAAAATCCTCCAAAATGCCAAGCTGGGGGCCGCCCTGGTGGTGCAGGGGTTAAAGTCAGCGCTATCAAGCTGTCGCCAGCCACTGCGGCACAAGTTCCATCCCCAGCCGGCCAGGGAGCTACCCAGGGAGCTACCCACACGGCGCAGCTGTCTCCACGCTGATCCCTCGACAGTGTGTTTCATGTGAGCCACCTGTTCTGCTCCCCACTCTGTCTCTGGTGGATCCTCTCACCCGCCACACACCTCTGGCCTGCACCCCAGTTCTTGTATGCATAAATAAACAAATCTTTAAAAAAAAATGCCAAGGCAGCCGGGAGACTGACTCTACGGAGAGTGGCGATACAAACCGCCGTGACCTAGCTGTCACCTTCCCCAGGAACCAGAGTCTGTCCCGCCAGCGGTCCGAAATCTCCCCAGGCCAGGTGGCTGCCCACCAATCCCTATCATTTGAGATGCTGGAAGCACTCACGTGACCTGAGGCTGCGGGTGCAGAAGTCAGGTGATGGGGCGCCCCACCCCACCCCATCGTGCCGGAAAAGCACCTTCCAGATAGAATGAAGTGCAGACACGCCCTCCACCCCCTCGCACAGGGCCACGGGCACCACCAGCACCCATTTCCCAGGGGAGCGGGAAGGCCGACAGCAGCTCGGCTTCCGGGGGGACGCCCACCCGCTTCTCGCTTCTTTTCACCTTCTCTGGAATCCCACTTCCTCTCAGGGAGCTCTGCCTACACACGGCGGCCTGGTTTCAGCCGCCGCAGGCCCCGCTTCTGAGTGTCTTTCCGGCTCGGAGAGCAGACTGGTCACCCCCGGGAACCGGAAGAAACCTCTGGGGATCGTTCTGGGTGTCTCCACCTCTCCCCCTGCCACTGCCTCCCCAGCAGAGGCTCACAGCTGCCTTCAAACCTCTCCACGCTCCGCTCTACCTGCGCAGACATGATGCCAGGGCCTCCCACACAGATCCTTCCTTCTAGAACCACCCCTCTGCTCTGCGCAGAGGAGTCTATTTTCGGCCGTCTCTGGTGTCAGTCTTACTCTCTCCCGTGTGTGCGCCCCTAGATTTCCTGCTGTCGTCGGCTTCATCCCATCGCTGGCCTTGACTACTGGGGCATGTCTCCACACGAGAAATAACCGGACCAAAAAAAGAGACAGCATGGAATTACAAGTGCTAATTTGGTACAGAGATGAGTCTGAACACAAAGTCATCGCTTCTCCTTCGTGACTTCCCTATTTCTGTACACGCCGCCACCATTCAAAAGCTCTTTTTGGCGTCCACCCCCAGGCACCCGGGCTTGAAGCCCCACCGCGGACACCTCCTTCCTCTCTGCGTCAGCCCAGTAGGCTCCCCCTGCGTCTCCTTTCCCGGCCCCTGCGCCACTCCAGGTCCTGCCTCCTCCCCTGCTCCCACACATCCTGTCCAGAGCACCTACGTCAATGCTGGAACAGATGTGGCTGCGTCACAGGAAAGGGGACTTGACAGCTTCAGAAATTTAAGCTGGGCTAGAACGCAAGCCTTTCCAGAATTTGGTCCTAACTTCTCAGTTCTGTCTTCCACCATGATCCCGCAAGAACTGGGACTGTGCCCCAAACACGAGGTTTCCTCCATCCTCGTCTGGTGTTTTCGTGGCACGTTCCGCACCCCGCCCCCTTCTTTAAAGTCTAGCTCAAATGCGGTCTCCTCAGAATCACCTTTCATCTCCCTGGCCCCTCACATTTCCTCAAGAAAGTGCATTTTAGCACTAAGGGCTACTGTCTGAAATCTAACTTTTTATTTAAGAATTCTTGATCCATTCCAGCATCGGCTCATCAAACTGGAGGGAAGGGCTATCTGAACTTAACTTTCTTCACACCTCACAGCAGGTATTTCTGACTGAGGTAAGCGCAGAGGTCATTAAGAGGCAGTTTGCTAGGAAGGAGAATCGGGGCTGGGTTCTACAGTACCGGAGCAAAGGAGAACAGGGCTTCCCGGCAAGCAGCGCAACACGGTTAGTGGGACAAGAACTGACTGTCCAAACCGGGAAGCACCCCAGGAAGCCAGAGGCAGCAGGATGGGCGAGGGTGGGTGATGAGCCCTGAGACAGTGACCAAGCAGAGGCTTCCGCGGTGCCTGACACCATGGAGTGGCATTCACACCATTAAGTTGTAAGAAGTGTGCAGGTAGAGGGTAAGAATGGAAGGCGCCCCAATGTGACTACGAAGGTGAAGGGCCAAAGGTCAGTCTCAGCCTCAGCACAGCCACTCTCCCTCAAAAACAGGCCTCTCCCTCTCCTATTGCAAAACAGAAGGCTAAACCTAGCCTATCCTATTTAACTCAGATTATTCACTTAAACTAATCCAATGTCCCCATTAAAATCTGTGAAAAGAACCAATTCCAATGTGGCTCTATCTGGGGGAGTGGCTGAGGACAAGCAGTTTGATTAGCGCAGGGGTGTCCTCTTTCTGTGCGACTGTGACGTCAGCACCTGCTCACTAGGAAGCCTGACAAATGAACCCTGTGACTGTCTTGGGAACACTGAGCTCCTCGGAGAACAAATCCATATATGAGGATGGCTGTGACCCGCCCGCAAGGCAGGCTGTGCAGCTGTAACCTGGGTCCCACCCCCGAAAGGGGTCTCCTCATGGGGGGAAAGAGCCATCACCTGCACGGGCTGGGCAGCTCCTGTAAACAAGGCATCTCTGCCTCAGACAGTACCTAGGCATCCCTGTCTCATCGCTCCGTCCAATTCTGCCTCAGAGGGGCCTCCAGGGGCCTCCTCCAGCCTGCAGGAGGGTTCACTTATTCCCCCTTCACAGGAAAAACGTGCTGACGAGGCTGGCACATTTGCTAAGAGCAACATGAATTAGCAATTACAGCAACAGGCCGCTATCACGACAGCATCAGAGCGCGCTCTTCAGCTGCAGGGTGGGTACCAACGAGTAACTCGCTGAGATGTTCAAGTGGGTGAGAGCGAGTGTCCGTGCGCGCGGGGGTGCGGGGTACCCCAGCCCAGACTTCAGCATGCGTCGGTCCCGCAGGAAAAGGGTAGAGCGCTCTGTTCATCATCATCGCGCTTATTTCCGCTTCACACACATCGGGGTTATTTCCACTTCACACACTCTGCCCGCACCAAGCGGTCACCTCTCCTCGAATTCGAGGCCGCAATTCTGAAGCGGCGAGCGTGCGCTCAGCGGCACCCCGCGCGCAGGGTCGCAGCCCCAGCCCGGGCTTTGCCCTTCGGCGGGGATGGAGGCGCAGGGGTGCGGGAGTCACCGGCGCGCGCCCCACCAGTCTCCCCGGCGCGCCGCCGCAGGTCAGCGGGAGCGACCCGGCCGTCCCTGCCCAGCGCCCGCGGGGCCCGGGACGACGGGGACGCGCCGCAGCGCGGGGAGCAGGGGCCGGGCGCCCCGCTGGGGAAGGGGCGTGCGCGCGGAGCGCGGGCGGCGGGAGCGAGCCCGGGCGCGGGCGGCGCAGCCGCGGGCCCGGGGGGCGGGTGCAGGGGTGCGGACAGGGGCCCCTCGACAGCTCGAGGGCAGGCAGAAGCGGCCGCGGCTACTCACTCAGCCAGGACTCCAAGCTCTCCCCTTCCGCCTCCGCCATATTGCAGCCGCCCGGGCCAGCCCCGCGGCCTCAAGCCTCGCGAGAGCCCGCGAGAGCCGGGCCGGGGCGGGGCCTGCATGGGGGCCTGAGAGGCGCAAGCACCACCCCCGAGGCTCGCGCCCGGCGGCGACGGATCGCGGGAGCGCTGCCGGCTCCGTCAGGCTCTTCCCTTTGGGCCACGGAATGAGGGACTTTTAGCGGCCAGACGAATGGGGTGACGCGCAGGTGTAGGACGCGCGGGGCCTCGCCCTGGGCCCCCGTCTCTCGCTCAGGCACGCCCAGGGCAGCCCTGGCGGGGTCCTCGAGCCCCGCCAAGATGGCTGCCCCCGCGGTGAGGGCTGCGCGAGGCTGGTCCGGCCTGGCGCTGGGCGTGCGGAGCGCTGTCCTGCGGCTTCCGGGGTGAGAGGGCGGCGGGCAGCTATGGGGGCGGCTGGGTCGTCATGAAGAGACCCGAGGGGAAAGAAATGGGCCGCAGGAAGGTCGCGCGGAGACCCCGCTGCGCAAGGGGCGGGTGTCTGGGTTCAAGCCTTGTAACTAGCTGCTTGACTTTGGCCAGTCTGAAGGCCGGGGGCCGCCCCTGGCCCGAGGCATTGCTCTGAGCTGGGGCTCTAAGTCGGAGCTGAAAGTGCGGGCTTGCTGGAGAGCCCCGGGCTAAGATTTTCTGTGTGTCGGGAGGGAGACAGGCACCGGCGGGGTCAGTCGTTACCGTTGGCCCTGGGCAGAAGACTTCCTGGCCTGTTTAGGGGCGGGCCCTCAACCTCTTGGCCAAGAGCCAGAATTACAGCGGTTCAGGTGTGACAGGTGGTCTCCATGCAGCGCTCACCGGGGGCGGACTGGCAAATACGCCCATTATTAAGTCAAGCCTTTTCATTTGTGGAGTCAGCTCTTGCCAGCCTCCTCCTCTTCCCCCTCCCAGGCTAACCCAAGTGAGGTGGAGCCGCTATGGTCCCGAATACAGGGACCCCCAGATTGACAAGGAATATTATCGCAAGCCCTTGGCCGAGCTGAAGGAGGAGGAGAAGTATGAGCGGGAGCTCAAAAAGACTCAGCTCATCAAAGCTGCCCCAGCGACCAAAGCAAGTTCTGTGTTTGAAGATCCAGTGATCAGGTTAGATGGAAACAAACACTTGTTCCCTGAAAGGGGGCTACACCAGGGACGGTCTGCAGTACAGATCCCCCGGTAAGTCTAGTAAGGCCAGACATGTTGCTTTTCTCTTTAAGTAAATTCACCAACATGATGATGAAAGGAGGAAACAAAGTGCTGGCCCGCTCCCTCATGACACAGGTGAGTAGTGCCTCTTGTCTGTCATCTTTTCCATATAGCTTGTACTCTCTTCCAGTTTAACAAAAAGAAGAGCCAATTCATACACCTGTCGTTAATTTCCCAGTGTGTGTGTGGGTCTCTCATGAAGTCCTGCAGGAGTGAGCAGCTGCCTCTATTCCCAGTCTCAGCCCCTCCATCAAAGAGAGAAGCACTGGAGAACTTGGCCTTAGACTTGCTGAGGGAGGAGCTACTCTGCCATAAACTAACAGGACTAGGGGAATAAAGGGCTGGGCACTAGCTCAGCTGGGTAAACCCTCTAGGGAGCCTGGGGCAGCTTCTTCACATCCCTTTGCAGACTCTGGAAGCTGTGAAGCGGAAGCAGTTTGAGAAGTACCATGCTGCCTCTGCGGATGTACGGGCAACCATCGAACGCAACCCTTACACCATCTTCCACCAAGCTCTGAAAAACTGTGAGCCAGTGATTGGGCTGGTACCCATCCTCAAGGGTGGCCATTTCTATCAAGTGAGTGGTCAGGGCTGAAAGCAGGGCTGCCCGCATGTGAAAGGCGGAGGGGGTGTGCTTGGGGTGGAAGGGCTCAGAGGTGGGCCAAGACTGACCGCTCTCTAGGGACTGGGCACTGTCAGGATCTGCTCATTTGAGTCCCCTAGTATAAAAGTCATAGGCAGAAGGCGAAGCAAGTACCCTAATGACCTTTCTTGAGGCCCAGCACACCCCTGTTCTGTGCAGCATCCGTATCCTACATTGTTAGCTTGTCCAGGTGAGCGCCAGTGTTTACACGGTGCCTAGCCCATGACTAATGATTCCTCACCTTTCGATGAACTGTGTGCCTCTGTCACAGCATTTAGTTACATTTCATTATCATGAGTGGATGTTTTGTCTTTCTCAGTTAAATCTTCTAAGGGTACATACTTTCTCTCTCATGCCCGTGTCCCTGGCATGTTTCCTGGCACATAGCAGAGGCTTGGAAAATGGTTCTCAGAGAGGGTCTTTCTTGCTTTGAGGCATTCATGTTGGCCTTAGGCGATCTGTTGGCCAAGTCACTCCAGCTAATGGGTCTTTTCCCAGTCGGTGCTTATTTCAACTTGGCTGAGCCCCCATTCAGATGTGAAAGTGGCCACTGCTTAAGGAGTGTTTGCTCAGGCAATGTCTGTGCATCCCTGAGATCACCCGGGGGATGAGGCAAGCTCAGAGAGAAGATAGGCCCCCCCACTTCTCAGGTGGCTTGTCAGGCCAGCCCTTGGGAACCTGTGGGTGTTCCTCAGAGCTCAGGGAGGAAGGAGGCTAGTGCCCTGGTGGGCTAACTTGGCCGTGTCCTGTCTCGCCCAGGTCCCTGTGCCTCTGGCTGACCGGCGCCGCCGCTTCCTGGCCATGAAGTGGATGATCACTGAGTGTAGGGAGAAGAAGCACCGGCGGATGTTGATGCCAGAGAAGCTGTCCCAGGAGCTAATAGAGGCTTTTCACAACCGGGGTCCTGTGGTCAAGAGGAAGCACGACATGCACAAGATGGCTGAGGCCAACCGGGCCCTGGCCCACTACCGCTGGTGGTAGGGGAGGGTGGCGCTCTGGGAGGGTCCAGGGCCCCAGAGGACACCATGGGCGCTCTGCCCCGATGCACAGTACCTGGGGGCCAAGGGTGACGTTCCGTTGTCCGGAGGACTGCCTGCCCTGGAGCAACATTTGCTCGTTAGTTCTTTCTTTGGGGACTGAAATCGCTTTCGCGCCCCATCTCCCTGCACAAAGGGAACCTAGCAACTGGGGTTTCCCCCAAGAACCTTGGGGCCCACTCAGTCTTCTCTTCCCTTGGCTTGGGATAGACCTTGGGGTGACAGGCAAGGAAGTTGTTTTAGTAACAAATGGTTTATTAGAAAATCTCACCCCGAGCGGGTGTGGCACTGACGTGGCTGCCATTCATTAAAACTGACGAGATCACAGGCTTGCTTCCAAGGTGGTTCTTGTACAAAATGTATAAAAGATTTTGGTGGGACTTGTACTCTGCCTCTGCCCCCTGACACCCCAAACAGCCCGCCAGTGGCTTTATGTGCCCGTTTTACAGTTGGGGAAACTGAGGCACCAAGGTAGCAGTTGCAGGTGGGTGTGAGGTGTGGACCTTCTCTTTCTGGCCCAGGTGAAGGCGTGGGCCTGCGGGGGGAGGAACAGCTGAGCCGGAAGAGCAGGTCGGCCTGGTGTTGAGGCCCATGGCTGAGGGAAGGTGCTCCGCGCAGGCCCAGGACATAAGTGGGAAAACCTCAGTATAAGCTGCTGAAGTCTGGAAGGAAGAAGTCTTGGGGAGTGTCGGGGGCAAACCCCCTGCCAGGGTGGAGGGGGACAGAAGACAGGCTAGTGCTGTGGGTGAGGAGGCCCCGCCGGAGCCTAGTCAGACACCTCGCTGTAGTAATACTTGTGGGCGGCGGGGGTGGTCTTCCAGCCGGCTGCCCGGAACTCGATGATCTCCAGCAGCAGCAGCTGGGCCAGGGAACTGAGGCCCGAGGGGAGCAGGAAGCCGTCCCGGATCAGGACAAAGAGCTCATCCATGCGCTGCCCGTTCATCTTCTCCAGCTGTTCCCCAACCCGGTGCAGCTGCAGCACCAGGCAGTCCACCTGCGGGAGCAGCGGGGTGACGGGACAGGGCCGGCCGGCACGCAGCAGCCATTTACTCAGCAGGCTCGCCCGTCGGCACCTACCTGGCCCAGCTTTCCCGCCTCACTCTCGCCAGTGAGGATGGGCCACGTCTTACATAAAAGGAAACATCTTAGGGACTGGGGCCTTGTCTCCAAACGTGCTCCCTGACTCCACTTGCCCTCTCTCCATGCTGCCTGCACCTGGCTTGGTTTCTGGGTCATCGGTCCCCACAGCTGACCAAGGTGCTCGCCATTCCTCGCAGAGCCTGGCTTTCCCACAGGGAAAAACCTAGGAGCCAGCGGGCTGTGGCTCCTCTGTTCTAGGTCAGTCTAAGCCTGGCAGCCTGTCCTGTAACTGACAGGCCTTCTGTGCCCTGGACAGTGCACTGGGCCCGAGGCGGCCCACCTCCCCAGCCCTCTGAGCCAGCATCACCCACCTCCTCCTCCTTGCTCAGGCTGTCGGGCTGGGCCAGCCGGAAGAGGCAGTCATAGACGGGGTTCACCAGGGCCATCATGGGCATGTTGTTCACCTGCGGAAGGAGAGCGATGGCCACGGTGTGGGCTTAGTGGTCGTGGGAGGTGGGCCGTCCCTGCCAAGCTGAGTGGCTGCAGAATGGGCCTCACCCTCAGGTAATCGAAGATGTTGCAGATGAAGGTGACGTAGCAGACCCAGCCCTGCAGGGAGCGGGCTCGGAGCTGCTCCCGAGCCTGATACTCCTGCTGCAACCGGTTGAGGAGTCCACGGCGGAAGCCGCTTTGGCCTGTTTGCTTGCTCTCCGCCTGTGAGCCGGGGTAAAGACAGAAGAGGGCAGGGCGAGCCAACGCACCCCTGAAGCTCAAACAGATGAGGACCTGCTTGTCCCCCTCCGCCCGAGGGGAAGCCCTGTGTCGGTCCCACCGGCCACACCTGCCCTGCCTTGAAGCACCTTCCTCCTTGCCTCACCCGTCCTCTCCCCTCCCCTACCTGGATAATGGCATAGCACATGCGTCCTGCTTCCTTGCTGAACACACAGTCCTGTAGCGAATGGTCCACGATCACGTTGGCCACTTTCTCCAGGTCCACGGCCCCAGGATCTGGGGTCAAGAGGGGTGGGGAGTCTGAGCCGTTTAGTTACCACATTTGCCTCCACCTGCTTCTAAGGACTAAAGGTGTTGCCCAAAGAACTTTTCCATGATACACTTACACTTAAAGGGGCCAGAAAAGGGGCCTCCCTGGTGGCGCAAGGAGTTAAGCACCGCACTATGAAGCAATCCACAGCCTCTGCAGCACAAGTTTGATCCCTGGGCGGGCAGGGAGCAACCCACATGGTGCAGCAGACCTCTCCTGACTCGCCCGCTGCTCCCCTCAGCAGTGTATTTCAGTCAGTCTGCCTGTTCTGTTCCCTGCTCTGTCTCTGGTGAATCCTCTCACTCACACACACACACATACACACACCCCGGTACCTCTAGCCTGTACCCCAGTTCTTGTGTGCATAAATAAATCTTTAAAAAAAAAGGGGGGGAGGGCCTTCCCGGTGGTGCAGCGGTTGAGCGCTGGGTTGTAAAGCTGCCAGCAGCTTCTGCAGCGCCGGTTCAATCCCCGGCTGCTCCCCGGCCACCGGAGGAGGGTCCCACATGGCGCGCAGACCTCTCCTGCCGCCCGCTGCTCCCCTCAGCAGTGTACTTCGGTCCTTCTGCCTGCTCTGCTCCCCGCTCTGGCTCTGGTGAATTCTCTCACCCTCCCGCGCTTCTGATTGTACCCAGGGCTTGTATAAATAAATAAATAAATCTTTTAAAAAAAAGGGGGGGGGACCAGAAAAAAGAAGGGACAGTCACCACGCTCAGGAGCAGCTCAGCTGTGAGCCTCCTGGTGGCCCGGGGGGAGGGTTGTGTGGCGCAGACAAATCAAAGAATCCACTAACTGGGAGAACACATCTCCTGGCACCAGGTGGAGGAAGGAGCACTGAAGTACAATGTCTGGTGTTGTAACACACATGAACCCCTGACAAGAGCCGGCCAGGCAGGGCCTCTCCTGCAGGCGTAGCTTGGCACCTGATGGGCACTGCTAATGTTACGGAGTCAAGACTTCTTGCCCACAGTGCTGCGGGAAGGCACTGGTCCAGGAAAAGTTCTGTCTTCCCTGCCAGGTACACTCAAGAGAACTGGTGCGGCATCAAAGGGGCATCAGGGGTCAGCGCAAGACTTAAGGGTGGAACTGTGTGTTCTGCCCCAATCCCCCGTTCCCGGAGCACTTGAACTATAAAAAAGCTTTCCAGTCTGGAGGTGACTCTGTGATTCACACTCTAAATACCGGCTTAAAGGAGCCGTCTTCCAGCTGGAAAGTTGTGCTGACTCCTATTCTCAAGTGAAGGGAGAGGGCTGGGGCTCAGCTCCCCCCCTTCCCCTTCCCTGCAGCTCCTGCTTGGGGCTCAGGAGGGCTCCCCATGCTCACCTTTGAGTGCTGTCTTCAGCAGCTGCTGGGTCTCCACATCAAAAGACTGGATCTTATACTCCTCTCGCCCCGGCTCCCCCATGACCACTCAGCCACAGCTGCTCTTTACTTGGGCGGGACTAGTGACAGCACCTATGGGGAGGAGTGGCTAGTGTGGGGGCGCGCTCCGGTCCGCAGGGGGCGGGTGGGGCGGGGACTCCTGAGCCACTCCAATTGAGGGGTTGGCTGAGAGCGCACTAAGCTGGCCTCCCCTGGAGAGGACACCAGTCAGGCACCTGCTTGCTGCCGTTTAGGAGTCCCAGGGGTTACACACAGGGGAGCGAGGGGTGACCAAGCCCGCTCTCCAGCCCCAGCAAGAAGGGGGTTCACTCAGGCCAGGTGGGCTGGGGGAGGGGAGGTGCGCTGAGCTGAGGGTGGGGACCCTTGAGTATTCGACACTGGCCCCGTCTCTGTCAACTCGCCTGGACGCCGCGGCCCCAGCACTGCTCCGCGAGGGGGAGGGCGGCGCTCTGACCCCGCGGGGTTCCGAGCCCGCGTTAGCCAGAGTCCTGGGTCCACAGCACCACCCGCCCCTCGGGCTGGGGGCGGAACAGGAGTCACCCGAGGTCCCGACCCGCAGGAGCCCCACGGCCCGGCCCGGCCCGGCCCGCCTCTCCCCCGACGGCGGGTTGAAGCGGCCACGACGGCAACAGCCGGCCCGCCCCACTCGGGACTCCCAGTTCCCGAACTCTGTTCTGACGCTTCCTTTTGAGGGAGGAAGCGGGGGGATGCGCCCCGAGAGGCGGTCCTCGTCGGGGTCCCCTCTCGGAGACGGCGCCCCCCTCCGGGCAGGGGCGGCGACCTTGGGGATCCTCGGACCTGGGCGGCCTCCCGGCGCCCGACCGCCCCTCCCGCCGTCCCGCGGCTGGAGCGGCGCCGCGGTCTCCGGCACCCACCTGCCGGCCCCCCGCACCCGCGTGCCCGGAGGCCGCCGGCCGGGCATGGCGCGCGCGCCCGCGTCCGCGGAGGGGCTGGCGGCCGGCCGCGCCTCGCGCCGCTGAGGTCATTTCCTAGCGCGGCGCCGGGCGGGGGCGGCGGGCCAGGGGCGGGGCCTCGGCCGGCGGGGCGGGGCCTGGGGCGGGGCGTGTCGGGGGCGGGGCCAGAGGGCCGGAGCCGCCTCTCCAGCGCCACCCTCTGGATCCTCGACGGCGCTGCCCTCCTGCCCGCCGGCCCCGACGTGCGGCCTCCCTGGACGCGGGACGCCGGGGACGCGGCCCTCGCCGCTCCTGCCCCTTCCTGCCTGGCACGCCCCGGGCCTGGCCGCGACCACGAAGGCGAAGGCTCGTCGGCGCGGGCCGGACCTGCTCCTCGGCCCGCGTGAAGCCCCAAGCCGGGGGCCGGCCGCGCAGCCCGCGGAGGCCGAGGCTGGCTGTTGGCGGCCCCGTCCCCCCCATCAGGCCCCGCTGACCCCCTCTCCTACCTCAAGTACAAGCGGCACCGGTAAAGTAAGTTGAAAAGCAGAGCAGCGCCCCAGAGAAGGGGGCTGGGGGGGGGGGCAACGCACCGCCCACGGGGCGCTGGGAGTGACCCCGAAGTCTGGGCCAGGCCTGTCTAGGTCTTTCTGGCTGGAGACGGGCGAGAGGCACAGGCCCAGCAGCCGGGTCAGGGCCTGTAAGGCGTCCTGGAGGCTGGTAAAGGGCTGCTCCGGTTTAACGACGAGCGAGGCCGCCTGGCCAGCGGGTGTTGCCAAGTCCTCTCCTCCTGTTGGGAGAACGGCCAGGTGGTCACCTGGAAATGGACGAGGGCGAGCATGTTCGGCTGCAGCAAAGAACCAATGAGCAGGAGAAAGGAGAATAAGCTTTACTCCCAAGCACTTCATTAGCAGACCTTGGGGAAGTTGCCTCCCCCAGACCTGGAGTGCCAGAGCAGGTCACCCAGGACCCTCTAGCCACGGCCTGGGCTCTCATAATCAGCAGCCAAGAGCAAGGACACTTCAGGACTCAGGGCCCCGCCCTATCACCCAGCTCCAGGACAGGTGCAGGCCGGCTCCCAGCTGCTCAGTGTGAAGGCTCAGCCTGGCTCCAGGGGTGAGGGCAGGGACCCCGCCTGGACCCCAGCTCCTCTGTCCTGGACCCCTCTGCAGAGCCAGCACTCAGGCCAACCTCCCCTGGGGCTAGGAGAGCTGGGGTGGGTGGGAGGTGGAAGGGTGGCAGCTGTGTCTGGGAATTTTCTTCTTTCCTACTCCTGAGGTTTCTCTGCTCCTGAGTATGTTGCGAGTTTCTTTGCTGACAGGGCCCTGAGTGCCAACCGTGCCTCACAGGCCATCCAAGTAACACCCCCTTCGCCTCCACTGGACTGCTTCAAGCCAGGGCCCTTCTACTAGGGCTTCAGAGGTCACACACAGCAGGCCAAGCAGAGTGGGCAGCTGATGCTCACCAGCCCAGCTCCAGGAGGGCTACCCCGGTGCCTGGTGATAGAGAGGCGGTAAGGTGGATTGGGGAAAAGCTGCCCCCCTTCCTGCAGCCCGCTGAGAAGGCCAGGCCCGGCGCAGACAGGAGACAGGTGCACGGGCACCTTTACAAAGCAAAATGGTGGGTGGATCCTGCCCCAGAACTAGAAGCAAAGCTGCCTGAGCGACGGACCTGCTGAGAAAGTGGAACCCCAGGAAGGTGGGATGGCTTCGCTCAGACACTGAGGAACGGGGAGGATACAATAAGGAATGTGCTTTCAGCTTTAATGTCTGTTAAGTAAATGTGGGGGCCAGCACCCTGCCCAGCGCTGGACCCTCAGATCTAGCTGCAGCCCCACCCTGTGCCAGGTTTTGTTCCAGGCCTGGGGGCTGAGAGGTGTAAGCAGCAGGCAGAGAAGCAACTTCCTGCTTCCTGCTGGCGCTGCTGGCCAAGTCCCTCCCATGCTGTCGCTTGGAGAAAGCCAGGACCTCCCACCGTGCTGGGGGCTACTGTCCCGCTCGCTGCGGCTGTGGCCCCTGACTGGAGGCTGGACCAGGTGGCGCGGCCCAGAGCAACAGGAGGAGGGAGATGAAGGTGACCGCCAGCCATGGCTGTTCTTCCTCGCGCAGAGCTAGCTGTCCGCCTTCTTCATGCGGTGGAAGAGGTTGCAGAAGAGCTCGTACCAGGAGAACACGAGGCCCGTGGAGAGGGCCGCCTTCAGCAGGCTGGGGGACAGGCCCTTGAAGAAGCCCTGGGCACCCTCCTCCTGCAGCACCTGCCTGGCGCAGTCCAGGAGGCCCCGGTAGCTGCGAACCTGGGGAGAGAGGGCGGTTCAGAGATGGATGTCGGCCCCTTCCTTGGCGTGCCATGGCACCCGCTCGTCCTCGCAGGGTGAAGGAATGGATGCGCAGAGAAGACGTTCACTTTATGCTTCTCTGCCAAGCGCGCGCCACCACTTGGCTGACGTGCCTGGAAATCAGCACTGGACAGGGCTCCTCCTGCCGGCAGAGGCCGCTCACCCCGCCCCACCTAAACTCCCTTGGGGTTCTGGCCCTCCTGTTGGCCCTTCGCCTGCCCAGGCTACTCCTGCAGCTGGGCGCTCCAGTTACCACACCCGCTGCTGCCAGGCAGTACCCCCAGGCACAGCTCTGTGCAACCCCGTGACTGCGAAGATGGTGTCATCGACACCAGTGATGATATTGTCAAACTGAGCACTGTAGCCTGGTGTTCAGGGTCCACCACTTGGCCTTAGCTTCCCTCCCTGGCCTGCCCTCACCCCCAGGGTACTCCCCTAGGCCTCCCATCTCCAGCCACACCCACTCACACTAGCCCCTCCCCAGCAGCGGAGCCTCCCCTTTGTTCCCGCTCTCACTGTCTCTCCCAAGTCCAAATGCAGACTGTCCTGTCAGGACAAGCAGGTAAGTGGAAAAGGGAGGTTTTGACCCTTGTGTACAACCCCAGTTTGGTTCAAATGTACACGTGTGTTTATGCAAAGGAATAAAACTATAGCCAAAGGTTCTGTGAGCTTATCTTTTTGGGGGGGAGTCTTAGATATAATTTTTTTTTAAAGATTTATTTATTTATTTACACAAGCACTGGGTACAGTCAGAAGCGCGGGAGGGTGAGAGGATTCACCAGAGCCAGAGCGGGGAGCAGAGCAGGCAGAAGGACCGAGGTACACTGCTGAGGGGAGCAGCGGGCGGCAGGAGAGGTCTGCGCGCCATGCGTGACCCTCCTCCGGTGGCCGGGGAGCAACCGGGGATCGAACCAGCACCGCAGAGGCTGCGGGCAGCTTTGTAACCCAGCGCTCAACCGCTGCGCCACCAGGGGAGGCCCAATATAATTAATTTTTAACTTTATTCTTGTCTCTCTGATGTTTCTTAAGTTTTCTGAGAAAGATAATGTATGGGGCCTCCCTGGTGGTGCAGGGGTTAAAGTCTCAACACTATCAAGCTATCGCCAGCCACTGCAGCCTGAGTTCAATTCCCGGCCAGGGAGCTGATCCACATGGCACCGCAGACCTCTCCTGTCTCCCCGCTGCTCCCCTTAGCAGCGTATTTCGTCAGTCTGCCTGTTCTGATCCCCGCTCTGTCTCTGGTGAATCCTCTCACCCCCTGCACCTCTGGCCTGCACCCCAGTTCCTGTATGCATAAATAAATAAATAATAAATCTTTAAAAAAAAAAAAAAAGAAGTATGGCAACTATAAACCCAATTCTTGCTCGCCCCCCCAGCCAGGGCACCCCCCTTCTGGCAGGAAGGGCACGGCCCATGTCTCCTCGTGCCTTCGCATCCTGGGATCCGGCTCTGGAGGGGAAAGCTCTAGAATTACCCATCCCCTCCCCAAACCCTCTCCACCCCGCCCCGCCCCGCCCCCACTTCTCCTTTCCCACAGTGGGCCCTGACCGGCCTGTAGCGGCCAAAGGTCAGCACTGTCTGCAGAGGCTCACCTGGCCAAAGGTGGCTCGGGCCTGCTCGAAACCTCCCACCTGCAGCCGCTTCTTGATGAGGTCCAGGGGGTACGTGAGGGTCTTGCTGATGACTCCGGCTCCACTGCCACAAAGCAGGTTTTTGAGGTTCCCTGAACCCAAGACGTGCAATGAGGAGGAAACGAGGAAAATGAAGTTGAGGGTAGACAGCTTCCAGGGCACGAGGTCTCAGCCCCCACAGAACAAAGCCCCACAGCATCCTCCCCTCAGAGGAATGTAGCCCAGGGAGGGTCATGCTGGCCCCTCCTGCTGCAGACTGGACAGGCTGGGAGGGGGGGGACCACTACTCTGGGAGGGGCCTCCCCTGTGGGAGGCAGACAGGACCCTGGGGCTCAGGTACCCTCTTAAGAGGGAACAGGGGTTCCCCTTCTTCCCCCCAACCAAACCCAAAGAAAACACAACCCCAAAACAGGCAGTTTACAGATTGCTCCTCTGACAAAAACGTGAACCCTGACCATCGCCGGAAAAAAAGGGGGCGATGTCACGGTGTGGGGGGCCCATGTGGTGGGCCAAGCACTAGCGGGGCTGAGAGGCGGAGGCCGCAGCTTCTGACGGGAAAGCCCTGGGGGACGAGGCAGCTCACCATTGGTCTGGCCTTGGCCTTGGGCCGGCAGGAGCCACTCGCAGGCCTGCTGCAGGGAGCTGTAGAAGGAGAACTGGAAGCCGGCGTAGGGGAAGATGGCGATCAAGGTGGGGGTGAGGCCTTTGTAGAAGACGGTGGGGCCTTCGGTCTGGCACATGGTGACCACGGCGTGTCGCAGGGAGGGGTAGACCTGCACATGCGGCCCAGTGAGCGGGGAGGCTGAGCCCGGCCGCCCCGCCCCTCACCTCGCTAGAAACCCGGTGCCCGGAACGAAACTTCGCCTGCCGAGAGGCTGGTCAAGAACATGCTGGGCAGAACCCAGAGGCCGGCGCTTCCAGCAACTCCCTCTCTAGCATTCACTGCGCCCCAGTGTCCGCACGGTCAGTGTTCTTGGGTGGCTGGTGGTCACGGCCACCCCTCCAAGGACCCGAGGGTGTTAATGAGGGAGAGGCCTGAGGGCAGTGTTAGTGGAAGAGGCGTCCACCCCCCTCCCCAGGGATCTTCCAGCAGCAGGAGCAGCGGTGGTCACTCTTACCCCTCCCCGCAGGCAAACATAACCGGGGTACGGAGGGGGGCAGCAGGAGATTTACTATTTTTTTTTTTTTTTTTTTAGAGATTTCTTTTTTTTTTTTTAGAGGCAT
Organism: Talpa europaea; assembly: GCF_964194135.1. Taxonomy (NCBI): domain Eukaryota; kingdom Metazoa; phylum Chordata; class Mammalia; order Eulipotyphla; family Talpidae; genus Talpa; species Talpa europaea. Next base: position 133,151,975 of record NC_140074.1, read on the forward strand.
GCTTTATTTATTTGTTTGCTGGTTTGTTTGTTTGTTTTGTTTATACATGCACTGGGTACAGTCAGAAGCGCGGGAGGGTGAGAGAATTCACCAGAGCTAGAGCGGGGAGCAGAGCAGGCAGAAGGACTGAGGTACACTGCTGAGGGGAGCAGCGGGCGGCAGGAGAAGTCTGCACGCCATGTGGGACCCTCCTCAGGTGGCCAGGGAGCAGCCGGGGATCGAACCGGCGCCGCAGAGGCCCCGCGCAGCTTCGCAACCCAGCGCTCAACCGCTGCGCCACCGGGGAGGCCCTGGAGATTTACTATTAATACCATCTTGTGCTGTTTCGATTTTCTGCCACAAGCGCAGACTTAAGCTTTCTTAGATCTGGGCAGGAGGCCCGCAGGCCCCTGGCTCTCCCTCGTGCCTTCTATAGACCTACGTTCCGTAAAATGCTCACAAGGGCTGACTCTGCGCGGGTGGGCACCTGGCTCCCTGTGGATGGGGTGACTGAGGGAAAGTCTGCGCCGAGCAGGGGGGCCTGCCCTTCTCAGCACTCGCGCCCCCGCTCCAGCTGTGAGGAAGGACTTCACCTGGGGACTTCCACGGGAGGGCAGGCCTGGGGCGGCCATGGGCACAGCTGCCCACGCGCCCACGGCTCTCGCTCTGCTCCTGTCCCTCCTAACCAGGCTCACAGTCCTCGCTCACCAGGCGTTGGAGGGAAGGCTTCAAAGAGGCCAAATGCTCAAATGGGGGTGGGGGATAACTTGGAAAGAAGAGACAGAAGAAGAGAATTGAAGAAAAAAGGAACCACCCACAAAGCGATAACTACTATTCTCAGACTTTCGAGAAGACACCACCTCCTTGGTAAGAGGAGAGGGTCTACTTTAAAATAGATCAGTGGGGCCTCCCGGGGGGCACAAGGGGTTAAGGAGCAACCTATGGAGCTATCTGCAGCCTCTGCAGCACAAGTTTGATCCCAGGCCAGGGAGATACCCACATGGCGCAGCAGACCTCTCCTGGTTTCGCCCACTGCTCCCTCAGCAGTGTATTTCAGTCCATCTGCCTGTTCTGTTCCCCGCTCTGTCTCTGGTGAATCCTCTCACCCACCACACCACTGGCCTGTACCCCAGTTCTGTATCCTCAAATAAATCTTTTAAAAAATAGAATAGATCAGAGGTGAGAGTCACAGAAGACAGAACAGTGCTTGAGAGAAAATCTTCGTGGTAGGCAAACTTTTTTTTTTTAATTTATTTATACAAGAACCAGGGTACAGACTAGATGCGTGGGAGGGTGAGAGGATTCAGCAGAGACACAGTGGGGAACAGAACTGGCAGATGGACCCAAGACACTGCTGAGGGTGAGACAGGAGAGGTCTGCTGCGCCATGTGGGTTACTCCACGGCCAGCGGGGATCGAACCGGCACTGCAGAGGCTGTGGACAGCTTCACAGCGCTGCGCTCAACTGCCTGCACCACGAGGGAGGCCTGCAAACATTTTTTAAAAAGATTATGTGTAGAAGAACTGAGGTACAGGCCAGAGGTGCGGGGGGTGAGAAGATTCACCAGAGACAGAGTGGGGAGCAGAAAAGGCAGACTGACTGAAACACACTGCTGGGGGAAGCAGCAGGGAGAAAGGAGAAGTCTGCTGCGCCATGTGGGTAGCTCCCTGGCAGGGGATCAATCTCAGGCCACAGTGGTGACAGCGCTGAGACTCAACCCTTCCGCCCCCAGGGGTCCCCTAGGCAAACATTTCCTAGAACACCAAAAGCAAAATCCATGAAAGAACCACTTGATAAACTGGACAGCATCAAAATGACAAACATCTGCTCTTCAAAAGACACTGGTAAGGAAATGAAAAGACAAGCCATAGACTCAGAAAATACTGGTAAAGTAAAAACCAGCAGCCTGTGACAAAAACAGGCAGATGCTGCCCCAGAGGAAGACGCAGCCCACCAGCACGCAAGGACACAGCAGCTCAACACGAACAGGAAACGCAGAAAGCAGAATGAGAGTCCACGACTCACACCTATCAGAATGGGTAAAATTTTAAAGGATAAAATAAAAATAAAGATGCGGCAATACTAAGTGTTGGGGAAGATATGGGCCCACTGGAATTGCTGATGGGCATGCAAAATGGCAGAGCCACTTAGTAAACAGTTCGGCTTTTTCTTACAAAATTAAACATTCTTACCTTCCGACCCAGCAATCCCAATCCTAGGTATTTAGCCAAGAAACATGTGTTCGCATACCAGGTGAGAATGTGTGCTGTGGATTTATTCATAACTACCGGCAGCTGGAGAACAATGCCCACCTCTTTCAACGAGCACACCGTGATGCAACCACCCAACGAAATACTACTCAGCAATCATAAAGGACTCAGCTGCGCACATACAGCGCATGAGCGAGTCTCAACCACACACGCCGAGTGAGAGCGCCAATGCCGACCACACAGGGCACGGTTCCGTCTATATGACATCCTGGGAAAGGCAAAACTTTAGAGACACAGACCGGAGGTTAATGGAAGCTGGTAATGGAGAACAGACTAAACAGGAGCACAAGGAAAGCTGGAGGGTTTACTGAAACTGGCTTATATCAGGACTGTGCTCACTCTACATTTGCCAAAACTCATATTGCTGAACACCAAAAAGAGTGAATTTTTTGGGCCTCCCTGGTGGCCTAGGAGTTAAATCTCAGGTCGATCCCTGGCCAGGGAACAAGTCACATGGCGCAGCAGACCTCTCCAGTCTCCCCGCCGCTTCCCTCAGCAGGGATTTCAGTAGATCCACCTGTTCTGCTCCCCGCTCTGTCTCGGGTGGATCCTCTCACTCCCTGCACCTCTGGTCTGCACCCCAGCTCTTGTATGCATAAATAAAAATAAATCTTAAAAAATAAAAGTCCAGTAACCAGGATGCTTCTGGAGTTCTCTTCAGCAACACTGACAGCTAGCAAGAATTCTAGATCCAGTTGTCAGTCAAGCGTAGGGTAAAATAAAGGCATTTCTTATGCAAGGATTCTCTGGGGAAGTTACTTCCCAGGATGCGCTCCAGCCAAACAAGGGATTCATCATGAAAGAGAAAACATGGGATCCCATGAGAATCCCTGAGCAAGCAGCTGTCGAGACCTAGGGCACCATCCAGACTGATGACTGAGGGTGAAGGGTGCCAGCTGGGGGCTCCATATTGTTCCATAACATGGGGCTGAAGACCACAGGCTGACCCCACAATTCGTGACAGATGTGTAGAAAACTAAACAAATAAAACCCAAGGCAATGGCTAACTTCAGGAAAGACAAAGAAAATGCAACCACAACACTGTGCAGGCTCAGCTTTAACAATTACTTAACGGCATGAACACTGAGGGCTGATTTAGTCAAAATCTCTTCATCAGTTGTGCTGTAATCAAATAGGAGGAGAGCACAAAGAAACGTGAGGGCATCAGGAAAGAACTAAACCCTTATCTTCCATGGTGGCAGTTAATAGTTAATGTCTTCAATTTAAAAATAAGGAAGGAAAGAGAAAGAGAAAGAGAAAGAGTAGTATTGGCACGTTACTTAGAATCAGGGAGTAAATAGGGCCTCTCTGGTGGCGCAGGGGTTAAAGACAGTGCTACCAAGTTGTTGCAGCCACTGCGGCACAAATTCGATCCTGGCCAGGGCGCAGCAGACCTCTCCTGTCTCCCCGCTGCTCCCCTCAGCAGTGTATTTTGTCAGCCTGCCTGTTCTGCTCCCCACCCTGTCTCTGGTGAATCCTCTCACCCTCCCGCACCTCTGGCCTATACCCGGTTCTTGTATAAATAAATAAATCTTAAAAAAAAAAAAAAAAAAGGGAATCAGGAAGTAAATAATGGAGCAGCTTCAAGTATTAACAGCAGCTGCCTCAGGGAACTGCGATGGGCCGGCTGGTCTTGTTTTCTCACAATCCATGAAGAACTACCTGGCTTGTGAACCTTTACACACCTTACATGTTGGTGATCTTTTAAAATTTTGAAGCTAACGGTAGAGTTTTGCAGCTTTTAAACAGGCTCCTCCTGGACCTCCCTGGTGGGGTAGCAGGTGGAGACACAATCTGTGAAGCTGTCCGGTCTCTGCAGCACGAGTTTGATTCCCAGCCGGCCAGGAAACTACCCACATGGCGCAGCAGACTTCTCCTGTTTTGCCAGCTGCTCCCCTCAGCAGTGGATTTCAGTGAGTCTGCCTGTTCTGTTCCCCGCTCTGTCTCTGGGGAGTCCTCTTACCCTCCACGCTTCTGGACTGTACCCCAGCTCTTATATGCATAAATAAACAAATCTTTAAAGATTTATTTATTTATTTATACAAGCACTGGGTAGAGTCCGAAGCGCAGGAGGGTGAGAGAATTCACCAGAGCCAGAGTGGGGAGCAGAGCAGGCAGAAGGATCGAAGTACACTGCTGAGGGGAGCAGCGGGCGGCAGGAGAGGTCTGCGCGCCATGTGGGACCCTCCTCCGGTGGCCAGGGAGCAGCCGGGGATCGAACCAGCGCTGCAGAGGCTGCGGGCAGCTTCGCAACCAAGCGCTCAACCGCTGCACCACCGGGGAGGCCCAAATAAATAAATCTTTAAAAAAATTAGCAGGCTCCTCCCCTTGCTTTCGAGTGCAATTTTCCAGTCATTCCAGAACCAATGGCCCCAAATTTCTGGGGAGGGAATGTGCCCTTTACCCTCTTTTCTACTCCTGTCGCCCCTTCTGAGAGGTTGGGGCCGCGAGCCCACAGAAGGGAAGGGATGGACGGGCCCACTGTCTTTGCTTCATCCTAGCAGCCAGTATGTGGTTCCCTTCTTACACACACCCTGCCCCCCAACTTCTCTGCTCAGTTCAGAGGGTGCCTCCTCTGGTTTCTCAGCCAGGGCAGTCACCCCAAACCTCCAATTTTCTGTGGAAGTGGCCTAAGGAGCAAACCAGCTCTCATGCCCCAACCATTTTCTTCGAGACTATACCCAGGGGCTTTGCCCTTCTCAGCCAGTCATCACGATGTCTCCGCCACAAAAGGGCTCCCCTAACCCAGGAGCTGCACCCCAAGCAACACAAAGAAACAGCAGAACAGAAACTAATTTGATCCCAGATCAAATTCTTAAGCAAAGCAACACCCCCTACCAACACAACCCTCCTGCAGGAGGAAGACACTGGAAAGATTATTCTACACACACACACACACCCCCTACATACGTCCAGGAAACGGAGGTCTGGCGGGCAGGCCAACTGCAGGGTTAATCCCTCGCTTTCACTCAGGGAAGTTCTTTGATTCCAGCTTCCTCTCCTCCATTCTTTAGGGAAACCAAAGCCGCTCTCTTGATGACACAGCCCTCGAGTCTCACCTTGCGGGGCACCTGTCCACCCCGCCCGGCATGTCACACCTGGGGGGCTCCGTCTCGCATGGAGGCTGTGAGCACCTGCAGGGTGCGGAGCGGATGCCAGCAGCCCAGAGGGGTGAGGGGAGCACTGAGGCCCCACAGCTCCTCCAGCGACACACCCGCTCGGAAGGGCCCCCGCTCCTGGGACGCCTTCCATTACCCAGACTCACCCTGGGCTCCCCCTGAGCTGCAAAGCGGGTACGCAGGACATCCACGGGGTGCACGGCGAGGGTGGCCGCGCAGGCAGAAAGGCCGCCACAGACAAAGTGCACGGAGAACTGGCGGGCGTCGCGCACGCGGGCCCGGTGCACCAGCTCCGTCAGCAGCTCGAAGGACAGAAACTGCAAGAGCAAAGGACAAAGTCACTGACCCCCTGGAATGTACCTACCACCAGCCGGGGGTCCCAGCCCAGGGAAGAGGCCCCTTGGGCAGTGACAGAATATACGGTAAACTTAAGTGTTTTGAGCAAAACTCAGATGCCGTTTTAAGCGCGCGGGCTGAGGGAACAGGTGAGAAAATGTTTATATCAGAAAAATCTGCTCTTGAGCCAATTTCTTGAGAAGAGGGAGAAGCTGGAGGTGGTGGGGGTCTCAGCAGTGGCCATGAGAAGTCGCTGCTTAGGAAGGCCCTTGGGGAGCACGTTCCACATGGTCAGGGTCAGCCCCGGACACAGCGATCTTCTTACAACCGCTCCCACTGGGGGCCACCTGGCCAGGTCACTAACATATTCACAGCTGGCGGCATCCACTGAGCACCCGGGGGAGACAGAAGGGGCCAGTCCCTAGGAGCACCCCACCCGAGCCATCCCCATGACAGTGAGGACCAGCAGGCAGGCCCTGCCCCCTTTCTAGCCAGCGTCCAGCTGGGTCTGTGCCAGCTCCCTCTGCCTCAAGCTCGTCTGTCAAGCAGGAGAGGACACAGAATCCACCGACGTCAGAGACTGCTGTGAGGTGACATGTGACAGTGCTCCAGACGGGGTCTGCCCAGACTGGCATCATACCCCCCCGGAGACACGCTGGTGCGCAGCTGACGAGTGACACCCGGGAAGCCTGTATTGCAATCCTAGATCCACCACCACCGGCTGTGTGGCTTGGGGCAGCTTGCTTAACCTCTCTGGGACCCACTAAAGCCCTGCGCGGCCTCCTGTGCAACGCTGTGGGCAAGTTCCATGGAAGCACAGATGTGAAAATGCTACTTTGAATGGCCTCAAGAGAATCTCCAAGGTGTAACCCCCAAAATTCACCTGGGGTGGGGGGACGTAGGGAGGTGTACGGTCCATCTCAGAGTGACTAGGACAGGCGAGTGGTGTGCTGAGCACCTTCTGCGGCCCTGCCCTCGGCATGCCCACCCACCCGTCACCCTGTGGAGCAGCCTGACTCCACAGCCCAGCCGGACCCGCGCTCACCTGGACTGCGCCGTAGCCTATGGAGAGAAGCTGGGCCGGCACGTGGCCTTTCCAGAATGCCGTTGGGCCCTCCTCCCACAGAATCTGCCTGCAGGCCTGCAGGATCCCATGGTACTTGGCACCGGGGTCACTCCGAGACAGGCGCTCGATCTGAAGCTGGGAACCGAGAGGGAGAAGGTCAGGCCAACTCTGGTGGGGGCGCAGCAAGGAGAAATCGCAGAAAAGGTAATCAAGGTGACAAAGTGCTTCTTTTTTGACAAAATTCCAAGTTCTAGAAACTTCTTTGGCAAGAGTGAACGTGTCCTCCAGCCTGTGACCTGGAAAAGAGGGGAAAGGGTACCTGGAAACGGATCTTGATGACGTCCAAGGGGCTGATCAGGGCCCGCGTGACGAGTCCAGACACAGATCCTGCCACCACCACCTCAAAATTGGAGATATTCCTGTCATCTGCTTTGGGGTCATAGCCGACCATCCCTGCCTCTGGCCTACACAATGTCCATCAGCTTCCAGCTAGATGCAAGAGACAGGCAGTGAACAGCAGAGCAACTTCTGAGGGTTCAGAGCAAGTTCAAACTTATATCTCACCTCCTCAGAGCAGCCCTCCAGGATCAGCCCATGTCCCTTGGATTCCCTCACCCTTCTTTCTAGCACGAATTGCCATATACTGCTATTTACTCAGTCCCTGTCCCTACCCCACTAGAAGGCAACTAGGAGAACATGGGTGGGTCTCATGTCTCCATTTCTGTAGCCCAGTGCCTGGAACACAGCCCAGCAGAGAACGTGCTCACAGTATTTGTTGACTGAATCAATGAAAAGGCCAGAAACAACTGGCTTTCCAGTGACACCTGGCTTTACGGCAAACACCTGGCTCAGACAAGGCCTAGGCTGCGAAAGCAGGAGGCCAGAGCCCACTCAAGTCAAGCACTAAGGAGGCCCAGTGGGTTGAGCGCTGCGTGCTGAAAAGCCGTCCACAGCCTCTGCAGCACCAGTTCGATTCCTGGTCAGCCAGGGAGCTACCCACATGGCGCAGCAGAGCTCTCCTATCTCGCCCGCTGCTCCCCTCAGCAGTGGATTTCAGTCAGTCTGCCTGTTCTGCTCCCCACTCTGTCTCTGGTAAGTTCTCTCACCCTCCCATGCCTCTGGCCTGTACCTCAGAGATTTAAATAAATAGATTTAAGATTTAAATAAATCTTAAAAAAAAAAAAAAAAAGGAGGCCTGTCAGACAGCAGGTTCTGGGGAAGGGGCCTGGGACTCTAATGGGCTCAAGCGAGCCAAAGGAAGAGCTCAGAGGGCCTCCCCCACACACACACACACACCAGCCCTTCCCCACTGTCTGTACACACCCCAGGCCTACCCACTGCAGCAGAATGGTGTCACAGAACAGCATGATGCTCCCAGGCCCCCCTGATGCTGCCTGCTGACCACTTCACCCTCAGCCTGGACCACTCCTGCCTCCCCTCATGTGGCCAGGCCATTCTCAGCACTTCCCACCACTTCCTGGAAACCTGTCTGCCCAACTCACCACTGCTTTCCCTGCTCCCTTGTCTGAAAGGCAGCCCGACTCCCAGCCAGCTTGCTCTTCCGCCACCAGGTCCTCTCCTCCCCAGGGCTCAGCCAAGGGGCATCCCCTCCAGATGCAGTTGACACACACTGCCTATTGACATTCAGTCCACGCCAAATTGCCCGTGTGACAGTGGTCCCCAAATTCCTACTGCATGACGTCCCAGCTGTTGTAACGTTGTGCACTCAGCTTGGGGGCAGCCGTACACATCTCGTGTCTACGGTGTCTCTGGCCAGGGTCACTCCCCTTGAGCTTGACGGCCCCCCTTAAGTGTACAAGCTGCGTGGTGCATGGTGGGGACACTGCATTGTGTGCCCACAGCGCCCGGGTGCCAAGGCACCACTCGCCATGGCCGTGGGAGACTAACGTCCCTTCTAGCGGGCACTGTGCGTGCTAACGTGTCCTCTCTGTCCGGAGGACGTGGGCTCCCGAGGGACAGGGACTCGGCCTCAGGCGGCTGGCCCAGGTCAGCACAGGGCCTGGCACACCTCAGAGGCTCCAGCAATGAATAAATTATTAAAAACCGCGTAGCTATTCTAGAAACAACACGGCCCTGCAGAAAGAGAGGGGAAAAGCCAGCACTGAACACAGGGCGTCCCTGACTGGGAGGCAAAGTGCCTCCAGAGTTACGCAGGGACTGCTCAGCTCACGTCAAGCAGCGGCAGTTTCCTGCCCCATCTGGGAGCCACTTCTCTGTACAAGCAGCTCGCACAGCTGCGCAGAGCCTCAGCCCGCGGCTCAAGAAGCCTGAGTTCAGGTGCCGCCTCCTGCGCACCTTGGGCAGGTTTATTTCACCTGGGCTCAGTTTACCCTTCTGGAAAATGGGCACGATGCCTGTCCTGCCTAATCCAGACGGCTGGACAGATCCCGCATGACGCCATTTGTCAAACAGACGCGTTTCACAGGCGTGAGGGGCTTGTCAGCCACAAGCCCGCGGTGGCCTTACCTTTTCTGCTCCTTCAAAATTTCCTTATGGACCGACAAGCCCTGGTATTTCTCTAGAGGCAGAAACGGAAAGTGATTGTCAGCGCGACACCCACACACCCCCCGGAGGCCGGCGGTGCCGGCGTGAGCGCGGGGCGCCCCGGGCGACGGGAGTCGCCTCGCCCCCCTCTTCTGTCCGCGCAAACCCTCGTGGGCGGGGACCCCGGGGCCCCGCGGGAGCGGCCGGAGCCGCGTGCTCGGCGGGGGGTTCCTGCAGCGGGCCCAGCGTGCGGGCACAGCGGAGCCTCGGGGGGCCGGGGGGTGCTGGGGGGGCCGGGAGGAGGGTCGCCCCCAGCGCCCCCGCAGCGGCTGCCCAGGTCGGGCGAGACACGTGTGCGCGCAGTCCCCGCCCCGCGAGAGTACCTGCGCGCCGGTGCGTCCCCGGGGAGCCGGGGCGCCGGGCCCCGAGCGCACGCTCGCGGGGCGGAGACAGAGGTCACTCACCCGGCCGCGAGGGCGCGGCTCGGCCCGGGGCGCGCTCCTCCGCCTCCCTGCTCGCCCCGTCTTAGCGCGAAACTCCACGGCCCGCGGCAGTAACTGACGGACGCCTCAGCCAATCACCGCGCAGCTGCCGTGGACGCAGAACCAATGGTTGTGCAGTCCACACCCACCTACCGCCTCCCGCAAGGTATCACTGGGTAGTGTAGTCCTCGGCTGTCGAGGGCCGGCCCCCGCCCGCGAGGCGCAGAGCCTGCCGGGAGATGTAGTCCTGCGGGCGCGCGGAAGCCGGGGACCCGGGCGGGCTGCGCCGCCGGGGGCGGAGGTCGCTGTCGACGCGGCGCGCGGCCGCCTTGGTGGGAAGGCGCGGCTTGCTGGGCCTGGCCCGCGCCCCTCAGAACCGGGTGTCCTCCAGTCCGGACGGTCTAAGCCTCGAGAAGATGGCGGAAGCCTGCCCAACACCTGGAGGACGTTTAGGAGCGTGGGCCTGGGTTTTTTGTTTTTTTTTTAAGATTTATTTATTTATGTATACAAGAGCTGGGGTACAGGCCAGAGATTTGGGGGGGGGGTTGTGTGAGAGGATTCACCAGAGACAGAGTGGGGAGTAGAACAGGCAGACTGACTGAAATCCACTGCTGAGGGGAGCAGCGGGTGAGGCAGGAGAGGTCTGCTGCGCCATGTGGGTAGCTCCCTGGCAGGCCGGGGATCGAACTTGTGCTGCAGAGGCTGCGGATTGCTTCATAGTACAGTGCTTAACCCCTTGCGCCACCAGGGAGCGCCCCCCCCCATTATTTTGAAGTCAATCTCAGGGTTCATATGATTTCACCAGTAAACATTTCACAATATGTCTTTAAAAGACAAACAATCCCGTCTCAAAATACTCAAAAATTTCCCAAAATGAACAATAATTTCTTAATGTCATATTCTGAATTAATGTTTACGTTTCCCTGATTCACCTATAAAATGTCTTTTATATAAAAACAACTGTCTGAATTGGGATCCGGAACATACATTGCAACTGGGTAAAATTTTAAGCTTTTCAGTTTTTTTTTAAATTTTTTTTAAAGATTATGCACACAAGAGCTGGGGTACAGGCCAGAGGTGCATGTGTGTGCGTGCGTGTGTGTGTGTGCATGCTTGTGTGTGCATGCGTGTGTGTGCGTGTGTTGGGGAGGGGGGTGTGAGAGGATTCACCAGAGACAGAGCGGGGAACAGAACAGGCAGACTGACAAAAGTACACTGCTGAGGGGAGCAGGGGGCGAGTCAGGAGACGTCTGCTGTGCCATGTGGGTAGCTCCCTGGCCTGCAGGAGATAGAACTCGTGATGCGGAGGCTGCGGATTGCTTCATAGGTTGTGTCCCAACCCCTTGCACCACCAGGGAGTCCCCACTTTTTTTTTTTTAATCCATGGCTTCCCTCTTCCTCTTTTTTTGCAGTTTCTTTCGTTTCCTTTCTCCCCCCACCATCCCTTCTGTACTGTTTGATGAAACAAGGTGATTTGTCCCATAGAGTTCCCTAGTCTCGATCCTGCTGAAGGCAAACCTGTGGCATTGTGTTAATGTCTCCTTCTGTCCCTTGTGTTCCTTCTGCACATTGGTAATTCGATCTGAATGCCCCGACCACATCAGGTTTTGTTTTGACAAGACGACTCATGTGGTGGCATATGTAGGTACAGTTGGGCCTCCATGGGTTCCTCTGTCATAACACCTTTTGTTTCTCATGCTGTGATGGTTGCAGCCGCTGCTGACTCCTGTGTGGCATAGGGCTTGTGACCCCTCTTCTGCAGCTCTTAGCAGGAATACATCTGAAGAGGACCATCCTTCATATTAGGAAGTAGGACAAATGTGTGATTCTCTACCTTCAGCAGTTTGCAAAATAATGATCAAAGGGTATTGCTGTGCCTTGTGGGTCAGCTTCCTGGCCTGGGACCCTACTCCGGCTGTGGAGGTGGTAGCGTGAAGCTTAACCCCTGCACCACCAGGCAGCCCCTTTTTAGGAGTTTAATTGAGGGCCTCCCTGGTGGTACAAGGGGTTTAACACAGCACTGTGAAGCTGTCTGCAGCCTCTGCAGCACAAGTTCAATCCCCGGCCGGCCAGGGAGCTACCTATATGGCGCAGCAGACCGCTCCTATCTTACCCACTGCTCCTCTCACCAGTGTATTTCAGTCAGTCTGCCTGTTCTGTTCCCCACTCTGTCTCTGGCGAATCCTCTCACCCCCCACACCTCTTGCCTGTACCCCAGCTCTTGTATGCATAAATAAATAAATCTTAAAAAAAATAAACTTTCAAAAAAAATTTTAAAAAGAGTTTAATTGAGTTATGTTTACTTTTCCAAAGAGCTCACATATTTATTGCAGAGCCAGGCTCAGAAGCACACCAAGAGAAGCATATCCAAAAGCAGTGATGTTTTCAGTGTTACACGCTTGATGCCACTGATCTGTATACAGAATAAATGTGTACTCACGAGTGATTCCTTACAGACCAGCTCAGTCTTCTCCAGCTCGGTGTCTCCTTTTGGAATGGCACCTGATTTTTATTACCACTTTTCATCTGAATCCACTGGCAGGTGGGACAGTTCAGGCCAGGGAGCTACCCACAGGGTGCAGCAGACCTCTCCTGTCTCCCTCTGCTCCCCTCAGTAGTGTGTTTCAGTGGATCCACCTGTTCTGCTCCCCACTCTCTCTGGTGAATCCTCTCACACCCCCTCCCCACCGTACCTCTGGCCTACACCCCACCTCTTGTTTGCATAAATAAATCTTAAAAAAAAAACAACAAAAAACTACGTATGTCCTCACTGGCTTTCTCTCACTTCCTCTGTCTCCCTGTGTAGAGATTGCCTAATTTCCCCCACGAAACCCCAGCCTCTGCATTATGTCTGTGTTTACCGGTTTTATAGACTGTCTGCCTACTTTGTCCTCCTGGACAAGCCCACACTTTAGACCAAGGCTCCCCATGCTCGTGCAGGGCATCAGCCAGGCAGGACCTGTGGCCACAGGCGAATTGTAGGGTGGAGACTCAGGGAACCACCGACCCTCGGGACTGGGAGACTCCTAGGCGCCATTTAGTCCCCCCAGTTCCCACCAGGCCAGGGCCGTGTTCCCAAGGTCCTTCAAGGTCAGATGGCAAGTAGGTGGGACGTCGAGTGAGATGAGGTTGTTGGCAGGTGCATCTTCCTGCGCCAACACCCCGGTTCAAGTTTTTGCATATTTGAAATCTGGCCATTTCATCTTAAGTTAAATATACTCAGTCAGTCGTGTCATGTGACAGGAGAAGCCGGAAAATAACGGTTCCCGGCAGCTTGGGGAAGTGAATCCTTCTGTGACCTCACTGACATTTCCCCGAAACACACCTACCTAGAGCTCCTCTGGACTTTCCCCGCCTCCTCCGGGGGAGTCAACACCTCCTGGGCCTTGACCAGATCGCGCTGGTATTTACCAGCCACCTAAGCCGGTGCTCTTTTCCCGAGAGGCGGAGAGTCTCACAGGCCATCAGGAGGTGACTGTGGGCTCTTGGCAGGCGTCCCTTCCTCCCGGCTGCCGCTGCTCTATCTGTAAAGCGCAAGGGCGTGTGGGCCACAGCGTGTCCAAGCCTCGCTGCCTCTGAGCCTCCACTGGCCTAAAAAAGCTGCATTTTCCCTCAGCACCCCAAGGGGTTCTCACCTTCAGATGATAGAAGAATCATCTGGGACGTTCATTTAAAAAGGCAGATTACCCCTCCCTCGGGACACCCACCCGCTCCAGGAGGTCTGTGTGTGGCCTGGGAACAGGCATTTGTCTCAGGGGCCCACCTCTCAGCTGGCAGCCTGGCCACCCTTGCTTCTGACTGCTCAGGAGCAGAGGAAGGCTGCTTTTCTCCGCCCTTTTCCCTCCAGCAAATATGTATAGAGGGTCTGCGTGGCCAGCCGCTGTTAGATGCTGGGAACACGGCAGTGAACACTCAGAATGTCTTTCCTCCTGGAACTTTCTTTCACTTAGTAACCTGTAGCTAAGGCTCCTCCGGGTTGTCTCCTGGGGCTCGGCGCCTCACTTCTTTCTAGCAGCGAGTCACAGCCCAGGGTCTGGACGCGCATCAGTGGGGTTGTTGATCTTTCGCCTGCTGAGGGACATTTGGGCGCTTTCAAGCCCCAGCGGTGTCCGTGCAGCTGCTGCACCCAGCCGCGAGCAGGTTTGGGTGTGGATGTACGTCTCCATCATTTCTGTGGACTCTCTTCAGCTTTTAACTCTAGGGCCATCCCTTTGGGAAACCACAAAAAGCCAACAACTGCTGGAAGATTCTGCAGGAAGGCCTGGCAGGCTGCAGGGGCCAAAGATAGAGGCATTTTCCATCCACTTCCCTTTTAACTTCTTTCACATTCACTCAGCAAACGACTCACACACCAGTACCCTAACCAAGAAGGAAAGAAAGAAGATTCACTGTCCCATAACTTTTAGGAGCTGTTTCTTATGCGTGTCAACTTTCCTCTGTTGCTATTCCCTGCAGAACCGAATGTCAGGAGACTGTGCGGTGGGGCATGTGAACCCCCCAAGAAAAGGGTCTGAGATTGCTGGAGAGGCCTCCCAGCTTCCAGCTTTTTGCACTCAGCCTTGGGTTGTCTCTCGAGCAGATCACTCACTTTTGTGGGTAACAACACCTCACCCATCACCCATTTCCGAGCCTCCCCAGCAGGTGTTTCCTGCTGTGTCTGCGGGGAGCCCCTCTGAACTTGCCGTCAGCGTGCAGCGGGAGTGCGGGTGGGCGCAGCTCTGCCGCGCAGGAAGGGCTGGCGTGTCCCATGTCAACCGCAGGCAACATCTTCCTCCCCCACGGCTTCTGGGCCAGCAGGCTCAAGGACGACTGCTTCTGGGAGCCTCACATCTGGGTGGCAAGTTGAGAACATGCAGGTGAAGACCCCAAGAAACGAGTTAGGCAAGAGATCCGAACAGACGCTTCACCCGGGAAGCTACTAATGGGCCCTGAGCCCGTGGAGAGGCGTCAACAGCACCCGGCACAGGCCGTGCCACGAGGCCCGTGAGAGGCCCACTGCATCCACCAGCATGGAGGGAAAAGAACAAAAGGACGCCAAGTGCTAGCCAGGCGGGGAGCCGGGACCCCTACCGTGTGGGTGTGGGCGCCGGGGACAAGGGATCCCCGAGTCTTACTGAGGGAAAGAAACATCCACACAGCTGTGGCCCAGCAATCCCACCCTGGGCGTGTGTCCCAGAGAAGGGTCATGGGACCTGAGACCCGTGCGGGCGCCATCCCTGCAGCCCAGCGGGAGGCCGCGAGCGTCCACCTTCCACCGCGTGTCCGCAGAGAGGGGCGCGCTCCAGAGACAGAGGGAAGGAAGCGCCAGGCCCCCAGAATGTGCTGTCTCAGCACATTTGCCTTGCTCCATCTTTCTCTGGCCATCCGGGCCTCCGGGAGCAGAATGAGACACCCAGCGCTTGAAATGGAGGGAGATAAGCCCCCGAGGCGCAATGCTCTGATCTGAGGGGAATCCTTCTCCTGCTCTCTGCGCCCAAGAAGCCCTGGGCGCTGGCCTGGCACACGGTTGCTCCTTCTAGAACGCAAGGTGGGGAGCCTGTGGGCTTTCACGATCTGAAATGATTTTGTGGATGCGACACACAGACGCGCACGTATCGCTGACGCTTGACCCCAGCACACGGCTCAGCGGCACGCGACCCGTCACCCCCTCGGGGTGTGCACCGCCGCCTCTCCCTGCCACCTTCTCTGCCACCAAACAGCGCCCCCGCCCCAGAGCGGTGCCTCCTGGCCCCCCCGTGCCTCCTGCCCCGTGACCTCCAGCCACTCTCGTCCCCGTGTGTGTTGGCCTCGTGTGTGGAAGTGGAACCACGTGACGCGTGTGCCTTGGTGTCTGCTCGGGGTCTGCGGGCACCACGAAGCTTCACCTGCGTCACAGCACCTGTCGACGTCCCCCGACTCCGAATAACAACACGCTGGCGCGTCTACACCACCTGGTGCTTCGCAGTCACCTCCTGACGGCCGCTCGGTGGCTGCCCCATTTGGCTGCTGGGAACAAGGCGGCCACAGGGGCGGCCAATCCCTGTTGACTCCAGGAGTAGACTTGTTGGGTGACAGGGTAATTCTATGTTTAGCTCTTTGATGAGCCGCCAAGTGGGTTTCCATGGCAACCGCGCCCTTGCGTCCCCCGCCAGCTGTGCCCGCGGGTTCCAGGTCCCCTCAGCCGCAACATCACTTACAGTCTAGGTTTCCCATGCCATGGGCTCTGGCACATGCATCTTCCCTTCTCTCCCCCCCGTCTCTCTGCCGCCTTTCCCGCCCCCACCCACCTCTGTGGCCCCCCGTCCCTCACCCCCACCCTCACGGTCTCTCAGGTTCTCCTGCTGCCCTGCCTAGGCGCCCCGCAGGCTGGTGTGGGGTACACTTCTCATTCGTCGTCCCCCTGTCTCCAGCCCGGGCCCAGGCAGGGGTTCAGAGCTCAGTGCTCACGCCGCCCCGAGTCTCCAGCAAAGTGACGTCCCTCCGGCACAACCCCCCACCCCCAGGGGGTCTACGAGGGCATCAACGTGGGAGACTTGATTAGGGAAATGGGCGGGACACCCTTCTTGGCGCCCTCTGGGGTAGGAATCCCCTGCTGGAGAGCCCCTTGGGTTCCCAAGAAAAGGCTGTACGGGCGGGTGGGGCCCGGCCACCCGCAGACAGGCTGTCCTGGGGGTATCGGGGTTAGACTCGGCCGCGTGGAGGGTGACAGCGCCTCCCAACTAGAGTGGCTGACGTCCATCAAGCCAGGTGAGCTGGCCAGGGCCGGCCAGGCGGCCATCTGCACAGACCTCCGAGTGCCCTGACGCCTCCCAACTTGCCACAGCCCCCAGGCACTGCCCGTCGGGTGCGGCCCTTACTGACCAAGCCAGATGCCCGGGGCTGGGGACAGCGAGGAGGGAGGGTTGATGGGGAAGGGTGCCCCAGGGCTGCCTCAGGAGACTTGGCTTGGAGCCTACTGGCCAGAGCTGCATCCCGGCCGCGCCTAAGTCCTAGAGGGGCCGAGGCGTTCTGTCTTCCGGGGAACTGTGGGAGAGCAAAAGCCGGGCCGCTTCCACTCGGGAAAGCAGAGGAGAGAGCGGGCGGGCCAGCCCCGCTGCCGCAGATGAGGAACAGGAGCGCGGGCCGTGTTGCCGTTTGACGTGCCAGTCCCTGCTCCCCGAGACCCGAGGAGCCGGACGTCGAGTTTCCTCAAACTGACGTGGAAGCCTCGGGTCACTCACCCCGGGCTGTACAACCAGGGGAGTCCGCAGGACCAGGAACCCGGCACGGCCTCACGGCGGTGCCCCCGCACGTGACATGTGGGAGTCCCGGCTCCCAGCGAGGTTCTCCCTCCGCCCCAGCTCCGGGTCTTGTGAGAGCACAGGGAGGCAGCCTCGGTCTCGGGCTCCCCGTCTGTGTTGGAGCTGCCCAGGCTGCCCCAGCCCGCCCCAGAGCTCCCCTGCGCAGGGCTCCCGGGACATCCACGAGTAAAGGGTGGAGCTGCCGCTCACCAGGCAGCAGAGGAGGAAGCAAGGGCTGGGGGGAGACAGCCAGTCGTGCTTTTAATATTCACCCACCCCCGGTGCCCCCATCCCCGTCCTGTCCACTCAGACTTGGACAGACCCTCCTGAATGGCCTCCAGGTGTCCAGGCCCTCTCTGTCCCCCAAAAGGAGGAGCGGGGGCCCCGCAGCAGCATCTTCACAGAGCTGTGCAGGGGCTCTTCCCCCTCAAGGGACGCTCCGACCTTCCCTCTTCACTGAGGTTCCAGGACCAGCTGCGAGGCCAACAATGCTTCTTTGTCCTTTTCCCTTACTGTGGGGACAGGGAGCCGCCGTCCTGCATTGTCACGTGCGCCGCGTGTGACCCTGGCTTAGGCTGGGTCCCCCCCAGCCTCCGCGGCGTGCTCTAGAACTGTCATCTCGCTTAACAGAACGGTGCGGGAGGTGGGGAGCTCCTCGCCCTCCCTCCTGCCCGCTGCTCCCCTCAGCAGCGTATTTCAGTCAGTCTGCCTGTTCTGCTCCCCACTCTGTCTCTGGTGGATCCTCTCACCCCCTGCACCTCTGGTCTACACCCCACTTCTTGTATGCATAAGTAAATCTTTAAAAAAGATTTATTGTAAAAAGACTCAGGTCACTTACTCAGAACAAGATGCGTTGTGTTCTGTGCAGGTAAGATTCCTGAGCAGATTTTAGCAGGTGGCATCGCAGGTGCCGCCAAGCCCCTCCTGGGGTAGCACCTCCTTCTCTCACTGAACTAAGGCCCAGGGGGCAGTTGGAAGGATGGAAGAATCTCTGGAGCCTGGCTAGTCGCAGGGGCAAGCGTGAGACTCAGACCCGATTCCGCCCTTGTGAGGTCAAGGGCCAAGCCGCCACCAGAGCCTGTCTCTGCGCGGAGAGAGCGAGCTCGTCCACACCCGCCGGCACCAGGGAGAGGGCGCGAGGGCGACAAAGTCTGATTTAAATATCAACACAGTGGATAAACCCTGTGGGAATAAACATCACAAGAAACCGGCGAAGTCTGCAGGAGGAGCTGGCGGCCCTCTCAAGGACCGACCCGCTGCTCCAGGCCGGGCCCTCGTCATGAAGATGTCATTTCCCCGCAGGTAGTTTGTAAATTTAACATGAATCAAATAAAACACCCAGAGGCTTTTCTCTGGAACTAGACCAGCGCAGGCCAAAGTTTATACTGAAAACAAAACAAGCGGGAGAGAGGCGGTGGGTCTGAGAAGGAGGGCTGGGGAGCAGTGGAGCGGAGCCCACGACGACGGACAGACAGCGCAGAACCAGGACCCAGATGGCCGGGCTGAGCGGACCACGCAGAGACTGGGAGCAGACGGAGCAGCTCCGGTCAGCGCAGCTGCCCTCACCAGGACGGCCTCGCAGGGGGCCAGGATTTAAATCTAAAAAGCGAACACCCGGATGAACCTGAATGAAGAGCCGTGCGTGGGCACAGAGCCCCGGCGGGAGGCGCACTCAGACTCACGGGGCCTGGAGCAGGTCCCCCCACCCCCACTTCCAAGGCCTGCCGTGGTTTCCTTATTCAGCTTGCATTTCCTGACCTGAGGCGTGGAAAGTACCACCACTCCCAAAGCACAGGCGGCGGCCTGCCCCAGGCCACCGAGTCTCCGGTCCTGAGGTCCTGACCGCCCCACTAAGGCGCTGGCTGTGAGGGAGCTCGTGCACCCCAAAGCAGGTGCAGGCTGGGGGGGGGCCTGCCTAGGGGAGCAGCGAGCACACGTCCTGAGCCACATAAAATGGAGGAGGGGCAGGCGTTTGGGTGGTGAGTGCGGAGGAGCAGGAGTTCACCACAAAAGGTTTCTCAGATGTGGGGGTGCAGTGTTCGTTTGCATGTCAGGTTTGGGGATAAGTTGACAGGCAGGGAGGAGAGACCTTGGCCTTGGTTCAAGAGGAAGGCGGATGCTAACGTGAGTCAGGCCGAGCTGTCTGTGAAGGCCTTGAGTCAGCACAGGCCCTGCGGCCCTGGACAGCGGGTGCAACGCCTTTGGACACAGTCACGCGGGGCCCACGGGTCAGCCTGGTTACATGATCCTTGGCTTGTCTTTTTTTTTATTATTATTTTATACAAGAACTGGGGTACAGGTCAGAAGTGCAGGAGGGTGAGAGAATTCACCAGAGCCAGAGTGGGGAGCAGAGGGACCAAAGACACTGCTGAGGGGAGCAGTGGGCAAGGCAGGAGAGGTCTGCTGCGCCATGTGGGGTTCTCCCTGGCCGGTGGGGAATCGAACCGGCGCTGCAGAGGCTATGGACAGCTTCACAGCACGGTGCTCAACCGCTGCGCCACTGGGGAGGCCACTTGGCTTGTCTTTTAAACAGATGACCTGAGGGGTGAGAGGTGAAGGGCCCGCCCAAGATCACAGGGCCCTGGTCTCAGGCCTCGGCCTCCATCAGGCCACCTGAGGCCAGGATGTGCTGTTTTTTCTCT
This sequence comes from Talpa europaea, assembly GCF_964194135.1. Taxonomy (NCBI): domain Eukaryota; kingdom Metazoa; phylum Chordata; class Mammalia; order Eulipotyphla; family Talpidae; genus Talpa; species Talpa europaea. The sequence goes on from NC_140074.1 coordinate 133,171,633, forward strand.
CAGCTCCCTGTGGTGGGGGACACTGTCTCAGGGAAGAGGGCAGGCATGACTGGGCCCTTTGGGGACCATCTGGGTGGGCCGAGGAGGAGGAGGCGGGTGGTGAGGGCTGTCAAGGCTGGTTGGCCACGGGGCGGGACCTCACTGTGCTCCTATATACACAGCTGCCATGTGGCCTCTCCCAGCCCTTCCTCCACTTCCCTTATCCAGTCCCCGCCAGGCCTTCCTGGGGAGCAGCCACACCCACAGACCCATGCTGGGGCCCTGCACAGCTCTGTCTCCCGAGTTACAGCTGTATCCACACGTGCCCCACCTTCACCCTGCCATGGCTCAAATGAACCCCCTTCTCCTTGCTCCCCCACGGCCCCCTGTCCCACCAGGCTACCCGCCACTTCCTGTCCACTGCCCATTCTGTTCCGGCCAAACAGGATGGAATCTTCTCTGCTTGAAACCCTTCTAGACCCAGCCTCATAAAACCTGGTGATAGAGATGGGGGGGTGATGCCATGACCCCCGCCCCCAGGGTTAAAAGGCAACGTTACCTCCATACAGCACGGCCAGACTGACTGGAGAACCCAGCCCACGCCCACCCAATGGTGACCAACAAACGTGGTCCAGCTGCCGGACGCCATGCACCCTAGGAGGAGCAAGGGGCCACTTCGTTTTGTTCAACGGCGCTTCATGATGGCAGTGATGAGGAAACCAAGCGCAGCCATGAAGGACAAGATGAGGTTTCCCAGGACCTGCTTCCCGGGCGGCGTCGCTGGTGGAGAACCTGTTGGTGCCCCAGGGTTCGCTGTCTGGGGCCAGGATCCACGCGGCCACAACTATGGCTGGAGACGCCAGGCGGCGTGAAGCTGGCGCTCAAGGCCCCGGGGGCTGGACCCGTTCACAGGAGGTGTCCGGAGCAGGCGACCGCTGGGAGCACCTGCGGGGCTGAGAGGGGCTGTTATGCGATGGAAAACAGAGTTTCTTTCTGGGGTGACGGAAACGCCCTCCATGGAAGGCATAGCCGGGTGACGCCCAAGACCGCTGGATGGCACACTCTAAACCGGCGACTCGTGTGAGAAGTGAGTTGTACCTCAATGAAGTCATCCTTAAGGCCTCCCAAGTCGCAACCTCTGAGGGCTCCCCACCCAGCTCTGTCCTGGGGCGCTCGCGGCCTTTGGCCTGCCTCTGTCCTGCACCAGCTCCTCCTCGGTCCCCGTCTCCTTCCTCCACGCTTGGCCCTTTCTGGAAGGTGCGGTGCCGGCCTGCCGAGGCCCCCTGGCCAGGAACCCACCCTCCCTCTCCACAGGGCCACGGCCCGGTGGGCTTCCACCAGCCCTCTGTGCATAGCTGTCCAGGCTTCCCTGCTGCAGTCCCCCCCAAACTCCTGCTGCCCCCTTAGTCATGCCGCTCCCTCACCGAGTCAGCAGATGAGGCTGAGGACGCTGGCACACGGGCTGTTTGTGGCATTTGGGACCCTCCCAGTCTAACTGGCTGGCAAAGGGCAGTGAGCAGCAGGCCGGTCCTGCGGCAGCTTGCGGCCTGGTGGTTCTCACTCATGAGTGTGATCTCAGAGCTGGGCAGGCGTCTCGTCTCACTTTGCAGATAGTTCGACTTTCCCACATTGTGAGGTTGAGGCCCCCTCGTCCAGCAGGTCTGCCAGGGCCAGCTCCTCGGGCAGCTGCTCACTTCTCAGCCCCCTCACATCCGACGAAGGTGTGTGCAGTGGCTTGTAGATGCAACGCTGTCTGCCACACGCCCAGCGCAGACACAGCTCCACACGCTCGGGGAAGCCCAAACCCGGCGACTGGCTTGATGGGCGAGTTCGCTTTTCTGTCTGGCCTGGAAACGCCAGTGGCGCCCCCACGGTGGCGCCCCCACGGTGAGCTGGGCGGGAGACAGCAGGGACTGGGTGTGCTGGAGCTGAGTGATCTCCGGGCATGGTGGTGGTGGGGGCTTCTGAGGGAGGCCAGCAGAGCTGGTCTCAGCAAGCCCGAGCCTGGGGGGAAAGGGGCAAGGGAGGGAGAGCGGGGCGAGCTGGCCAGGCCCGTGGGCCTGAAAGTGTCCTGCGGGCTCTGGCTTTGCTGTCATGCTGCTTTCTTATTTCAGGTCCCAAAGAGTAACTCTACCCACTCACCGCCCCCTGGACACAAACCTAACATTTTCTTTTTTTTTAAAAAAAAATTTATTTAAGATTTATTTTATTTAGCCAGGGTACAGTCCAGAGGCACGGGAGGGTGAGAGGATTCACCAGAGACAGAGCGGGGAGCAGAACAGGCAGATCTACTGAAATACACTGCTGAGGGGAGCAGCGGGCGAGACAGGAGAGGTCTGCCGTGCCATGTGGGTAGCTCCGAGGCCAGCTGAGATGGAACAGGCACTACAGAGCTACAGACAGCTTCACAGCTCTGCGCTCAACTGCCTTTTTTGGGGAGGCCCCCCAAAAAAGATTTATTTATACAAGAACTGGTGTACAGGCCAGGTATGTGGGAGGGTCAGAGGACTCACCGGAGACAGAGTGGGGAACAGAACAGGCAGACTGAACTACACTGCTGAGGGGAGCAGTGGGGAGACAGGAGAGGTCTGCTGCGCCACGTGGGCATCTCCGTGGCAGGCTGGGATCGAACCCGCACTGCAGAGGCTGCGGACAGCTTCACAGCGCTGCACTCCACTACCTGCGCCACCAGGGAGGCCCTCAAACCTAACGTTTTCACCTGGCTTCTCAAGTGGCTTCCTCAGCCTGGGGGATCCCCGACCATCAGGATGGGTGGCAGCCTGATGGAGCCCGGAGTCCTAGCGGGAGCCCTCGTCCAGCCAGCAGCAGGGGCGAGGCAGCGGGGGAGCACGTGTCCACAGGCCACAGCCCTTTGTGCACACGACCTCAGCGACCTCAGCCACAGCTCCAGGCTGTTCTGGGCCCGAATCCTCCTGCCCTGCACCTGCAGGGCCTTCTGTGGGCACAGAGTGGGCAGTATTCCCCCTGCGCTGGGAGCCCTACAAACCCACCTGCACTCTTAACACTGCAGGGGGCTCGCCCTCTCCTGACTGCATGTCCTATCCCAAAGTCTCCCGAGATGGGGGTGGAGCCCCAACTGCCACCGCTCCCGACTGCTGTCCTCAGTGCCTGTTGGGAAGCCCCTCACCCGCCACCTGGCAGGCCACGCAGGAACCACGGGGAAGGACGACGCACGCATCAAGCAGGGTTGCGGTCTGCGGCTGGGTCTGAGCGGGGTGCCAGCAGCTGGGGGGAGAGGCTGCCAAGAGTCAGGGGAGAAGGGACAGGGCTCTGAGCCTCGGCCCGAGGCGTCCCAGCCCCAGTGGGAGCTCCTTGGCCCCAGGAATGAGGGTCTTCGCCCTGGGGCGATCAACAAGCCCACATAGACAGGAGAGCAGAGGGCATAAAACATAAGCCCGTCGCAGCAACATCTTTTAGACGGGACACAAACTTGACGTGACTGTGTCCCCGCTTAAGAGGTTGGGCCTGGAGGCACCGAGCATCAAGCGGGTTGGCAGATGTGCTGGTGGCTCAGCACTGCACGTGCCCACAATCCTGTTCTCACTTCCTCCACAGCCAAGAGTAACTGGGCACGCAGTGGTACCTGCGCATCTGGAGCTGGCTGCCTTGGCAGTGAACACCTCACTCATCTGTCCGGGACTCAGGCCCAAGGGAGGGGCCTGTAACTCTGGAGCTAAGTCTAGGGAGCCCCCAAAGCTTCAGGCATGGGAACCATCTGTTCTGCTGTGCCAGAAGGGCCTGGACCCGCAGCGCCTGCATGACCTGTGGATATGGAGTCTGAGAAGGACCTCCAGGAGCGTAGACACACCCCCACTGCTTTCCCGAGCCATCCAGACACCAGGCAGAGTGAGGGCCCCGACTCAGGAGCACCTCCCGTGGGAAGGCAGACCATCTCCTTCCTCCCTCCAACCCGTCACCCTGGCTGCAGAGGGCAGGACCCGTCACAGCGTCCCCTCTACATCCGGCTTCAACGTGCCTCTCATGAAAGTGGTTAAGTCTGAATAATGTCGGGGAGGCCGAGGCCACCCCAGCTCCTGCTAGAGCAGGGACACTCTGAGGGGTCTCAGCAAGGGGAGCTCACTCGCCATTCCATGCAAGAAGCGGGAGTGTTCCCAGTGGTGCTCCCACCCACCCCGGCTTACAGGCCCACGGGGGGCCGTGCTGAGGCCTGTGTAAGAACAAGACCTCGACTATAAGTGAGCATTCCTCGGGATTCCTTCCTGTTCCATCTCTACACCAGTCTGCAGCCAATGGTGTGTGGCCAGACAGGCTTAGCTGGCTGTCACATCTAGGTCCAGAGAGGTTCGGCAATAGCTGGTTCTAGTCTCTGACCTTCACCTGGCAGGGTGTGTGTTGGTCAAGCCAGCCATGCTTCATCCTCAGAAGGCTCTGGGCCTAGACAAGTTTCCAAAACGGGGCTACGATTTCCTCAGCAACACCAGGTGCCCTGCATGGGCGTCCCCCACAACCTGGGAACCACTGGGTGGGACCTGGGGGTCTGCGCTGTGACCTAAGTGTGGCTTCACTCCTCTGTGGACGCGGCACTGAGACATCCCAAGGAGCTAAGCGAGTTGGAAGGAGGGGCAAACAAGAGCCCCAGCAACCTGAGCTGGCATCTGACAAGGTTCTTAGTTCAGATACGGTGAGGGGGAAGAAAGCAAAGATACAGGGTGAAGAATTCATTGTATGTTTATTATTCACAGTTAATGGCTACCTACCAAATGCTACCGCAGTTAAAGGAGTAAGTACATAGGTCTTTATTTAAACACTGATTTTTTTTAAATATATACACACAAAACTTAGTTCAGCAAGGCTTCTTGATATACACCAAATCCAGAACAAAACAATCAAGCGGTCCAGGTATGCGCGCCAGAGTCCTCTTATCGTCAGTGAGGGGAGAAGCTACCAGAGGGCGAGGCGAGGCGGGTGTCCGACAAGCTCACCTTGGGTCCACCAGGCTGTCCCCAGCCCCGGATGGTCCTGTTTTTGTTGCGGGAAGGGGACTGAGCGGAGAGAGGTTCACAGGCAGGTCCCGAGGTGGGACAGGAAGTCAAGGGGACACGACCTCCCTAATATTTCCAGTCCTCCTGCACCCAACACCCCCCGTTTCCCATGACATCTCCGTCTAGGAGCTGGGTGGCTCTAAACACAGCCCGCTGCGGACGGACCGCGAAGACCATCTGGCTGTTTCTGGAGCGCCGGTCCAGCGTGCACCTGGACAGGGAGGCCGGGCACACAGAAGGTCGAAGCCACCAACAGATGCCCCTGGTTGTCAGAGCGAGGAAGGCGACGTGAATGCTCAAGTCCCTTCCTGGAAGCGCAGTCCAGGCCGCCGGCCACGCCGGGTCACAGTTCAGCTGCGCCCGCGTCCTCTCCTGCCTCTTGTGTCTGCAACTCGCTGGCTCCAGGGCTTGCTCAGGGGTCTCTGGGGCTCACCCAAGGCCCCCACAAGGTCCATTTTTGAGCCCTCAGCCAGCTGCAGTCAGTGGTGGCTGTGCCACGAGCTCTCCTTCCCTACAGGTCGCGCTGTGCCCCTGCGTGCAGGGACGGGGCTCACAAGCATTAAAGCTGAACCTTCGGGATGCGCGGCTTAGAGCAGGCAGAGCGCCTGCACCCCCTTCTGCTATCTCCTTTCCTCTACCCTGTCTCCCCTCCCGCCGAGGGACAAATATTTACACAGAGCAGGAGACACATGGCTGGAAAGCTCTGGACGGTCTTTAACTTATTTTCAAACAAAACAAATAAAAAAACAACCACTCATAAGCAACCCTCGAAAAAGGAAAAGGCACTATGAGGACATGCTGACACCACTCGGGGCAACGGAGAGGCGCAGGTCTCGGGGGCGCGACATGCCTTGCTGCCATCCCACACTACGGTGCCCACCTCGACACCGGGAGGGCTGAGGCAGGCGCCCACCTGCTCCGGCAGAGGCGGCTGGCAGAGGCTCGGCTCCCCCGCCAGCTCCTTTCTGTGCAGACAGGAAGAACAGAAAGCGCTGCTTCTTTCAGTCATTCCGACTAAACAGACATTTTGCATAGAGAAAATACCAGCCCACTTGGTTTCTGTTCTTTATTATTGGCATCAGCTAGGACTACGTGTGGCATTAGATGTCATGCACTGATGGACAGAGGAGAAAAAGGATGAAAAAAGGACAAAGGAGGAAAAGGAGGGCAGCAGTGAAAATTTGTAATAAAAACTCTTCTCTTAATTTATAGGTAAGTTTTGGCATTTTTATATCCAAGGCCCCTCCCACCCCCCAAAGTTCCAACCAAAGTGAGGAGGTCACCGCGTGACCCAGTCAGGTGTCCTGCGCTCCCGCACGGGCCATCAGAGGCGGCTCGTGGGCTGAATTCTTTTGTACGTGTTTTAAATTTTTCACTTTCTTTAAATAACCTCTCCTTGGCTTAGACGTTCCGGTTCACCGGGGTGACGTAGTTGCGGGGGAACATGCCGGTCTGGCCGTGGCAAGCCCCTTTCCACCAGTTGGGGTCTGAATTATCCATGACGTGGATGAAGTCTCCCCGACGGAAGCCCAGCTCTCCATCCTCTTGGGGATCAAAGTCAAAGAGGGCCTGGACGTACGTGGGCTGCTGCAGAAGAGGGGCGGGAAAGAGGCTGTTCCTGGTTGGCCGCCCCTCCCGGGAAGGGCCTCCCTGCCCCCGTCTCTCCTGCCCCTCCGACGCCCGCTCTCAGTGAGTTGTCACTGCCCAGGAGATGCCAGGGCCTCCCTCTCAGGGAAGCAGGCGGGCGGCTGGAGGCCAGGGCGCCTTAGTTTAGGCAGGACGCAGCAAGTACCGCTTCAAGGGGAAAGAACCCCAGAAACAGCAGTCAGGGCTTTGCTGACGGGCCCAGCATGTGAACGTGCTCTTGTCCCATCGCACCTCACTCCCACAGCTCCGAGGCTTTCCCGAGGCAGAGGGCAGGGTGATGCCAGCCCACACACGACCAGCACGGTCGAAGCAGGGTGAGTGTGGACCCCGTCCCCATGAGGCGCTTCCAGAGTGATGACAGTGGCCCCAGGGACACAGGTGCCAGCCAGCAGTCCCTGCGCGCAGCCTCGGGCAGCCTCTGGGAGAGGCCAACCTCGTGTCTCAGGCTATGAATCTTTAACACGGCCAAGGGAGACATTTTGAACAATGAAGGTAGAAGCCCCAGAAACTCCTCTACAAAGGCGCCGCCGCTGGAGGAGCGACTGCCAAGTGCTCAGCGCCCCTGCTCTCCCCGCGGGCTTACCTGGGGCACCTGTTCTATGTCGCGGAGGAATATCTGCTGGTTTCTGGAGACGGACGTAGACCTGTGGTAATCTACCAGCTCATTCAGGGAATTGAACTTCACCACCCAGAGGAAGTACTTGCCCGCTCCATCTCGGAGCACCTTGAAGTGCTGCACGTCATTCCCAAACCTGGGGGCGCAGAGAGGACGGCAGAGGTCACACAGCTGGAGGCCAGAGGGTGCAGTCCCGGCAACACCCCTCAGCACCCAGGGCTCGGGACTACAGGGCAGCTGACTCCTTGACTGGAGTCAGGGCGGCCCAAGAGTCCCCGACGCTGCCCTCAGGACAAGGGACAGCGTGAGGGGTCCTGCCTGGTGGGTGCGCCCAGATCTGAAGCTGCCTGTAGAATGAACAAGGTTTCCGCCTGAGCCATGCCTCTCTGCCTGCCTGGCACAGAATGGAACTAAGCCTCATTTAAGGCCGGGAGTGCGACTTGTCTTTGAACACGAAGTGACCGAAAAATCTCATGTGACACTTGAAGACTGGGGAGGGGTGGGGGGGGGGTGCCTAGGAAGTGAGGTGAGATGCGGGGGACTAGGCATGTTTCAACAATTCTCTTCTAACTGGGAATAGTTCAAAGTCATGTTTTCCGCCCAGTTCTACTTGTGAGAAAAAGAACGTAACAACATACTGGGCCCAGAATAAAAAGAACTCAGGGTCCCACTTCTCTCCCTACAAGAGGTCTATCCCTCCTAACATCCCCCCTTTACACTGGCTCACACGTGCCCGGCCGCATGGTCAAGGCCCACACTGCGGGCCAGGCGGCTGGAACATGGCTCAGAAGGGCTCCGTCTGGGCCGCTCACGGCCAGGGCGCACTCAGCAGGATCTGCAAAGTGAATGAGGGACCAGCTCTTCTCTCCTTCAGTCTTGAAGTATCAAGAACTGGCTTAAAAACAGCCCGGCAGGTGGCAGCACTGAGCTGCAAGGAAGGCACCAGCACGGAGATTATACCAGAAAACAGGGGGCTGGAAAATCAGGGCTGGGGGTGGGTGGGGAGGACACAGGCACAGGGCATCTTTCAGGCTCCACAGCAGCCCACTCCCACTGGTGCAAAGAAGATGGTTTCTGAAAAGGGCTGCTGACCACTGCAAATGTTTTCATCACAGACTTAGCATCTTGAAACTAGAGAAACATCTTAGACACCGGATCGCTGAAACTTTGTTTGAGCTGTCAAGGGCAGATAACAACACTTGTTTTAAATTTTATTTCCAAAACAAACTACATGGACTCTCCAAAGCTTTCATTTGCACACACAGTGAGAAGAGCCGCTTAATCACAGGCCAGTGTGAAAAGGAAAGCAGACAACGAACCACGCAAGTTAGCGAGAAGCCACCTCAAGATGCTCTTCACCACACCCTCATTTGCATGTTTAATCAAGGGCATCAAAAAGTCACTGCTTCTGTGCAAGTGGGAGGACGGGGGAGGACGGGGTAGATGGGCAATCTCCGCAGCGTCACTGCGAACTGCACATGCTCACGGAGAAAGCCTACTGTACCCAGCTCTCTCCTGTCCGACGAGCCGCCAGGACAGCCAGGCCCAGGGTGGCTCCACAGTAGATGCCACTGAACGTTGGTGGGAAGAACACAAAACTGCACGTTTGAAGACTGTCAAGCTGTGAGATCAGATACAAGTATCTACATTTCCAAAACCTGTATTTTAACCACAGATTAAAAGATTTGGTCCTAAAATGAAACATGGTTTTCAATTTCTCTTTAGAAGTGAAAAACCTTTATATCATTTGTAAATGGCAACTAAATTGTTTTACAGTCTCCATTTAAAAATAGTCAATATAATTTCAAAAGTGAGCTGAGTTTGGGCCTCCCTGGCAGCATAAGGGGTTAAGCACTTGCACTGTGAAGCAATCAGCAGCCTCTGTAGCACGAGTTTGATCCCCGCCCAGCCAGGGAGCAACCCACATGGCGCAACAGACCTCTCCTGACTCGCCTGCTGCTCCCCTCAGCAGTGTACTTTGGTCAATCTGCCTGTTCTGCTCCCCACTCTGTCTCTGGTGAATCCTCTCACCCCCTGCATCTCTGGCCTGTACCCCAGCTCTTGTATGCATAAATAAATCTTAAAAAAAAAAAAAGTGAGCTGAATTTTTAACCAAATAATTTTTCATCTAGAAATCATGGGGTGAGTTTTCTAGGAGAGAGGTTCACTTGATAATATAGTTGCCAGAGAAGGACTGGATTAAAAAAAAAAAAAAAAAGGAAATGACAATTTGATTAAAAATTCCTTTTTTTTAAATTTTTTTTTTTTATTTTATAGAGGCATATTTTATTTATTTATTTTATTTGTTTGTTTTGTTTATACATGCACTGGGTACAGTCAGAAGCGCGGGAGGGTGAGAGAATTCACCAGAGCCAGAGCGGGGAGCAGAGCAGGCAGAAGGACCGAAGTACACTGCTGAGGGGAGCAGCGGGCGGCAGGAGAGGTCTGCGCGCCATGCGGGACCCTCCTCCGGTGGCCGGGGAGCAGCCGGGGATCGAACCGGCGCCGCAGAGGCCGCGGGTAGCTTCGCAACCCAGCGCTCAACCGCTGCGCCACAGGGGAGGCCCTCCTTTTTTTTTTTTTAAAGATTTATTTTGTACAAGAACCGGGGTACAGACCAGATGCGCGGGAGGGTGAGAGGATTCACCAGAGACAGAGTGGGGAACAGAACAGGCAGACTGACGAAATACACTGCTGAGGGGAGCTGCGGGTGAGACAGGAGAGGTCTGCTGCACCATGTGGGACCCTCACCAGCCGGCTGGGATCGAACTGGCGCTGTAGAGGCTGCAGACAGCTTCATAGAGCTGCACTCAACCGCCTGCGCCACCAGAGGAGGCCCTTGATTAAAAATTCTTATTTCAGAGATAAGAATGATTTGCTTAAGAACCCCAAAGAACCCACTGATATTCTCTAAGACTGCTGGGATGGTGAAACTCCCCGCCTTCACCATTCCCTGAGTGCCAGCTCCTCCAGGTAAATTCACCACTTGGGAAAGCGAAAACCCCATATCCTTGTGAGGTAGGTGAGCAGCCTAGGACAGCGGTGGTAGATTTACGTTAGATATTCGGGTAAGGCAGCTGAAATAGCAACCAGGTACGCTGTTAGAGCTGCAGGGATCCCACAGAGGGCAAGGGTCTTGGATGAGGAAACAGCTGTGTGTGTGTCGAACTCTAAGGGGCAGTGGCGACTGGGGAAAACTGGTGAGCACAAGGCACCCAAAGTGCAGCTGCTGTCCAGTGAATGGAGACCTTTTCCCATATGGATATTGCAACCTGACTGTTAAAATGAGCCAGAAATCAGGGTTCTAATAACATAAAGTTCCATCCCGGCTTATACTCCACCAGTGTGTGACCTCTGGTTTGTGCAGCCAGACACCTGGCTTGTGGCTTCGGTTTCCAGCAGTTGGAGATGGACTCCGGGCAAGCACAGGGAAGCACTTACTTGACAGACAGGGAGAAGTCCCCAGGAGCACTCTCACTCTCTCGGATGAGAAAGGCTCCGTCATGCCGCTGCTTGCTGAGCATTTCTTCTGCCTTGGCTCTGGGGATTTTGCCAAAAAACCACCTAAGGAAGGAAGGCAAGCCAGTCAACATCTGGTCCCATACAAAGAAACGGGATATGTGGCCTCTGAAATGTGAAGGAGCGTCCCTTGCCAGAGGAAGCGCCTCCCCTGTCACCCTCCAGTCTCAACATGCCCTCCGGTCAGGTGCACCCCTGAGGGACACACCAGCGGCTGGACCATCTCCCTTCAAACGACGTCACCCCATCCACTCTCCAGAGTGACTCATGAGGTGTGATCGCCAGCCACTCTGTCTAGGAAGACACTACAGAATGTGGCTCCCACCAATCAGTGTCCTTCTGACTCATCAGCAAGGCCTGGGGAAAGCCCAGACAAGCAGTGGATGAGGCGCACAAGGGAGCAAGACCCCTTCCTGCAGCCACATGGAGGATGCAGGGAGAAGGGTCGGGGCAGGAAGCCTGGGAGCCCTGAAGGTGGAGACAGGCCCAATGGGAGGAGGAGGGGCTGGGGTCTGAGGCTGGCCCAGCTCTCAGCTCTCAGGCCCAGAGGGTAGCTTTCATGAACACCATTATTTAACTTATGCAGAAGCAGCTAGTTACAAAATGTAGCTTTTCATTTAAAAATGGTTATAGATTCTTCTGCTCCTCATGCTAGCTCACCTTGGCCACAAGAAAGAGTGGGCCAACAGAGTTGTGGGAGCAATGGCCATGGCCAGCCAGTGGGAAGAGGAGCTGTAAAAAAGCCTAAAGTCAGGGCCTCCCTGGTGGCACAAGGGGTTAAGAGCAGCGCTGTAAATCTATCTACAGCCACTGCAGCACAAGTTTGACCCCCATCCCCAGTGGGCTAGGAAGCAACCCACATGGTGCAGGAGACCTCTCCTGTCTCGCCCGCTGCTCCCCTCAGCAGTGTATTTCGTCAGTCTGCCTGTTCTGTTCCCCACTCTGTCTCTGGTGAATCCTCTCATTCCCCACACCTCTGGCCTGTACCCCAGCTCTTGTATGCATAAATAAATCAATCTTAAAAAAAAAAGAAAAAAAATCCTAAAGTCACACAGGGCCTAACTATTTCACAGGAAGCTATTACTCATCAGGATGGGGCACTTGGACCTAGCTTTTCCTTAATTTGTTCTTTAAGATTTATTTATTTATGCATATAAGAACTGGGGTACAGGCCAGAGGTATGGGGAGTGAGAGGATTCACCAGAAACAGAGTGGGGAACAGAACAGGCAGACTGACAAAATACACTGCTGAGGGGAGCAGCGGGTGAGACAGGAGAGGTCTGCTGCGCCGTATGAGTAGCTCCCTGGCCGGGGGACCGAACTCGTGCTGCAGTGGCTGCCAACAGCTTCATAGGTTGCATCTTAACCTCTTGCGCCAAGCCACCAGAGAGGCCTTATTTTATTTGTTCTTTTTAAAAAGCAACAACTTTTCTTACAGATCAGACAGACCCATCTGCCACATCAGACTCCTTGCTGGTGACTGACAGTCACTAAGTACTAAGTACACCAACTAGAATAACAAAGGCACCAAATAGTCCATTAAAGCTATAAATCTTACTCGTAAGCAACAGCACTGCAGGATGTCTCTGAAACAGCAGACCACACTAAAACTCACACAGAAAGGTGTGAGCTCCTAGGCTGGTACATTCACAGGTTTGAATGTTCCGGATCTACCTCTTCGGGGTCTTTCTCGCTGCACCTAACACAACACCAGGCTACAAAGGGCAGCCACCTCCTACATGCACAATGGACTCCCGGGGGAGTCCTCCAGGGCCTGGAGTCAGGCCACATGAGAGGAGCCACACACTAAAGAAAAAGAAGGACCCTCCCAAGGAAGCGACAGCCCACAGCGCCAGGACTGCCCAAGTGTTTCACAGAGGTTCAAGGGCCATGTACCTTCCTCCTGGAGCAGGCAGGCATTCTCCTTCTTCCCTTGTTCTTAAGGTGTGAGTAATGACTGCAAAGGAGCATGGCCTAGATGCGCATGACGTGGAACTACGGACCCTCCCCTCCAGCTCCCAGCAGTGCGACTGGTGGCAGTTGCAACCGTGGGTTTCAGGCTTTTCCTTTCCGTGCATGAATACATAGGTGGCATCGCAGCTTAAAATGAACTCAATTTCATCTCCAATTTTAAAAAGAACCATAGTGGAGGACGCTAATTGGAATTTTTCACAAAATACACCTGTTATGTAAGCAGCCAACTTAAGACACAGAGCACCGGGAGGCTATTCCACGCCACGAGACTTCTTTGGCCCCTGCTCCCCTCCTGTTTCTTGTGTCCTGCGACACGAGGGCCCCTCTGAGAGGAGTCTTCACTCCTCAGTTAAAACATTTAAAGGGCCTCCCCGGTGGCGCAGCGGTTGAGCGCTGGGTTGCGAAGCTGCCCGTAGCCTCTGCAGCGACGGTTCGATTGCCGGCTACTGAGCGAGGGTCCCACATGGCGCGCAGACCTCTCCTGCCACCCGCTGCTCCCCTCAGCAGTGGACTTCGGTCCTTCTGCCTGCTCTGCTCCCAGCTCTGGCTCTAGTGAATCCTCTCACCCTCCCACACTTCTGACTGTACCCAGAGCTTGTATAAATAAATAAATAAATCTTAAAAACAAAAAACACACAACAACATTTAAATACCACGGGGCCCTCTTCGGTGGAGCAGTTCATGACAGCGCAATCAAGCTATAGCCAGACGCTGCAGCACGAGTGCGGCCCTGCCATCTCCTAGCGTGTGCCCTGGTAAACGTGATTCATGTCTCTGGATGGTGATGTTTGTGTGGAGTAACATGGGCAACAGCTTAGAAATCTTTAAAAGATGGGTTTGCACCAGCATCCATGGGAAGGCTCTCCTTCCCACTCCCTTTTCCATTCACCCGCAGCCGTGCCCCTGGCTGGCAGGAGCAGCGCACCTGGGCTGCCCCCATGCTGCAACACGAATAATGTCCACAGTCAACTTTGGAGTTTGTTAACAGGTCCCAACCGACGCTGCCTGGCCAAGAGCAAGCCCCACCGGGCACGTGCCCACGAAGCCCGCCCCTCCCAGCCTGGCACGGAAGCAAGAAAGGAGGCCTTTCTGGTATTTTCTCAAGAGTCAGGTTCAAAATGCCACTGCCCCACGAAGCAATCTGAAGAAAACAAGGATTTAGAGACCCAGGAAGTTCCCTCAATATGAAAACTGCAGTGTGATGTTCTGCCGAGGAAACTGTTGCCGCCGGAGCCCCTGCTCCTGGAGTCAGCGACCACAGCCCTCAGCCTCTTGTGACCCCAGCGGAGTGTAACCCGCCATCTAAGATCTTTGAGAAATTTTAAAGGGTTGCTGTAAAAAAAAAAGAAAAAGGAAAAAAGAGACCATGTGACATAACAGACTGCGAGTGCCCACAAAGCCCAACCTATTTCTCATCTGCTCTTCTGCAGAAAGCGTTCCCGCAGCCCTACCCATCTTCCGCTTGACGGCATGGGGGAGGCGGCGCTGTGCCACTCAATGAGCACCCCACTCCATAGGCACACCCCAGCCACTCCTCCTGGGGGCAGGCCAGGGTGCTGCTGTGGTCCAGGAAACCCCACACCCGCCAAGGGGCACAGAGGGAGCGGCTATGGGGGACAAAGTGGGGCCTGGCCCACTTCCCAGGAGGCTTAACAAACTCGAGCTCATCTTTGCAGCCTTCTGGCCATCAGCACCCATGCGCCACGGCAGCCCCCGATGTAACGTTACAGACTCCCCAAGGGAGCAGCCCTGTCCATCCACTGATAGGGGTTCAGGGCTCTCTCTCCAAAGATTCCAGAGCTTCTGGCTTTTATGATCATGAACAGCTTGGCTTGTACAGGAATTTGGGGCTAAGTATTCATTTAAAAGTATTTGCTGAACTACCATGTGCAAAAGCACGTTATAGCGGGTGTAAGAGCAGAAGACAAGTACTCCAAGAATCCAAAATCTCTGGTGTCCAGAAGTGCTCAGACTCCCATAGTTACTAAGATACAGGATTGTACAAGTTCTCCCAGAACAAAACCCAGGAAAAAACACTTTACGGATGTGCAAATCGTTCAGTGGAAGAGTTATTGAGCTATTTTGAGGTGTCTGGTTCTCTCCTATTACCTGACAGCAGGGTACCCCCACCTCTCTCGAGGCTAAGCTTCTTGAAGACTTCATATTAACATCACGGGGAGTTTATTAAGCATAACTGAACACAGATGCTACCTCCCCAGCACCAAGAGCCGTCTCTGCCACACAGGAAGGACCCTGAGCACCCATGACCGACCCTTGAAGCTGGGAGAGCACGGTACAGAGAGGCTCCTGAATCAAGCTTCATTTTAAAGAGGATGAGGCACCTTTCCAGAACTGGCTCCATGCATCAGGCAGCATCGGCCCAACCTTAGTTACTAGTGGGGGTCCCCACTGAGAGCAGAGAAACCACACCCCACTCTCTACCTCTCTGTACTATGAGTCATTCGTAAGTTACTGGCATTGAGACAGAGAGAAGTTGTCCTCATGTAGAGTAAGGAATGGACTATGATCCTGGGACCCTTCAAGCTCGGGGACGCGAGCTACGTGCAGGCTGTGCGTAGGGCGCCCAGGGGACTGTACACAGCGAGGCGTGGCTCCGATCTTTGCTTTAGTGCTTGGGAGGAGGAGAAATGACAGGTATGCAGTAGAGTGGTGATAATGGGGGGCAGCAGCAAACGGATTGCTATCTGAGGTGGGCCCGGACATCTAAATATCTCAAAAAATGGAGGACAAGGGCAGCTCTAATAGGGTACTGAGAACCTATGGAACCTCAAGCATTGTGCTCTGGGTAAAGGTTACTGAGACGGGTTCCACAGGGAATTCAATCAATACAGAAGCGGCCTAAGCATCCTTCACTCACAAAATGCAGAATTATGCAACATACCTGGCCCCCAGGGTTTCCTAGAAAAAGAATTATGAAACTCCATAACCAAAGCTTTATTATTTAAAGATCACTGACAGTTACTATCAATCTAAAACATATGCTATTATGTGGCCTTACGGAGACAACTGTTTTACATAAAACCATCCCTTCGCTATTTAAAGATAACCAGCAATGATTATCAACTTAAAAAGTATGCTATATTAATCAACATCAATGTGCTTGCTAATTTCTTGGGAAGATAAGGACTACAAAGTATGAGCTCTATCCCAGGGGCCTAATTTTTAGGAACATTTTTCTGAAGCAGGGGCAGGCCTGACCCTGGAGCCCACAGAGCCACTTACGGGTGTGGCTTCATCTCTATGTAGTTCTTGGGGATGAAGCCGTCCTTCCCATTGAGCTCTGCCTTGTACCAGTTCTGATCACATTCTTCATTCAAAACCTGAAAAGAAAACAAGGGGGAAAAAAAACGATCATTTCCTTTCTACTCTTAAAAGGGCAGCCACGAAGGCCATGATGTTGTTTTAAGTTTGTGAAAGGTATTATTTGAAGTATTATCAGTTACAAGGATGCAAGACTTCCTGTAACTTCAAACAA
This sequence comes from Talpa europaea, assembly GCF_964194135.1. Lineage (NCBI taxonomy): Eukaryota > Metazoa > Chordata > Mammalia > Eulipotyphla > Talpidae > Talpa > Talpa europaea. The sequence continues at coordinate 133,187,888 of NC_140074.1, forward strand.
CCAGCATTATGTTAAAGCCTGATAGTTACAATTATAAAGAACTTGTGTCTGGATAAGAGTTCAAGCTCCCAAGCATGTAGCATAAATGCCCCAGTAGAAAAGCAGAAGGGAGAATGAGGAAAACACAATAGGCGGGCTTTGGAGAGCAGGTTCTAGAACAGCAAACACCAACACTGTAGCACAAGAGAGCCCGGGAGAGACCACACCGTCTGGGAGAGACCACACCACCCAGGAGGAGTGAGCAGGAAATTCTCCTCCAGAGAGTATCAAGCCAAGCTCCAGAGCCACAGGCCCAGCCACGCCCTACTGTCTGCCGAGGCTAATGCAGACGGGGCCAGCCACCAAGCAGCTGAGCACACCCGGTACCCTGCATGGGAAGAGTTTCATCAAAAGCATGACATGTCCTATTCACTAGGTACAGTAAAAAAGCTACCCTCTGAATTCTATATTTCTAACAAATCACACACACACATGCACACACACGCCAAAACTGATTAACCTAAAGGGGAAACAAATGTGAGATGAACTCCAAAATGGTGGGCAAAGGAAAACGGCGCAGGACTAGCACAGCGGTCCACGGTCTGCAGTACATGGCATGTCTGCACATGCCAAGCCGTGGAAGAGAGTTGGTAAAACTCATAGCAAACTGATTTATTCAAGATGCTGGACGCCACCGCCCTCAGCGCAGTGCTTCAGAGTGGGCAGGGGAGCCTGGCAGTGACCAGCAGCCACACCGGGCTCTGGGGACTCCCTTCCGGACAGAGCCTGAGTTCTGAGGAGTCCTACAACCAGCGCCCGTGGGGGCAGCCACTGGGGTAAGAGTACACGACAAGGCGGCAAATCCCAGAAGCCGAATCATGTCTTGGGGGGGAGGGACAATCGGTGCCCAGGACATCCCAGTAGCTTCAGTGATGAAAACTTTCTTTTCACTTTCAAAAAATTCATGATATTTTATGATACGGCGGTGACACACATTAACACGTGTAACACATCCATGACTTATAGCTGCACTTTGGAACCCCTGAGTCCTGCGGCCAGCAGTCAACGTTGCCAGCCAATAAGGCGCAGTCTGAGGACAGAGGCTCAAGGACCTGCGCTCCGTGGTCCGGCCACCGGCACCCCTAGCGCTGTGAGCTCGGGCAGAGGCTGGCCCTGAGCAGGTGCCATAGAAGACCCCACAGCACGAGCGTACCAGAGCTCCTGAAGAGCTGTGTGAGGTCAGGATTGTTCAAGATGTCTTAGAAATTTCTGAAATGGTGAGATGGACACCTACTCTGAAGATTCCTTGGGAGACAGACGAGCTGCACATGGGTAACTAGTGTTCACCTGGGCCTCAAAACAGAATAAGGTGATCACCGGAAAGAGTCAATTTTAATTTATGACCAATAACCTTACAGAAAAGGGTGACAACTCACGGGCCTGAAGTTCACAGGGCTGAGCTTTCTTGCCAAATTAACTGAGATTACTCCCTCCCACCTCCCAGAAGAGTTCCTCTCTACAAACAAAATGTCAGGGCAACTTCCAGATTTGGCTTCAGTCTGTATAATTTTCTGAGAACAAAATCATCACTCAGTGGTTAGTATCTACTTTTCATCCCAAGAAGGCAAGAAAATATGGGATTAATAAACTAAGTTTGTTTTAATGTAATGTTTGAGTGCATGAATGGTTAAATTTTTGGTTGTCTGGAATATTCCAGCATTCAGATTATCACTTTAGCAGAGAGCCAAGTTGTTGCTGTGCAAACTTGTAAACTCCTTACTCTAAACCTCAAGAAGAGACTGGTCCTGCTGGAGGTGAGACACAGGACAAGTGGCGGGCCCGTGGTCACCCTGAGGGCCAGGGACCAGATTGTCCCACTCAACTGTCCCCCGTTGGTCAGTCTTCACCAGCAAGCCCTACACCAGGATGGGACAATTTAAAAGGCATTTAAACATTATGTTTTATTCAAAGGTTTAAATGTTTAAAACAACAAAGGACACAAATGAACATAAATGAGTTGAAAGTGGAGCAGAGGAGGGGACCGGAACCATATGTGGATGAGTTTGCACCTACAAAGCCTGTATTTAATTTGCGATGGTTTCAGATGAAAGCTCACATCCTTCACAAGTGAATCTGAAAGGCCTGATGAGAGTTCTGAGAATGAGGAAGCGGCTCCATCACCACTTCCCCACAAGAGAAGGCAGCTCAGCGTTTGCCCGTCACCTCTTCACAAATAGACGGTTGAGTTCAACCACCCAATTTTCGTTCAGTTTGGAGAATTCCAAGGAAGAGCTGCAGTTATTACCCCACGGCTGCCGCATGTTCTCCTCCAACCCCCAGATTCCCTCGAGTTATGACTCTGCAGCCACACGTTAAACACTTAGGTTTAACGGAAGCAGATTGATCAAGAGATGAAATTACAAAAGGAGGAAGAGACAAGTTTCAGTGAAGGCCCCCCTCCCGCCCCCAAAGCTGAAAATGATGTCAGAGCCTAAATCAGGAAGAAACCTAAAGGATGAGGAATGAGGAGGTTTGTACAGAGAATTAAATTAATCCAGTCAATGGAAAAGGACGGGGAGGGGGGAATGAATTGTCACTAATGTTGTATTTCTTGAGGTCCTCCCCCGGCCTCCCCCCGTGAGCTCAGTCTGAAAACTGTACTTAAGACATATGGGCTTTTCTTCATGTACTTCAATTAGAAATCACAAAATTTCAGTGGAGATCTTCTGGGCCAATTCACACACAGAAGAGCCGTGCCAGGGTCCCATCCAGCTGGGTGCAAACTTTTCACACTTCAAAAACATGGGCAAGTAGAAAACAACCCGGGAGACCTGAGAAACGTCCACGGCGACAGTTCGCCAGCACCAGAAAAAGCCGGTCCCTGGAAACGCAGTCCTGCGTGGGGACTGCCAGGGCCACCCAGCGGGCTCCAAGCTGTTTTTCTGTCCCCCGTGACTCTGACAGCATACTGCAGACCCGCCCTCCACTCCCGGTCTGAGGCCCTTCTAAAGGCAATGCAAATTCCCATGTATCACAAAGCCAATCTACGTCTTCCAAATAGTTAAAAAAAAAAAAAAAAAAAAGGGCCTCCCCAGTGGCGCAGCGGTTGAGCGCTGGGTTGCGGAGCTGTCCGAAGCCTCCATGGCGCCAGTTCGATCCCCAGCTGCTCCCCGGCCACCGGAGGAGGGTCCCATGTGGCGCACAGACCTCTCCTGCCGCCCGCTGCTCCCCTCAGCAGTGTGCTTCGGTCCTTCTGCCTGCTCTGCCCCCCCGTGCTTCTGACTGTACCCAGTGCTTGTATAAATAAAAATAAATCTTAAAAAAAAAGAAAAAGAAACTTAAAAAAATATCTATCAAAAAAAAAAGTTGCAGTCACAGGTTTAGGTCCCGCCCCACTAGGATCCACCTGACCTGGTGGTGGCAAAAGGACAGAGTCTGAGGGGCTGGGCACATGGCCCCAACTCCAGTGTCACCAACAACAAACTAGGTGACCGCGAGCTAAAATTTTGGTTTCCTCACCTACAGGGTGGAGTTGGCACCCACCTTCCAGGTTACAGAGGGGGTTCAATGAGAAAAGATAAAAAGCAGGCCTGCAATCAGGGTGGGAACCCACTGCAGCTGAGAGACATTTGCTTCCACCCTTACTCTGCCCCCCACGCTTCCGCACCAGGCCTAACGATCCTGGGGGGCTGTCTCATCTGCATGACACTGTCTATGGGGGGGAAACAGCACACTTATAATCAAGGACTGGGTGTCTGGCTTCATTCCAGAAACATGATCAGAAAACTTCCATGCCTACTTCAAGAAGACTTCATTTGCCCTTTCTCTGTCCCTTCTTTAGCAATACTGGGGGATAAGAACTGCACTTCATTTTCTACACAAATTTTAGACAAAGGTGTCTTTAGGAAAATGGTAAAGGAGTATTGTTTATAGAATGCTGTTTGAAAAATTATCCAAAGTTTTGTTAATAGGTCAATAGCCCCTGTCTGTACAAGGGGTCTTGTGTGTGAAAGCTCGGGACAGTTTCACAGTGAAGCTCTTACATCACATAACTCTCCTCCCAGATACCACACAACCAACGACCCCCCCAAATACCATTTAGAGCTGATCTAAATGGTCAACACAAGTCAGTACAACTTCCACGGCTCTTCAAAGATCAACTGATCACACAGGGGCAGTAATGAAATTTGGCTATGACCTGAAGACAAATTTTAAGAATTCTGGTAATTCTACCACTTACCTTTAAGTTCTCAGAAAAGGGAGAGGACACGCGCACAGACACACTTTTTAAAAGGCTTTGACCCCTGGGAAAGAGTCTAGAGACCTGGTGAGGGGGGCAGTGAAGGGGAATCCATTTAAAATTTGTTTTTGATGGCTTTGGAAAGGGAGTGGTGGCAGCTGGGGTTAAAAAGAATGGGTAAAATAAAATCACCCCTTTGGTGGCCTGACAGGTAGGTGTCTTATGAGACATTATTAGACTGCTCTTCAACTTCTTGGACTCCCTTCAGCAGGGCCTACAGACGCAGACGACACTGATTCACCGCTGACACGTTAGGTAAGTGCTTTGAAATCACCACCTCCCTCTGTTACATACAGCTTTTGCTCAACGTGAAGAACATCTTGGCCACAGCGCTTCTCTACTGTGTGCCAAATCTAAAAACACCCCCACTGCGGATAAGCTAAGCTGGCCTGAACGTCACTGATGAGATGGTGACTTTCAGGGAGCTTGGCATCAGGGTTCCCAGTCCCACAGAAACATTACGGTGCTCACTCAAGCCTGCAGAGGGTGGCAGTCCTCACGCTGCCAGCCCAGTGTGTTCCACGACGACCATGGTGTGGTCACGGCCCAGGCAAGACAGCTGGGCACTGCTTGATCCAGTCAAGACACGAGACGCCAGCTGGCCCTTTACAATCAAACAGTTAACAAATAAAATGCACTTATGAAGTTTTGAAACTCTCCGGATTTTGGCTTATTTATAAAATTGTGTGTGACTATCCAATTATGCTGTCTTAGTGGTTTAAAGAAAATGTGTGCATTTCAAAAAGTACTCACATGTAATGATATCAGATCAAGAAGGTGCTTTACCTACAGGGGCGACATCTCCCGCAAAGTGTATCATCTATACCACAAAATGCTATTTTTAGTTCCTTTTAAAGTGCGAATTTTTAGAAGCCCCATTTCTTTGGGAATCCAGGAATCCTACATCCTTGACAGTTTGCCTTATTTTCTTTTAAAGAATCCTTTCCCTGGGCCTCCGCTGGTGGCGCAGCGGTTGAACGCTAGGCTGCGAAGCTGCCCACGGCCTCTGCAGCGCCGGTTCGATCCCCGGCCACCCAGAGAGGGTCCCACATGGTGCGCAGATCTCTCCTGCCACCCCCCCGCTGCTCTCCTCAGTGGTATACTTCGTCTGTCTGCCTGCTCTGTTCCCCGCTCTGGTGAATTCTCTCACCCTCCCATGCTTCTGACTGTGCCCAGTGCTTGTATAAATAAATAAATCTTAAAAAAAAAAAAAAAAAAAGAATCCTTTCCTTTTACCAAGGGAATCCGAAGGGCACCTGGCGATCCAGTCTACTTTCTGACCACTGGGGATACCATGGCGAGAGCAGGTTGTGCCCTTTAAAGCAATTTTAAAGGAAAAAGAGGACGCAAGAAAGGGGGACTGGGAATGAGGGCGGAAAATCATTCTCAATTTTTTTTTTTTTTTGTGGGACCCTCGCCGGCGGCCGGGGAACGAACTGGCACTGCAGAGGCTGCGGGCAACCTCGCAGCCCAGCGCTCAACCACTGCGCCACCAGAGGAGGCCCTCATTCTCAATTTTCTACTGGGACAAAGCAGCCACCACTCTTATACTGTCATTTTCATGGGGAATAGTCTCTCCTGTGATCCAAGCGGGATTTCTCTGCCTCTAAATAGGCGTGGAGGTGCGGTTTCATCCCAAACTATTTAGTGTCCTGCCCTGCCCAGCTCCAACACTGCTGCTCCCCTGTCTACTAGTCCTATTAAGTCGCCTTCCATACATCCAAGCCATCCTCAGCCGGCACCCCGGTTTGTGTAACTGGGCCATCGCTCACTTCTCTGGCCCTCTCACCCATTCCTCAAAGCTCTGCCCTCCAGCTGAGTCCCTGGCCTCTAAACACACAGAATTCTCTCTGGCTGGGCTGTCCTCTTCCTCATCTGCGCGAATCTTTGACGAATACAGCTACTCTGTCATTTTGTGCTTCACCCCTCCGGCGTGGAGACCGTGGTCAGTAATTGCATCACCCCTCATGACCTGTGCCTACTGCCGCCTTGGGCGAGTGCGGTGGCTCTGGCCCTGTGGCCAGTTCTCACCTGCGTCCTCCACAGCCGCTTGAAGGGTACTGAGCGGAACGTAGGGGACTGGCTCGCACTTGAGGGCTCTAAGGAGTGCGCGTCACAGCCAGCTGGGTCTAGAGACAGGAGAAGGAGTACCGCACGTCAAATGCCACCGTCCAACTCCTTGGCGAGGGACAGTAACCTCGTGAATAGACCCTACAAGGACTGGTCACCACGAGTTTATTCCCCCAAGGAAGGAGAAGTACTAGAATTAGGCAATTATCTATACCTGTAACTTAAGTGCCTCCAACTCAAAAGGGGGCTCACCAAGTCTTTCTAAGGACCACTTGCTTCTGCTCTTCCCAAGGAAAAAGGTATAAAGGTGGGGACATGGGGTGGGTGGGCAGGGAAAGGATTTCAATATGAAGTGGATAAAAGGGGGCACCATGGGTAGATTAGGGAGAAAGAAGGTGAAGCTGTTTCCAAATACGCCCTTCTCAGCAGGGGGCACCTCCTGCAGTGACAGAAGCCTGGTTCAGCCTACAAGTTTGGCTAAGACTGACCTTAGGGGGTGTTAACTTTACAACTACAACTCTTCTGGCTGAATTTTTACAGAAGACAGTCTTAACACCTCAGACTTTTTCCACTGAATGGTGGTAGGGTGAGGTAGAAAAATGATGAGAGACAGACACACACATACTACATTAAGGGTTCAGGACCACCCGTGCAGTTTCACACACGCACGCGTACGAGCACACATAAGAGGTAAGACTTCCTCCGCAATGTTCAAATATGCCGAAGGATGAACAATTAAGAACACTAACGGACTGAAAGGATACTCTCTGTCTCTGACAAATATTTTCAAATATTGTCATTAGCCTTTCCTGGTTCAGCTGCCATTAAGAAAAGCTGCTCGGGACATCTGAACATAACAGGAAGGCAGTTCACACTTAGGTGACAGTACTCCACCCAGATCAATCTGGAGGCAGTGAGACCTAAAGGCAAAGGCAATACCCCAAAATAAACCCTTTCTATTAAAGGGGTGCAAAGTGTTTCCAATCAAAATAACTGTCGTTTGTGTTTTGTGCCTTGTGGAACACACATCACTTCCGTGGAGGCTCCGGAGGAGTGAAATCCTCTCAGAATTTCAACTGCAAGAGATGGCGGGGAAGGAGAGGGGAGAGACAGATATCAGGGAGATTTAAGAGAGAAAATTCTGTACACTTGAAAAATGTGCCAGCAAGAACAAGGCAATAGAACACCACTCCCTGAGCTGGGGAGGCAACCCGGTGTGACAGGCCCACGTGGGGAATCACAGCCAAGCCCCATTCAACAGAAAAGATCAAACACCCAAGACAGGCCAACTCCAGTGTAGGGGCCACAGGAAACCTTCCTGGCTGAAATGTAAACTGAGCCTTATTCTTTGCTTCCATCTCGGTTGAGTGCGGTCGGTGAGGCGCTGTGCGTGGAAGCGGACTGCCCAAGCTGCTATCAAGCAGAGGGCGGAAGGCTTGTTCTCTGGCCACGCTTGGCTGCCATGAATTAGTGTGATTAAGTTTCCTAAGGTTAAAAGTAAAACCTTCACAAATGGTATCAGAACTTCCTGACTGGACCAAACCAAAATAACCTCAAACTATGGCTAATTCTTTATATATGCTTATGCTCACGCACACACACACAACACACGCAGCCCATGTCACTTCGTTTATGAACAGAACACTTTTGATCTTAGGTCAAATTCTACAACACTCTCCTCCACAGAAAGCAAAAACCAAAGCCCCGAGGCCAGGGGAGCAGCAGTTACAGCACCCTTCCAGTAAGATGTGCCCCGCCCGCTGTCCTGAGCAATGAAAACAGAAAGACCTCCCAGCGCCCCCACCCCCCAAATATGACAACAGAGTTTGTTGTCTATTGACTCAAGATGTGAACTGCAGGCTCTATTGTGACTCACAGTCCTTCTGTGGCCCCAGGGCCACCTAAGAGGCTGTATGTGACTGAAAGAAAAAAGGACTTTAGTCAGGAGCTAGTCCTGGCTGTGACAAGAACGCCAGGTTGACGCTCCCAGAGCTGCCATCCTCGATGGGAGAGCCAGTTCAAGTGCAGTTTTACTGAAACCAGTTAATCCAGCTCCAGGTGAGGACACTGGGCTCAGGCTGGACAGAGGGGGGCTGGGGACAGGGTGCCAATCCTCACTCTTGCCCAGGCTGGCGGAGCAGCACCACCCAAGCAGACACGGGAACAGAGTACAGGGCTGGGGGCAGAAACAGGGGCTTGATCTAGTCCAGAGTAAGGGGGACTGGTCAGAGTGACATTTGAGGGGAGACACAAAGGACTGCCTGGGGGTGGTGCGGCAATGAGAAGGTTCAAACTGGTGTGCTAAGGATGGCAATTGGAGGTCCCCTGACAGTGACCTCAGGGTTGCCACCTTCCACTCTGCCAGTTGCCCTGTGAGATTAAATGGCAGGAAGACCAGGCAGGGACAACGTGGCGGTCAGGGCTGACGTGACAATATCTGGACAGGGCCAGGCAGTGCAGTAAACAAAGGAGACAGATTAGAGATTTTTTTTTTTTTAAAGATTTATTTATTTATTTATACAAGCACTGGGTACAGTCAGAAGCGCGGGAGGGTGAGAGAAATCACCAGAGTCAGAGCAGGGAACAGAACAGGCAGACTGACGAAATACACTGCTGAGGGGAGCAGTGGGCGGCAGGAGAGGTCTGCTGTGCCATGTAGGACCCTCGTTGGTGGCCGGGAATTGAACCGGCGCTGCAGAGGCTGCAGGCAGCTTCGCAGCCCAGCACTCAACTGCTGTGCCATCAGGGGAGGCCCAGATTAGAGATATTTTTTGGAAGTGGGAGGTCACTAATTTTTGTAAAAAGCACTTTAGAAAAATAACTATTTAGAGCTACTGGGCAAATTTTTCTCTTTTGATGAGTAAAAAGCCTAATTTAAAAAGGTACCTGGTGCCCTGGAGCTGGCCCCTTCCACCTGCCCCTCCTCTGCCACACTTCTCCCCTGGAGCTGGGGAGTGGGTGGACCACACCTCAAGCGCACTCTCTCTCTGGCTCCCAGTGGTCTCCACCAATGGGGAGGCCTGCAGAGGAGGTTCCCTCTGGGTGGGGGGGTGTTCCATAGACAGTCTTGGACCCCAGCTGAAAGCCTCAGCCCTCTGCCCCAGGCCTTTCCTCCTGGGGTTCTGCCAACTCTCCCCCTGCCTCTGCCCCGCTGTCTTCAGGTCGCCTGGCTGGTCACTGGCTTTGTGGCTTCTAGAGAAACTTTGCGGGGCCTCCCCGGTGGCGCAGCGGTTGAGTGCTGGGTTGCGAAGCTGCCCGCGGCCTCTGCGGCGCCGGTTCCATCCCCGGCTGCTCCCCGGCGCCGGTTCCATCCCCGGCTGCTCCCCGGCCACCGGAGAGGGTCCCACATGGCGTGCAGACCTCTCCTGCCGCCCGCTGCTCCCCTCAGCAGTGTACTTCGGTCCTTCTGCCTGCTCTGCTCCCCGCTCTGGCTCTGGTGAATTCTCTCACCCTCCCGCACTTCTGACTGTACCCAGTGCATGTATAAACAAAAGCAAACAAACCAGCAAACAAATAAATAAAGCATGCCTCTATAAAAAAAAAAAATAAATAAATAGAGAAACTTTGCCCACACCTTCACAATAGCCGCCTCAGTAAAGTTTTCTCAATCACCCAATTCAACTGTGCCATGTGTCCTACCAGGACCCCGATGGAATTACCCCCCAAATCATGTGTTTATCTGGTGGGGCACATTAAGAAGTGACATGTATTATGTGGCAAAAGCGATCACCTGTTATGTGGAGAACAGAAAGCACCAGATTCTATGAACCACTGGGGAAAGAATGCTGCAGGGTCTTGCTCTCTGAGGTGGGCTGCACCCAGCAGCCAGTGGCTCTGCTGTCTCTTGTCACCATGCAAGGGGAGCCGAGGAAGGTGGTGGAGGGAGGTGAGCAACTGCCTGAAGGACCCAGGCAGGTCCAGGGTGCACTGCGCTGGGTAGGGATTACAAAGGAAGACAGCTCCTGCCCCTACAAGTGCTTACAAGCAAGGGAGCCGAGCAGGGACTTTATAGGGAGCGAGCAATAGGCGGGACAAGGGAGCTAGATGAGCAGCTGGTCCAGGAGCAGAGTGAGCGGCTCAGAGCTTGCCAGGCAATGGCCGGCAGAGCTGTCTCTGGGGTCTGCTAGGAGGGAGCCCGAGTTGTTTCATCACACTTTGCCTGGGACCCTCGACCCATGTCCTCCTTTGCAGGAGCTGTCACATGATAATCTGACCAGTGGTCACCACAGACCTGTGGACTGCTGAACAGGGCTCACCAGAGCAGGAGCCCACTCTGGAGACGTCACCCTTCTGCAGGAAATCTATGCCTGACAGGAGACAAGTGGCCCTCCCCGCTGCCACCCCACCCACTCAAGGACCACCAGGTAGACTGGGGAGTCTCAGCCCAGAAGCCTCACAGGACAGGATTCCTTGTGGCCGCCCGAGTGGCTACCCAGGGTGCATTCCTGTCTTGTTTCCAGGACTGGGCCATCCGAACCGCCGCCCCTCCTCCCCACTTTACGGATGGCCACAGAGCAGAGAGGAAGACGAGTTAATGCTTGGTGACGGTGAGGGGAATGTAAGAAGGTATCGGGCTTTATGAAAGCTATTTGGCCGTCTGCCTCAAAGATCTGAATCTTGTACCTCTTACCCCACTGATGCCCTTGTGAGGATTCCACCATAATAAAATAATCAAAGATGGACGGTGAGACTCAGGCAGTAGCCAAGGTCACAGCAGGAGCCTGGTCAGGGTCAGGGTCTGGGGTTACAACAACACAGAAATGTTCTTCCCCTGCAAGGAGCTGACGGTGGGAGAGGGCAAAGTAATTACAGCTTCACGGAAGTTAAGTTCTATGATGAAAAGTTCAGGTGCCTTGTAGCATACACTCTGGGGAGACCTAATCTGAGCATATGCAGAGATGAGCATCAAGGAAAGCTCACCTGGGCAGTACACCTCAGGGGAAGCCTAAGTGTGGCAGGTTGAGCCAGGTTTGGGGTTGGGGACGGAGGACACCAATGAGAACGAGGAGAAACACTCTGAGCAAAGCAAGAGCACGAGGAAAGGTTCTGGGGCACGTGGGGATTAGGCAGCGTCTAGGAACCAAAATGCTGAACCCAAGGGAGTGCCGTGAAGAGGTCACTGGAGACCAGAGAGACGCAGTGCCGGGTCAGGCTGTGCAGGGCTCTGAAGGGGGGACTAGGACTGGGGCAGGAGAGCCAGAAACTTTTTTTTTTTGTGGGACCCTCACCAGTGGTCAGGGATCGAACTGGTGCTGCAGAGGCTGCAGGCAGCCTCGCAACCCAGCGCTCAACTGCTGTACCACCAGGGGAGGCCCCAGAAACTGCTCTTGAAAATGAGTGCGGGGCATCGATCTGAGGGGGATCAGCGGAACAGCTATAGGTTAAGGGGCTACTGTGGCCAGTCAGGCAGAAGGAGATGCGATTCAGAGTAGACTAGGGGGGTCTGTCTTGAGAAGGTACTAAAATGAGCAGCTGAGCACCATGCACATTAAGAATCGCAATTTCCCCCTTCCCTGTGTAAGACCCCTCTGCAGAACAAGGAACACAGCACAGAGCAGGGCGAGACAGCAAACCCCACGTCACATCACAGGCTTCTCAAGGTAATGTTAACTATGTAAGGGACGGAAGGGTAACTATCCCCACCATAAATGAACAGAAAGAGAAAGAAATGCATAGAAGGGAGAATGCTCAGCTGTGAACCACTCCAGTCGGTGCGCACACAGGTGATGTTGTAACCATTACAATTAAAAATAGCGACACGCAGCTGACATTACTTTCCACACAACCATCAAGAGCAAACATTGGAACCTATGAAACCGCTCCACTTTAACTAGTACACCCTGAGACAAACTTACCTGCTTATTTATACTTTCTCTTCTTCCCAGAGTGACATTAGGAGTCTTCTGAGACCCCCAAATATGGACACTTTCATCAAGAAAATAGACATTAGAAGTTCAGGTTGTGACAACTTTTCCTAATCACCTCTCCAACTGAATCGAGACAAATATAGCTGCTGTTAAGACAGGCTGAATTAACACCCCTCTGGAGCTGCTGGGAGGGAGGCCTCTCTGGCAATTAAGCAGGCAGCTGCGCCCACAAGAACGAGCAGGCTGGCTGGCAGGGCTGGGCGGGGGCAGCAGAACAGCCAGGGCGCACGGCATGTACCAGCAAAGACAAGCCCAGCCTTGCTCCGCCTCGAAGTTTTATCTCTAAGCACCTACACACTGCTCCGTGTGGAAAACCAGCACTTTCATCCCACAGAAACGTCACAGCCAGCAGAGAACAGAGGGACTGAGAGCACTAAATGATAGGATGTCATAAAACAAACAATGGCTTTGTCAGACCCTCAATTCCAGGCGACAAGAGCAACTTCCTGATATCACGTAGTGTTTAAAGTGTAGCTTGTTACAGCGCTGTGATCCCAGGTCAGCCAGAGACGGGTGGGGTGAGACCTGTGCTGCCTGGCAGCGGAAGGGCTAACCAGACACACAGGGCTCCCCCCTGCCCCCGCCCAGAGTAATGAGTGGTTTCCCGAATCACGCAGGTGACCAGACAGCCTATGACCACCTACGACAGGACACTGCTTCATGACCTCTTCCGAGTGGCAAAAGTCACAAGTGGCAACATCGCAGATCTGTGATGATCAAGCTATCAAGTCTCAGCTGACTAGAACCCTGATCCATTTTCCAGAGTTAGATTTTCATCGTCAGGTCACAGTTGACAGCTCTGGGAGAAAAAGCAAAATTGTTTAAAAAAAAGTCATACTCCCTTTATTCGAAGGCCTTCTGCTTTTCCTAGAGTTCTAAAGGCCTTAAAACCACTTTTCCCTGGTTTTATTTATTTCTAAGTTATCACAACTCCTCCAGGATGGTATACACTGGAAGTGGAACACTCCCTCTGACGTGCTCCTCACCAGGAGGTGCCGACTCTCAGTCCATCTTCCCTGTTCTAGGTTTTTGCTGCACTATTAAGCACTTCCTAAGAGACCAAACAATCAGAGAGGGTCTTGGCCTGTCTGGGAAGCCTTGACTCTGCTTACACCCGCATGCTGCTAGCTCAGGTAGCTAAAGAACAGGATCGAGGATGAGCAACACTGCCCCAGAATTTGGAAGGCATTGTTTTCTGGAATTTGGAGTTACTCTGCAAACTTCCTGGTACTCTAGCGATAATTTTTTTTTTTTTAAGATTTATGTATTTATGCATACAAGATCTGGAGTACAGGCCAGAGGTGTGGGGTTGAGAGCATTCAACCAGAGACAGAGTGGGGAGCAGCAGGTGAGCCAGGAGAGGTCTGCTGTGCCATGTGGGCAGCTCCCTGGCTGGCCAGGGATTGAACCCATGCTATGGTGGCTGTGGACAGCTCCACAGGTTACATCTTAACTCCTTGCAGCACCGGGGAGGCCCTCTAAGCAATAATTTCTTTAGAGAGACTTGTTTCATTTTCTAGATAGTTTTAGAATGTTTCCTTTCTCTGTTTTTATCCATTATGCTGGGTACTAGGCGGGCCCCTCCTAGCTGAAGATTCACATTCATCAACTATGAGAATATCTTCTTTCCTTAAAAAAAAAAAACAAAAAACAAAAAACTGACAGTTTCTGCCCTTCCATCTGTGCCATGATTTCTGAGACTTTAACAGCTGAAGGTTGTTAAGCCTCACAGAAGATTTCATGGGGACACTCACAGATCTCCCCAGTCCCTGCATGCACTGTTACCAGCTGCCGTATCTTTTCCCACCTTCAGAAGACTCACAGCTCCTCCACCCTCCTGCCCAGCCAATGATCTTACTTCCTATTGCACTGGAGGAAAAAAAGAGCAACCAGAGATCTTAGAGAGCACCGCCATATCCACAGCCTCTGGTAATTTACATCCTCATCCTGCCTCCTTCTGCTCTGTCCACGGTCCTAAGCAAAATCCTGCTTCTGTGCTAGAGCCTGTCTCTTCTCTGCTCAAGGACAATATCCAGCGATTTTTCTCTTCTGCATCAAGTTTTTGTCTACTGGGTTTTTCTGAGCAGTAAAGAAAAATCCAGCTACTATTCCCATCTTTGGGATGAGGGTGAAAACAGACTTCATTTAATTTTCCTGCTTTTTCTTCCCTTTACATCAGAATTCCTTTTAACAGTTGTGTGTATTCTGTCTCCTAATTCTTTGCTCCTTTTCTCTCCCCCGTCCCAACATTTTATTATGAAAGCTTTATAGAGAAACATTAAATTAAACAACAAACACACATTTACCTACCACCTAAATCATACCATTAGCAATATATACTTTATCACACACCTACCTGTCTTCTGTTATCTATCCTTCCGGCCATCTGATTTCCTGGCACATTTTATTTTATTTTTTTTTAAATAAATTTTCTTTTTATATTCCCCATACAATTGCAATCCCCTTATATTTTGACCCTAATCCCTCCTCTCCCCGCCCCCCACCCACATTTTAATGGTGCAGACATCACTACACTTTCTCCTAAATACTCCATCACACACATCATTAACTATAGTTAAATGTTAGTTTGCGGGGTTTTCTCTTGGTGTGAAATACACATCGCCATGGCCACCTCCCAGTCAGCTTCTTCACTCCCCTTGTCTCAAGCCTACCCGCTCTCTCTGACCCCTCCCCAAGCACGCTTTTGCTTTCACCATGCCACCGAAACTGCTCAGAGGTCACCACTGATCTGTGGTGGCCCCAAAGGCCCTTATTTGCCTCGGCCTATCACAGCCTGCAGTGCAGGTGGACACTGCCTCCCGGCTTGGCTTGGGACGTGGCACGTTTAGGATTTCTTCCTACCTAACTGGCGACTCCTGTTTGGCCAGACTTCCCTAGTTTCTCTTTAACCTCGCTGACTTTCAATTTGTTGGAGGGCCCCAAGGGCTCCATCCCTGCCTGACCCTGTTTTGTTTTTTTTTTTTTTCCTCTCTACACTCATTCCCTCCACTTGCTCGTCTTGGCATTGATATATTCGAAATCCCTTCTCCCTACTTCTGTGCCATCACTCTATCCCAGCTGCTATTTTTTCCTGCTTGGGTTATTACAGTGGCTTCCTAACTGGTCTCAATGTTTTCACTCTGTCCCCTTCAAAAGCTTCTCAATTCTGCAAACCAGAATGGCATTGTTAAAACCAGAATAACCAGACCTGTCGCAGCCAGGAGGAATCTGAGCACACGTGACAACTAAGTGCAAAAGTGGTGTCCTACATGGGCTCCTGGAAGAGAAAGTGACGCTAGGGAAACACTATGGGCTGTGAAGGAAACACGGACTTTAGTTATAATTATGTATCCACATTGGTTCACTAATGTAAGACGCTAATAATCGGGGAAACTTGGTGTGGAGTCTCCTTGAACCCTCTGTACAACTTTTCTGTAAATCTAAAACTTCTGAAAACTAAAATTTATATATACATTTAAGCACTCTAGACGGTCATTCTACTTCAAGTCCTCCAGGGGGTTCCCATTCCTCTACTGTCTGGCGCTCCTTGGCTGCGTATATTTAAAGCTGAGGAAGCACAGAAGGAGAACAGGAATGCTATGGGAAGGGGTGAGACCTGATAACGGTCAGTTCTGGAGGGATCTAGCTGCCCCAACCTTTTTTTTTTTTAAGATATATTTATAGAAGAAATGGGGTGTAGGCCACTGGTGATGGGGTGAGAGGATTCACCAGAGACAGAGTGAGGAATAGAACAGGCAGATCTACTAAAACACACTGCGGAGGGGAGCAGCAGGGAGACAGGAGAGGTCTGCTGTGCCATGTGGGTCAGCTCCCTGGTCAGGAATGAACTCAGGCCTTCATGATTATAATAGTGAGACTTAATCCATATGCCACCAGGGAGGCCCTGCCCCAAGCTTTGCGATATGTTAGCAGAAGTAGTATTGTCTCTGATCCTCCGTGCCAGGTCTACCTTTGTTGATGATAAATAAATCCTCTCATCACATTGCGGCCTTCCTTTAATTTCAGACCCTGTTTACTGCTCTTTGTATTTTGTACCAAAACACTCAACAGATGGGAGGAAGTGGGCGATGAGCATGTCTGCTAGAGAGGGCTATAATGCCATCTAAGTGGGGTTAGAAAACAACAAACCACCACGATGTACAAGATAATTAGCAGAAAGCATCAGACCTTTAAAGATAACCAAAACATTAAATACAAGACTTTTCTCTTAACAATTCAGGAAAAGGGGCCTTGCTGGCGGCACATGGGGCTAAGTCTCAGCACTGTGAAGCTATATGCAGCCTCTGCAGCAGGGCTTGGATCCATGGCCCACCAGAGAGCTACCCACATGGCACAGCAGACCTCTCCTGTCTCTCCCGCTGCTCCCCTCACAGCAGTGTATTTTAGGCAATCCGCCTGTTCTGCTCCCCACTCTGTCTCTGGTGAGAATCCTCTTATCCTCCACATCTCTAGCCTGTACCCCAGCTCTTGTGTGCATAAATAAAATAAATCTTAAAAAAAAAAACAACAACAAAAAACACTAAGTTTTTTGCTGCCCCTGGTGGCGTAGCAGTTGAACACTGGGCTGCGAAGCTGCCCGCAACCTCTGCAGCGCCAGTTCGATCCCTGGCCGCCAGCAAGGGGCCACATGGTGCGATAGACCTCTCCTGCCGCACCCGCTGCTCCCCTCAGCAATGTATTTCGTCAGTCTGCCTGTTCTGTCCCCGTGCTGTCTCTGGTGAATTCTCTCACCCTCCCATGCTTCTGACTGTACCCAATGCTTATATAAATAAATAAATCTTCAAAAAAAAAAAAAAAAAACTAAGTAAAATGAAACTTGGACTCCAACTAATTTTAATAGGCCTCATGGCCACATTTTCAGTTTAAATATTTACTTACTTACAAAAGCAACATTTCTTTATACATCTCCAGGGCAGTGAATCTGTTAACCAGTAAGGGGGTGCCAGGAGGATCAATGCCAGTGGCTCACCTGTGTCTGGTGCACAAAGGTCCCTGGCCCCTGGGTCAAGCCCAGTGTTCAGAACAGCATGTGGAGGTACAGCGCCGCGTACCGAGCCCCACCACCCGGCCCCCGCCCACTCTCCAGTGTTACCTTCCTGCTCCAGGTTCCAGCAAGACTGACGCTACGGCAAATAAGCAGCTTCTCAAACAGTGAGAAACGGCCTGTGTTGGTCTCTCTGCCTAAAATGGCCAATGCAGGGTTACTTCCTCTTTGCTTTCCCTGGACGTGGTGTGATAGCAGCTCTGTGCTCCCACTTGCCTTCTCTACTAGACTTAGTGACTTGCAGTCAGGCGCTCCCCTAAGTGAGCCCAGTGTTCTCTGGGGCCTTCAGTGTTTGACAGTGTAAAACCTTTGCTAAGGAAACAGAATGTCACAAAAATAATGGTAACTACTTCCTAAATGTAAATGATGAGATGTGATTATTTCATAAAGAATTTTAATGCCCGGTTTTCTGTGTAATGTGTGTATGTAGTTATAATAAGCAAATGCTTCAACAGTGTAACTCAGAAACATGGGTTGCAGAGATTGCAACTACTTTGCGCGCGCACACACACACAACCTTTATAAAGATAATTCTGGACCATAGGGGCCTTATTCATATGGATTTGAAAGAATGCCTGGTAGTTGTAGTTGTAAGCCCTTCACACTAAAAATCAAAGGCCCACATGGGATTTTAAGGGATTTTCCAATCCATTTTCCTATCACAAAGGTGCATAAAGAAGTCACACAAACAGGCAGGAGGGTGCCCCACTCCAGACAGAGCCCACAGACCCAAACCCAACAGTCCTTAAGAGTCTACACAAACAGTGCTCGCTTCGGCAGCACATATACTAAAATTGGAACGATACAGAGAAGATTAGCATGGCCCCTGCGCAAGGATGACACGCAAATTCGTGAAGCGTTCCATATTTTAAAAAAAAAGAAAAAATAAAAAAACTAAAAAAAAAAAAAAAGTCTACACAAACATAACTGGTATCTACACACTCGGGTCAAACTCAGCGTGAGTTCACACCAGTGTGTGTGGTATGGCCCCACCACCCAGACGTGTGTGCGGGAGGAATGTGACAGAGAGGCGGAGTGCAAGGAAGGCTGGGCTCAGCTTTTACTGTCAAGTGAGAGCCACAGAAAGAAACCAGGCATCTGCACCTGTGCCGCGGCCTTCCTGCACATGGGAACAGCCCTTCCTGGGAGGCATGTTTATTTTACAGGTGAATAAGCCAGGACTCATGAGGTCAACTCAAGTTGAACACGCACAGTTAATAAAAAGTGAAACTGCCGTTCAATTCAAATTCAGGTCTGGCTTGTGCTAAACACTTTTTTTTTTTTATATAGAGGCATGTTTTATTCATTTGTTTGTTTGTTTGTTTGTTTATACAAGCACTGGGTACAGTCAGAAGTGCGGGAGGGTGAGAGAATTCACCAGAGCCAGAGCCGGGAGCAGAGCAGGCAGAAGGACCGAAGTCCACTGCTGAGGGGAGCAGAGGGCGGCAGGAGAGGTCTGCGCGCCATGTGGGACCCTCCTCCGGTGGTCGGGGAGCAGCTGGGGATCGAACCCACACTGCAGAGGCTGCAGGCAGCTTTGCAACCCAGCGCTCAACCGCTGCGCCACCAGGGAGGCCCGCTAAACACTTTGTTAATCTCACTCTGGGAAAATGGGGGGGAAGAACAGAGTACTACAGATACAAAAAAGTGTCTTTCCTTAAGGCAGCACAAGGACAGAAAAATAGGTCAAGATAGTCTACTGTGTCGGGAGGGAAGGGAAACCCTAAGAAAAATGGGCCCCAAGACTTGGCTTTTTTAAAACATCATAAATTCTATCATTTATCAATTGCTTAATTTGTCAGGAAGTACCATCGCCCGGCTCCTCTCACACACGTCCTTGAGAACACCCACCATCCTGAATGAAGGCGGAGGGCAGTACTTTAACCAACCTGACAAACCATCCTAGAAACCGTGCCTGGGGCAGGGCAGGTATGCAGGATCCTCCTTAGGGAAAGAACCTCCCAATGTTGTGAGTTTTCACATTTTGAAAAGCACCTTATGACTTCACGAGTAAAATATATCAGCTACTAAATGCCAGCTACTCCTCTTACACAGATTATTAAACGAATATTGCAAATTATAGCTGTAAATATTTTAGGATTCGTGTCTTTCCACCCCAGGCAATTTTTTCCCAGCTTATTTTCATTTGTTTTACACCAACCAACCTCAAACTTCCCTAGTATAGGGGTAATGTAATATAGTGCTTTTCTCAACATTACATATATTCCGGTGTCAGAATCACATATTCCACTCTAACCCTAAAAGTACCCAGATGCATTCCTAAGGCACTCTGGGTAGCGGCATATTTTATCACCATTGAACCGTTTCAGGCAGAAGAAACGACAGATGTTCTCAGACACAAACTTGGGGCACCACAGGCACTGTAGCCCCCTTATGCAGGGTTTCAGTCACCACTAGTCTGAAACATTATGTACAACAATGTATTTGAGAACACATTCATATAACTTTTTTTTTGCACCCTAGGCCTCCCCTGTTATCAGGCAGCTTTTAGTACAGTACATTGTTATAACTGTTCTATTTTAGTATGTTACAGCTGTTAACCTCTTAACTGTGTCTGACTTATAGGTCTGTAGATATAGGAAAAACGTGGCACATCTAGGGTTCAGCACTACCCTGGACTTCAGGCATCCAATGGGCTTTAGACTCTATCACAGAGGAAAAGTGGGGGACTACTATACATGAGGTAACCCAGCATTTCTCAGCCTTTAAAAAAAATCATTAACCCCCCCCACCATGAAACTGACACTACGGCGATGCTGTATCCTGAGATGCTGTATCCGTGTATGTCCTGTATGCAAAAGAGTAAGTTTTTTTTAACCCTTCCATCACCAAATTTCATCCCCCAAAAGGAGAAATCCACCCACTGCAAATGCATCGTCCAGCTCCTTCACACCACTAAATCACTCAGGGCACACAAAAGTCACTGAGTGTTAACAATCCAGAAGCCAACAGGTATTTTTTTTTTTTAGGATTTATTTATTTATGTGTGTGTGAGAGGATTCACCAGGGACAGAGTGGGGAGCAGAACAGGTGGACCTACTGAAATACACTGCTGAGGGGAGCAGCCGGGAGGCAGGAGAGATCTGCTGCGCCATGTGGGCAGCTCCCTGGCTGGGGATCCAATTTGTGCTGCAGTGGCTGTGAATAGCTTCATAGTGCTGAGACTTAACCCTCTGTCCTCCCAGGGAGGCCCCTAATAGGTATTTTTAAACATGTTGGTTTATACCAATAAGCAGCACATACAGATAAGGAATAATTTTTACTCTATTCCTGTTCTTAGTATTTTAAGTTGCTGAATGTAGGACAAGAAAACCAGAAACAAAAGTTTGGTCTGTTGTAAAGTTGATTCCAGCAGCCCCCTTAGGTGCACTGGCTTTGTCTTGCTTTGAAAAATCCTAAAACTATACAACCTCCCACCCACATGCGACTGTGTTCAAAATCCAGCCGCTTGCCTCTGCTTCTGTGTGGGTACTGAAGCACAATGTGTGTGGGCCAATCTCTAAAAGGGCAGAACAGCCCCCCACCTCCAGCCAAGATCACCCAATTACTACTGTGACAAACACTGACAGGCAAATAAAGCAGTGCAGCTGGAGGCTAACGGCTTCTTTCTCAGTTGGGAGAGGAAGGAGGAATATTAAGTCTAGAGGACAGACCGGAAAAAACCCCGAGAGCTATCTGCATAACTGAAGGGAATATGAAAGACAAGAAAGGTGTCCAGGGCCTCCCCGGTGGCACAGTGGTTGAGCGCTGGGTTGCGAAGCTGCCCGCAGCCTCTGCAGCGCTGGTTCGATTCCTGGCTGCTCCCCGGCCACCCGTGGAGGGTCCCACATGGTGTGCAGACCTCTCCTGCCGCCCGCTGCTCCCCTCAGCAGTGTACTTTGGTCCTTCTGCCTGTTCTGCATCCTGCTTTGGCTCTGGTGAATTCTCTCACCCTCCCGCACTTCTGACTGTACCCAATGCTTAAATAAATAAATAAATCTTTTTTTTTTTTTTTTTTTTTAAAAAGAAAAGGAAAGAAAGAAAGAAAGAAAGGTGCCCAGCAGAGACTGTTCTGGACACCCGGCTTCACAGTCCACTCCTGCCACAAACGTGGGCCTGGTTGTTTTTGGGGAAAGGGGGGTTGTTTCCCATCACATGGATTTCCTGGTTTCTCACACTAAGACTCAACAGACCCTGTCTCGAAGGGCTTGAACACCTACACCACCTTCCTGGGTCAGTATGCCTCCACCCCACCCCCACCTCCCACCTCCCTGAGATCAGTAACAGGCCAAGGCTCTTGTCCTTCCCACACACAGTGGCGCCCTGGGCCTAAGCTTTCTCTCTGGAATATCTTTCCCATTTTGGAAAACTGGAGACTGTATAGAGGACAGTGACGGAAACACTGATCTTTAGTCCAGAAATCCAAAGGCACAGTGGAGGCAAAGAATGCTGCATTTGCCCAGTGCCTTACTACATCTCATTCTTAGGAAATCACAACTCTGAGTTTTTTTTTATTTAAAGATTTATTATTTATACAAGAACTAGGGTACAGGCCAGATGTGCAGGAGAGTGATGGGATCCACCAGAGACAGAGCAGGGAACAGAACAGGCAGACTGACAAAATACACTGCTGAGGGGAGCAGCGGGTGCGGCAGGAGAGGTCTGCCATGCCATGCGGGATTCTCGCCAGCCGGCCAGGATGGAACCAGCACTGCAGAGGCTGCGGACAGCTTCACAGCACTGCGCTCAACCACCTGCGCCACCAGGGAGACCCACAGCCGAATTTTTAATTTTATCTTAAAAGCAAATCAGCTACAGACACAGCTGGCCTGGTGTCTCAGAAATGACACACATGACCGTTTACAATGACCGCGTACAAAAAAGTTGGCCTAAGATAGTCCAGTAAGGTTTTACAACGGTCTCCTTTGGATTCAGGAGCAGCGGGGAGGTTTTTGGAAGTGGCCCTGCTCACTGCTGGCTCCTGGGGCTTCCCCCTGAGGTACTGTCCCAAGCCTCCATTTCTTTTCCTGGATGACTCGTAGCAGCACAAATGTGACCATAATCAAACGGACTCAGACATCCAAATTCCATCTCCCACACTCCCAGGTAGTCAGGGCCACCCCCTTGGTCAGATCCCCTCCTGCCGTCGGTCTGCTCTAGTTCCTTGGGTCTGAAGATGTCCTCCCGAACCAGGATCTTCTACAGGTACTGTGTCCGGCTTCGCCTTTGTTACCCTGCTCCACAACTGCTCCCTTAGCCCGCAGGCCTGAAGTCACCGCAGCTTACCATCCTTAGCTGCCTTCCACCCTTACAGAACCCAGCCCAATACTCAGTCCAGCAAACGGCACTTCCTGCCTACCTCAGCAATGCCTGACATTGACCCCACAGCTGACTGTGGCACCCCCACCTGAGGTCCCCTCACTTCCCATTTCTCTGGTGCCTCTGACCTCTGCCTGGCTCACCCTTCTCCCCATGTTTACCCACCCAGTCTCATGACATTCTTCCAACTGATCTTCAAGGGATGCCTGGCAGCACCACCCTCCTCTCTAGGCCTGCCCTATGTATACACGTCTACATGACTGTGGACTTGTGTCCTTCCCAGAAAAATGTCTTTGACTTCCTCACACGGCAGACACTTACCACCTGTTTGAGGAATGCGTTAAACTCTTCTTTAATAAATGATGGAGAGCAACCTGCTTTTAGGATGCAGTTATCATGTGCCAGGATCCATGATAACGCTGCTGCCTGCCCACAGGTCTGTAAGGTGGGCAGGCATGTTCCAGTTTACAGATGAGGGGTCGGAGGTCGACTCCAAGGTGGAGGATCTGCCCAAGGAGACGTGTTGCAGATGGCAAAGGTTGGAGGGGCACTTGAGGCCCCCCACTGCCAGAGTCCACGCCTGACACCAGTATGTGCCCTTCTACGGTCTCCCCCAGCGCCCCTGTGGAGTGTGGCTCACCATGTTTGATCCCGACCTCACGTTATCAATGATCCCGCTAGGCTTCCCTTAGGGTTTTCTTCTCTCTGCAACTGAGGCGATAGTTACTTGGGATTCAGAATGTGATGGACATTGAGCTCAGAACAGCAGAATAACTCGCCACTGCCTCGCATTCATGTATTTGGTGCCCAGACTCATTTTCCCATTCTATCCAGACAGAGAAATTCAGTCCATCAAAAAAGGTCCATACAGGGAAGGAAAAACCACCACTAACAAACCACCAAGTACTTATTTATCCAGGTCACCCTTCAAGGGGAACAACCCTTCTCATATTTTGGAAGGCAGGGCAGTCCGAAAATATAAAAATTCCTTTTATTTGGCAGTGTTGAGGCTAATTCCCAAACTTCTGGTGGCAGCCCATGGAAAAAAAGGTAAGCGCAAACTAGTCTCAGAAGCCTCTGCTCTGCTCCTGGCATCTTTATTTTAGGACACTCTCCGGCAACTCCAGTGTCAAAGGACCGCTGTGCCGAGTATACGTGAGCCTCACAAGCGGGCAGATGTCGGCCTGGTCCTCCTGCAGCTCCATCTGCTGCGTGCCCAGATGCTTCCACGGACACTGGGAAGGCATCCACGGGGCGCCTGAAGCTGACGGCTCGTCTTACACCAGATCTCCTGCTTTGAGTTGTGTCAGAACCACACTCAAACAAAAAACCCTCTAAGTCAGAAGTGCTTAATTAAGTCTTCCTGGACAGATCCTTGTACGTAAGAAATTCTATATCTCACTTTACTGAGTTGTAAGTAATGGTACAGAGAGCTGAGCTGTCCTTCTACTCGGAATAAACCAGCTATGCATTTTTAATAGACTCTAAACAGTGGGCTGGAAGGCGACGCTATGTTGCTAAGACGTTGCCTTAACAACTGTGGTGGTGATGGCTGGGTTGACTTGAAAAGAACCATCTGGTACCATCTCCATCAAGGTGAAAAAACCTCAAATCAGAGCACAACTGGATGGGGGGTAGGGGAAATAGGAAGAAAACAACGAGTAAAGGGAAAAAAATCAGTAAAACTAGAGTCTTTAAAAATAATACAGACTAATTGGGGGAATAAAGAAAGAATACGCAGTGGGTACCAGGAACACCAAAAGATGAACCACTGGAGGACCTGGCTTCAGGCAACATGCCGAAACCAACACCGTGGTCGCCCCAGGTGTCCCTGCTCTCTGACTCACCATGCTGCCTGTGGCTATGCATCGCTCTCCTTTTCCTTTTTTTTTTTTTCCTTTAAGATTTTGTTGATGGGGCCTCCCTGGTGGCGCAAGGGGTTAAGCACAGCACTATGAAGCTATCCGCAGCCTCTGTCCTCTGTAGCACAAGTTCGATCCCTGGCTGGCGAGGGAGCTGACCCACATAGCGCAGCAGACCTCTCCTGTCTTGACCACTGCTCCCCTCAGCAGTGTATTTCAGTGGATCTGCCTGTTCTGTTCCCCACTCTGTCTCCAGTGAATCCTCTCACCCCCTGCACCTCTGACCTGTACCCCAGTTCTTGCATACATAAATAAATCTTTTTTTTAATTTATTTATTTCTTTAGAGGCATGTTATTTATTTATTTGTCTGTTTGTTTATACATGCACTGGGTCCAGTCAGAAGCGTGGGAGGGTGAGAGAATTCACCAGAGCCAGAGCAGGGAGCAGAGCAGGCAGAAGGACCGAAGTACACTGCTGAGGGGAGCAGCGGGCGGCAGGAGAGGTCTGCGCGCCATGTGGGACCCTCCTCTGGTGGCCGGGGAGCAGCCGGGGATCGAACCGGTGCCACGGAGCTGAGGGCAGCTTCGCAACCCAGCGCTCAACCGCTGCGCCACCAGGGAGGCCCCATAAATAAATCTTAAAAAAAAAAAAAAAAAACACAAAAGATTTTATTTATTTTGCATAGGAGAATTGGGGTGCAGGCCAGAGGTATGGGGGGAGTGAGGATTCACTGAGATAAGAAGCAGAAGAGGCGGATTACTGAAATACACTGAGGGGCGCAGCGGGCAAGACAGGAGATGTCTGCTGCACCTTATGTGGGTCAGCTCCCTGGTCGGGCATCAAACTCAGGCCATTGAGTTGCCAGTGCTGAAACTTAACCCCTAGGCCATCCCTTGCCCATCAGGGAGGCACCCTTTTCCTCTTCTTTCATATTCCCTTGCGGATCAAGTCTAATGCTTCCTTTAAAACACTTTTAAAATTAATCATTGCTTAAAAATCATATAAACATAGGGCCTTCACTTAAGCATTTTTCAGAATACTGGGTGTGTGTGGGGACCTTCTAAAATGCCCAACAAGAATGCACTGGTTATATAAATTATGGTACAGTCACAGACCAAGATCCTCTGCAGCTGTTACAAATGTTATTTACTAAGAGTTTATAATAGCTTGGGTGGAGCAGACGACGGTCTCCTCTACTGCTACTCTAGTTCTATGTAGCAGCCATAAAGCTTTAGCGCAAGTGACCCTCCCCCCCAATCAACTTGCCCAAGGCAAGTCCATCTTCTCTGACCCATAGTGACCAGTCCTTGGTTTTACAAGTAAAGGCCTTTTGTAGTCCCATATAAATTTCAGTATTTTTTTGTTTGGTTTCTTTTTAAAATATTGCTGGTATTTTGATGGAATCGTATTAAATATGCTTATCATTTTAGGCAGGACAGTCATTTTGATTACATCAATTCTCCCCATTCATGAGCATGGGATACCCTTCCATTACATTATATACATATTTTAAGATTTATTTTATTTATTTATGCATTTAAGAGCTGGGGTGTAGGCCAGAAGTGTGGGGGTTAAGAGGACTCACCAAAGACAGAGTGGGGAGCAGAACAGGCAGACTGACTGAAATCCACTGCTGAGGGGTACAGTGGGCAAGACAGGCGAGGTCTGTTGTGCCCTGTGGGTCAGCTCCCTGGCCAGGGATCAAACTTGTGCTGCAGTGGCTGCTGAGAGCTTCACAGTGCTGAGACTTAACCCCTTGTGCCACCAGGAAGGCCCACCCTTCCATTTTATAGCACTAAGTCCTTTAGGAACATCTGTAGTTCTAATTGTATAGGTCTTTTACCTTCTTGCTTAGGTATTTAATTGTTTTTGAAGCAATTACAAATGGAGTTTTCTTCATTTCTTTTGCTTCCTCTTTATTGTTTGTATATCAAAAGCTATGGACTTCTTTTTGTTGAGTTTGTAACCTGCCATTTTGCAGTATTCATTGTTTCTAATAACTTTTTGATAGAGTCCTTAGGACTTTCTGCAAATAGTGATAGTTTTACTTCTTTTCTGACATAAATTGTCTTTACTTACTTTGTTTGTCTGAGAGCTCTGGCCAAAACCTCTACTTACTAAGTTAAACAGAAGTGGTGACAATGGGCTTCCTTGTCCTGTTCCCAATCTTAAGGGGGTTGTTTTCAATTTTCTATTGGTTGTTGATTTGTGATATATGGCTTTACTTATATTGAGGAAGGTTCCTTCTATTCCCATCTTATTTAGAGTTTTTATAACTGGATGCTGAAGCTTATCAAATGCCTTCTCTGCATCTACTATCATCATTTTTATCTTCATTTTTGTTGGTATAATGCACTACATTGACCGACTCACATATATTAAACCATCCTTGCAACCCAGGGATAAATCCCTCTTGATTATGGTGTAAAAATCTTTGTTTTTTACTGTTGAATTCAATTTGCTAGTATTTTGTTGAAAATTTTTACACTGATGTTTGTCAAGGATAATGGTCTACACTTCTTTTTTTTATACAAGCACTGGGTACAGCCAGAAGCGCAGGAGGGTGAGAGAATTCACCAGAGCCAGAGGGGAAAGCAGAGCAGGCAGACTGATGAAGTACACTGCTAAGGGGAGCAGCAGGCGGCAAGAGAGGTCTGCGCGCCATGTGGGACCCTCGCCCGGTGGCCGGGGATGGAACCGGCGCTGCAAAGGCTGCGGGCAGCTTCGCAACCCAGCGCTCAACCGCTGCGCCACCAGGGAGGCCTGGTCTACACTTTTATTTCTTGTGCTATCTTTGGTTACATATTAGGGCAATGCTGACATCCTAACATACATTAGGGAGTATGTTTAAAAACAATTTGAGAAAGGTGGGCAGCATTAGTTCTTTAAAAGTTTGATAAAAACACTTGTAATGTCATCTGGTCCTGAGCTTTTGTTTTTCGAAAGATTTTCTTAATTACCTATTCTATTTCCACGTTTGCAATCATCTGTTCAATTCATCTGATCCTTCCTGGGTTAGTCTTGGTAGACTATACTTTATCTAGGAATGTATCCATTACTGGCATACAGTTGTTCATGGTCATCTCATAATCCTTTGTATTTCTGTGCTATCTGTATTGTATATTCATTTATGACTGTTTAGCAATATATTCTCTATTTCGTTAGCATACCTAGAGTTTTATATTTTGTTTACCTGATACATATCTTTCTTTCTTTTTGTTTGCCTTTTGCTTACCTGTCCTCTAGTTTTTAACTCTATGTTTGTCTTTGTTGGTAAAATGAGTTTCTCGTAGGGCCTCCCTGGTGGTGCAAGGGGTTAAGATGCAATCTATGAAGCTATCAGCAGCCTCTGCAGCACGAGTTCGATCCCCGGCCAGCCAGGAAGCAACCCACATGGTGCAGCAGACCTCTTCAGACTCACCTCAGGCTCCCCTCAGCAGTGTGCTTTGGTCAATCTGCCTGTTCTGTTCCCCACCCTGCCTCTGGTGAATCCTCTCACCCCCCACACCTCTGGCCTGTACCCTAGCTCTTGTATGCATAAATAAATAAATCTTAAAAAAAAAAACAAAACACAAAAAACAGGGACTCCCTGGTGGCGCAGGGGTTAAGACGCAACCTATGAAGCAATCTACAGCCAATGCAGCACAAGTTCAATTCCCAGTCGGCCGGGGAGAAACCCACATGGCGGGACAGACCTCTCCTGTCTTGCCTGCTGTTCCCCTCAGCAGTGTATTTCGTAAGTCTGCCTGTTCTATTCCCTACTCTGTCACTGGTGAATCCTCTCACCCTCCCATGCATCTCTGGCCTGTACCCCAAATCTTGTATAAAAATAAATAAATCTTTAAAAACAAACAAACAAACAAACCCAAAAACAAAGTACTCATAAAGAAAAAAAAAAAAAAGAGTTTCTTGTAAACAACAGAAGGTAGGACATTTATTTTGAAATCCATTCAAACACTCGACACCTTTTGACTGGTAAGTTCAGGTCATTATAGAAAAGTTTTTAAAAGGTAATTTCAAATACATTACCTCTGCTTTTAAAAAGTCCAGAAGAAATAATAAGGAAATACAACAAAATATAAATAATGATTATTTCTGGCAGCAGACTGGGCTACATTTGGATACTGATATGGAACCATCATATACATTTTTAATTACAAAAAGATGGCCAGGTTGAATACTATCTTTGAAACTCCCATTTCATCTACACTCCAACCCCCTGAGAGTGCCACCACTTGAAACATAGTTCTCTCCTGTATCCACCTGTCCAAGCCATAGTCATTTAGGAGCAATGCTTCTCTTTATTTTCCTACTATGACGTCTCCAACAGTGAGCATCAGCAACATTATAATCACCACCTATTAGCTGAGCACCTGCTGTAATGCCAGCTGCCATCCTGGGCACTTTATGTCACTCTATCTATCTATCTATCTATCTATCTATCTATCTATCTATCTATCTATCTATCTATCTATCTTAAAGATTTATTTATTTATTTATACAAGCACTGGGTACAGTCAGAAGCGCCGGAGGGTGAGAGAATTCACCAGAGCCAGAGCGGGGAGCAGAGCAGGCAGAAGGACCGAAGGACACTGCTGAGGGGAGCAGCGGGTGGCAGGAGAGGTCTGCGCACCATGCGGGACCCTCTTCTGGTGGCCGGGGAGCAGCTGGGGATCAAACTGGGGCTGCAGAGGCTGACGGGCAGCTTTGCAACCCAGCGCTCAATCGCTGCGCCACTGGGGAGGCCCTATGTCACTCTATTTAAACATAACTTTCCATGTTAGTCATTTCTAATCAAGCAAATAGTAAATTCCTAGGATAAACGATAAATTATTGGAAGGCAGGAATTGTTTTAGATTTCAATGTTTAACTGCCTCAACACTTATCTTCTCCTACTATAAAATAAAGCAAGATAAAAATAGCATTTGATAAATTTTAAAAGAATGTGACCCTAGGGGGCCTCCCTGGTGGCTCAGGGGTTAAAGACAGGGCTATCAAGCTAGCCACTGTGGCATGAATAGAATACCCAGCCAGGGAGGTAATCCACATGGCGCAGCAAAACGCCCTTGTCTCACTCACTGCTCCCCTCAGCAGTGTATCTCAGTAGATCCACCTGTTCAGCTCCCTACTCTGTCTCTGACAAATCCTCTCACCCCCTCCCCACACCTCTGGCCTACACCTCTGTTATGGTATGCATAAATAAATCTTAAAAAATAAAATGACCCTAGAAATAGGTTAAGAGTTACTGCAACAGCAATTCAATAAGTAGTTCTTAAATCAGTAACTAAACAGATCAGTGACTGGCAGGTAAACTGGTGTGTCACACACACCTGTGTCAGCACAGGTGGAGAGACTGGCTTCTCTCCACACATTCTGAGTGCCTTCCAGGGTTTTAGGAGTGGCACCTGGCAGCTTTCTGATGAAATGGAGGCAAGCAGAGTACTTTTCCTTGACAACCAATAGCACTGGTGACAGAAGGGGGGATACCTGGTTTTCAGGCTTCTCTCTGTGTGAATTAGTTGTTTGACCTGAATTCACTCTGATTCAGTCTAGAAGCTTCTCCTAAACCCACCACGTAAGTACAACAGCATGGCAGGGTGGTGGCAAACATGAAATTAGCACAAGGTTCCCGCACTCCAGGTTCTGGTAACTGAGATGTGGGAATTCTCAGTTGGCTCCTTTATTTATAGGCCCTCGCTATTCTTACCATCAGTCATAAAATAAAAAATTAAATTGTACTGTAACCTACTTAAAAAATCTACAGCAATGAAATCCAGCATTTGCCACAAAGGTCATAATCCCAACCATGACTGTATAAAAAGAGGCAGTGAAACAGGAATTGCCTGAAGCAGCGAGTGTGGGGGTGACTCATGTTCTTCAATATTCAGGATGCTTCTTGCTATGAAGGCTGCAGGAAGAAGTTACCTTTTGAGGAATGAGTTGCGTCCTGTTACTGTCACTCACTCCAGCAGTGGGTAGAGTCTGAAGTGTCCATGGTAGCTTTAGTCACACCTCCTCCTACGGTTTAGCATTCAGCCTCTTTCCTTTCCCATCTCTGTTACTCCTACCAAGATCTCCTCGGCCTCACAGTTTGTTCAACATCTCTTGTCCAATTCTGTTATTTCTTTCCTTGTAATAGACTCTAGATTTTAACTCTTCTCTCATCTCATGAATGTATTTCATCAACTTGACTGCAACAAAACAGCTTCCTATTTGATAACTACTACTTTGATATTGAACTGACTACTTGCAATTTTTTTTTTTAAAAGCTCGCCATCTCTTTTTTTTTCCTTTAATATTTATTTATTTATTTATTTATTTATACAAGCACCGGGTACAGTCAGAAGCGCGGGAGGGTGAGAGAATTCACCAGAGCCAGAGCGGGGAGCAGAGCAGACAGAAGGACCGAAGTACACTGCTGAGGGGAGCAGCGGGCGGCAGGAGAGGTCTGCGCGCCATGTGGGACCCTCCTCAGGTGGCCGGGGAGCAGCCAGGGATCGAACTGGCGCTGCAGAGGCTGCGGGCAGCTTCGGAACCCAGCGCTCAACCGCTGCACCACCGGGGAGGCCCACTACTTGCAATTTTAAGTGCTTACATATTTTGATTAATTTAATCCCTGCCACAATCTCATGAGGTAAGTACTATTAGTATCCCCATTTATCCAGTGAGGGAATTTTGGCACAAAGTAATTTAAAAACTTGCCCAATGTCACACTCATGACAAATGGCACAGCTGAAAGTCTGACCTCAACCGTCTGGCTCCAGTCCAGGCTCTTCATCCCAGGCCACATCTTGCTTCTAACTCCCCTGCTTTCAGCTGAACCCATGTGATCTTCCCTCAGGGCTCACTGTTGCAGGGCCTACTTGAAAATGTGTGCCCTCTGACTGGCCCACAGATCAAAATCTAAACCAGATCAAATTATGCTCAAACGTGCCCAGCTCTGGTTAGCTGTGCCATTTTATTTATTTATTTATTATTTTGGGTGCAGTTTCACACAAGTTACTTACTCTCTCCGAGTTGCGGTTCCTATATTTTAAAATGCTCTCATCAGGCCACTGAGAGGATTGAAGAGCAGACTACACAGAGTCCACCTAGCTCCCGAGGCTAATTTTCTTGCCCCACAAGAAAGCTTAAGGTAACATTTGCTCCAGTCCATCTCTGAACTCGTCTCCTCCCATCTAGAAGGCTGTGATTACTCAGATGGCAGCTACTGTTTCATGTGGTATTCCTAGAATCTTGATCCCAAAATTATTTAGTGTACACAATGACTACATTAGATTCTATTCTATTATAAATCTTCTACAATGTTGAATCAGAAGATGTAGTTCATACAGCAGTCCCTCTACACACTATTACAGAATGCCAGCGCTGATCGTCTCCTTGAAACACACTCAAAATTGCTTACTGACCTATATAGAGCCTGCAGAGTTTCTCAGAAATGTATAGTTGTAAGTTCTTCATTTTACATCAAATTACCACTAAAGAGTTGAAATGGGATATATCAAAATAATTTTGCTTTTTAAAAAATGTTGATAGGGCCTCCCCGGTGGCACAGCGGTTGAGCGCTGGGTTGCGAAGCTGCCCGCAGCCTCTGCAGCGCCGGTTCGATCCCCGGCTGCTCCCCAGCCACCGGAGGAGGGTCCCACATGGCGCGCAGACCTCTCCTGCCGCCCGCTGCTCCCCTCAGCAGCGTACTTCGGTCCTTCTGCCTGTTCTGCTCCCCACTCTGGCTCTGGTGAATTCTCTCACCCTCCCGCGCTTCTGACTGTACCCAGTGCATGTATAAACAAAACAAACAAACAAATAAATAAAACATGCCTCTATTAAAAAAAAATTAAAAAAAATAAAAAAATAAAAAATGTTGATAAACAGCGATTACTTCTTTTTAAAATTTTATTTATGCATACAAGAAATGGGGTGTAGGCCAGAGCTGCAGGGGGTGAGAGGATTCACCAGAGACAGAGAGGGGAGCAGCACAGGCAGATCCACTGAAACACACTGCTGAGGGGAGCAGCCAGCGAGACAGGAGAGGTCTGCTGCGCCAAGTAGGTCAGCTCCCTGGCTGGGGATCGAACTCAAGCCGTAGTGGTGATAGTGCCGAGACTTGACCTCTAGCTGCCAGGGAGGCCCCTACAGGCACATTTTATTTTTTTTTTTAAAGCTTGGACTGAAACCTTCCACAGAGAGTCTAGAAGAACTGAAATGTCAGTCTGTGAACAAATTTTCGGAAGCTGGTCAGATCTGCCCACACTGCCTTCCTCTGAAGACTGTCCAGACTGACCAAGAGTATTTGTACCACTTGTTCCTTCTGACTTCAGGATCATGTTCGGTTTGGACTTGTTCCAGGCTGACTACAACTCTTTGGCACCACAAAGCCGCCTGTCCTAGCTGTGTTGCTAATGAGAGGTCAGAAAGCATCCCTGGAAATACAGAGACCCAAGTAAAAGTCCAAACAGTGGTCAGGGAGCAAAGAGTTCTGGCAAAGACTGAAAAACAAGATGACATTCTTCCTCAACCCACCTCACTTTTAACAGCAAAGTAAATTTGGGAGAGCACCTGATAAGGAAAGACTCCTTCCTGCCATCCAGCCCTCTGCAGAGCTGTTCTCTGGCACCTGCTCTAAGGCCAAGACTTGTGTGAACTATGTAAATTAGAACAAGTCATCAGGGTTGCCTCAGAGATGCCAAAGAATTTTTTTTCTTATATACTTAAAGAATAAAGGACAAACTCAGAGCCAAAGGATTCAGAGCCTCTTTCTATAGTGACATTCCTCATATACTTACAGACTACCTGCTGAAATAAAATGCCACCATGCATAGAATAAATGATCAAAAAAAGGAAAAACCTGGTGGAAATGGGGACTATTTTTTGAATAGTAATTTTAAAAGAAAACAGTTGAATATTCTCTAGATCACATGCATAGCAAAGTGTATTATACTTTGCAAAGACTCAAAGTCGCCTAGAAACTTAGATGGAGACAAAAAAAAGGAATAAGGACCTACAACAGGAATTCAGGAGTTCCTATTTCTGGTTTAGAGCACCTAAATAAAACCAAACACAGCTGAGGCGACATAAGATGCAGCCTGACCCCTGAGACGACCATCTGCCGTGAGGGAAGGAGCCTATGTCTGGACTCACAGTGAGCTGGATGCCCCTGGTAGGGGTACAGCGCTGCCTGACCACAAAGCTGGGCCGAGCAGGAGGCTGAGGACAGGAATTCACTGAGATCTGGGGAAACCAATACTTGGCAGCCGGAGGTGATGATGGTGCTCGGGGCGGTGGAGGGACACCCGAGGGAGAGAGAGAGACTTCTGGAACTCAGGTGTGCTCAACTGTACCCAGGGAGGAACAGGAAGCGGCAGGGTCATCCCAGACAAAAGGGACAGGACTGACGCCCCCCAGATACACGACAGCTAAGTGTGCAGGGAAAGTCCGCAGCCAACCGAGCACCAGCCAGCATGGATTAAATAGTCACCAGGACCATGTGGTCCGTCATGACCTGACTGGCAAAAATGTTCACAATGAAACACTGCAGGGCTTTTTGGGTGAGGGTATTAAACTGCAAATTTTGGGTGCAAATTAACACAAGGAATCAAAATGACTCCACAATAAGGGGTAGACTTTGCCTAAGATTGTTTTTGTAGAACAAAGTCCTGAAAAGAAAACACGACTGTGGCTTTGCAGAACTCAAAGACATGCTGCCCCGGCCCTCCATGCTGCCAATGCCGCTGTCACGCATTCGGTCCAAGACCACATCACACATCCAGCGACATAAGAGGTCAACTCAGAAGAGGCAGCCCTGGCCATGACGTCTGAGAGGGCACCCCAGAGGGCCTCCTGTACTAGCACCCTTCTGCTCCTTCCGTTTTTTTTTTTTTTTTTTAATAGAGGCATGTTTTATTTATTTATTTGTTTGTTTGTTTTGTTTGTTTATACAAGCACTGGGTACAGTC
Source organism: Talpa europaea (assembly GCF_964194135.1). Taxonomy (NCBI): domain Eukaryota; kingdom Metazoa; phylum Chordata; class Mammalia; order Eulipotyphla; family Talpidae; genus Talpa; species Talpa europaea. The sequence continues at coordinate 133,222,364 of NC_140074.1, forward strand.
AGAAGCGCGGGAGGGTGAGAGAATTCACCAGAGCCAGAGCGGGGAGCAGAGCAGGCAGAAGGACCGAAGCACACTGCTGAGGGGAGCAGCGGGCGGCAGGAGAGGTCTGCGCGCCATGTGGGACCCTCCTCCGGTGGCTGGGAAGCAGCCAGGGATCGAACTGGCGCTGCAGAGGCCGCGGGCAGCTTCGCAACCCAGCGCTCAACCGCTGCGCCACTGGGGAGGCCCTGCTCCTTCCGTTTTCACAAGTGGAGACACAACTCTGGGCGGTGGCACATGCCCAGAGTCGCCAAGAAAGAGGTTTGGGAACTCAAGGGGTCGCAAGGGAAGGAAACAGTGCAACCAGGGAAGAACTCGTGGAAAAGAGAAACATCCCAACCCGATTCTACTCCAAGCTCAGGGCAGCATTCGCCTTTCCCTCCTCTCCGCACCCCCAGCCTCACTTCCAAAGACTGGAACCCACCCAGGCAAAGAGAGGGGGCACTTCAAAGTGAAACCCGAAACACTGTACGCACAGGAACAGCTCCCTGGGTAGGACATGCCACAGTGGGTTGTCCAAAAACTCTCTGCGATGACGGGCACGCGCAGCTACGGAGACCTGCGAACGCGGCCAGTCCACAGAGGACGGGGCGTCTGATTTTGAGCTGAAGCGGCCACCCAGGACTAGTGGCTGTAGCACTGAACAGTGCAAGTCAAGGGCACTGTGCAAACCCTAGGCAGACGGGGGCCAAATACTTCGTGGGCCAGCCTTAAAAGGCCATGAGTCCCCGTTACATGAAAATGAACATCTTCCACAGAAACACCAACCCACAGCCTTTACAAGACAAGCTGTCGTTAAGACCTATCGAGGAGTCAAAAGAATAAATAGTAAACTTGAAGTATTTACACGTATTCGCTAAAACTCATATTCATCTGCCACAGCCAGGACGAGTATCGGGAGGCAGGACCAGGCGCTGGGGTGTCCTGGTGGGTCTCAGCAGAGGATAAGGGCCCCAGGAAAACGCGCACTCTGCCTGGGCATGGGCTTTAGTTCATAACGTATCAGCATGGATTCACTGGCTGCTGACAAATGTACAAATATAAGAAGCTAGCAGCAGGGGCCATGGGGTGTGAGGTACATGGGAACTCTAATATCTTGGCTATATTTTTGTAAATCTAAATATGTTCTAAAATTAAGTCATTTTAAAAATCTATGTTTGAAAACTGGTGTTCAGTAAAATTGCTGTAATGGATTTACTTTCATCTTAAGGAGAGGATCAGAAACCCTGGCTGAACGGACAGGGGCATCGACACCTCACTGCCCGCTCTGTGGGCCGGACAATGATTTGGGGAACTCGCATACTTACTTTTGATGTATTATTGAAAGTGTTAATTAATGTTTTCGGGTCTATGGAAAAATAATGTTGAGGGCCTATAATCACTTAAGTGATTTCCTTTCAAAGCCTTTATGAAAAGGTATATTCCATTTTCCACTTGTTTGACCACATACTTTTTAAACTACCATCTAGATAGTAAATAGCGACTTTTAGGTATCTACTACTCTGCACTACACACACCTATTAAACATAATTAATATTCTAATAGTGGAGAATATAAAAGGTCTAATTCTTCCCATTTTTTTTAAAGATTTATCTACTTATTTATACAAGCACTGGGTACAGTCAGAAGCGCGGGAGGGTGAGAGAATTCACCAGAGCCAGAGTGGGGAACAGAACAGACTGACGAAATACACTGCTGAGGGGAGCAGCGGGCGCAGCAGGAGAGGTCTGTTGCACCACGTGGGACCCTCGCGAGCGGCCGGGGATTGAATAGGCGCTCAACCGCTGCACCACCAGGGGAGGCCCCTAATTCTTCCCATTTTTGAAGGCACTGAAACACTGGTGTTAAGTTCGTGCTGTTTTCAACACATGGAAAGTTCGAATTAAAAGTTCACTCAGAAGGCCTCCCAGGTGGCGCAAGGGGGTTAAGATGCAACCTATGAAGCTATCCTCAGCCACTGCAGCCGGAGTTCGACCCCCCACCAGGGAGCTACGCACATGGTACAGCAGACCTCGCCTGCTGCTCCCTTCAGCAGTGTATTTCAGTCAATCTGCCTGTTCTGTTCCCCACCCTGTCTCTGATGAATCCTCTCATCCCCCACACCTCTGGCCTATACCCCAGTTCTTGTATGCATAAAATAAATCTTAAAAAAAAAAAAAAACAAATTTAGGGGATGTAGCTAACACAGTTTACAGGGAAATTTAAAGCTATAAAAGCCTGTATTAAAAGGAAAAATATACTATATTTAATTTCTACCTGCAATTGCTACTCATATATATAAAAACTCTAAATCCAAGAGCATGTAATACAAGAACAACTCTTCACCATCTGATAACAACTCTTCACCATCTGGTGGGGAATTCACCAGAGCCAGAGCGGGGAACAGAGCAGGCAGAAGGACCGAAGTTCACTGCTGAGGGGAGCATGCAGATGATAACATGCAGATGAAAAGCAAGTCTTTTTGGCAAGGCCTTTAATACCTAATTGGGAAGGTATACGAGAAAGAGAAGAAATCTTACACTGTAATGTACAGTACTAACTATAAGCGTGCCTCCCTGATGGCGCAAGGGGTTAAGACACAACCTATGAAGCTGTCCACAGGCTCTGCAGCAGGAGTTTGATCCCCCGGCCAGCCAGGGAGCTACCCACATTTTGCAGCAGACCTCTCCTGACTCGCCCGCTGCTCCCCTCAGCAGAGTACTTTGGTCAATCTGTCTGTTCTGTTCCCCGCTCTGTCTCTGGTGAATCTTCTCACCCCCCACACCTCTGGCCTGTTACCCCAGCTCCTGTATTCATAAATAAATAAATCTTTAAAAAAAAAAAACTACAAAAAAAAAACTATCAGCTAATTTTGCAGATTAGTTATTCAGGTGGATATATTACTATTAGGTGCTCAAAGAAGGCAAATAAAGGGCTTCTGAACATCCAGTATGACTTTGCTAGTTAACAAAAGTTAACTATTGGTTTTTTTCTATACCAGAAATTTCCTAAATTTAGAAGGCAGCTAATAAGGTAATAGTCCCAAGGGAAGACCTGCAGTGCTATGAGTTCCCCAGCCAGCACTAAGTGTGGCCATTCATCACAAGTTCATCCAGATGGAGGTCTGCTATGGACAGTTCCAGCCAACTGTCGGGAAAATTCTTAGCAATTTCAGGTTCAAGATCTACTCTACTCTTACATGTGACTGAGAAAGTCTTATTCATCAGGATGCTCTCCAGTAGCTTGGCAGAGACCTCCTTCGAGCTACTGCTGTTTTCTAAAGAGTACAGCAAACTTAAACCTTGTGTACCCAAGTGGGGGCTGATGGGAAATACAGGTGGAACAGGGATTTGCCAGTTAAAAAGCTGCAGGGACTTCGAGGCAGTGACACCACCGGCGAGAAGGGGTGTCAGCAGAGAAGCCGCCAGCTGACCATGTAGTGGGGTTGGGGCCTGGACCTCAGTCTCTGCTTGGGGACACTGTCTGGAGTAGGGCAGATGACATCTGGCCACTGTGTAAATTTCTCTCTCTCCTCTCCCTTTTCTCACTTCTTGTGTAAATAAATCCTGCTATTGTTTCTTCCTGTGCTGCTTTTTTTGGTCATTTGGGTCTCATGACCCGTGTTCTTAAATATATGGGTGAGGACCACCACCAATTGGGCCAACCTGGTTACCCCAGGTTTGTCCTCTTTCACTTCCAAAGACTAAAGACGAGCTTGCTTTCATTATTAAAATTTTAACTATGGCTTCAACTGTTTCTTACTGCACACAGATAGTAACTATGATTGTATTTATTTATTATTTTTTTAATAGAGGCTGTTTTTTATTATTTATTTATTTATTTACTTGTTTGTTTATACATGCACTGGGTACAGTCAGAAGCGCGGGAGGGTGAGAGAATTCACCAGAGCCAGAGCGGGGAACAGAGCAGGCAGAAGGACCGAAGTTCACTGCTGAGGGGAGCAGTGGGAGGCAGGAGAGGTCTGCGCGCCATGTGGGACCCTCCTCCCGTGGCCGGGGAGCAGCCAGGGATTGAACCGGCACTGCGGAGGCCGCGGGCGGCTTCGCAACCCAGCGCTCAACCGCTGAGCCACCGGGGAGGCCCTATGATTGTATTTATTAAACACTTCTTTCTTCTTGACGGTTACAGAAAAACTGAGCAGCGATTTTTTCTGAGGGTTTTGCCTTTCACATTTTCTAACAGTGAGTATGAGGTTTACTGATTTATTTCATTTTATTTTTTAAAGATTTATTTATTTATGCATACAAGATCTGGGGTACAGGCCAGAGATGCAGGGGGCAAGAGGATTCACCAGAGACAGAGAAGGGAACAGAACAGGCAGACTGAAGTACCCAGCTGAGGGGAGCAGCGGGAGAGACAGGAGAGGTCTGCCCGCCATGTGGGTTGCTCCCTGGCTGGCTGGGGATTGAACTCGTGCTGCAGAGGCTTCGGATTGCTTCATAGTGCAATGCTTAACCCCTTGCACCACCAGGGAGGCCCCTACTTATTTAATTTTTAAAAAGTTATCTGGATGAAAGGAGGAAAGTATGGCCTAGCTTTCTTTTACACTTTTCAATTAAAAATTCTAATATTTTAAAATGAAGACTGCTGTTTTTTAATGCACAATAGATGACTAAAACCTACTATCTTTCAATCTTTCTCTTAATTTTACTTTTGAAAGCCAGACACTTCGTAGAAGTTGATAATAAAATGTACGCTTGACTGAACTGAATATGGACCAAAGATAAAGGAGAAGTAGAAAACTAAAACTCTATAAAACAGCAATTGTTGCCTTAGTAATTTTTTTTTTAAAAGATTGATTTATTTATACAAGCACTGGGTACAGTCAGAAGCTCGGGAGGGAGAGGGAATTCACCAGAGCTAGAGTGGGAAGCAGAACAGGCAGACTGACGAAATACACTGCTGAGGGGAGCAGCGGGCGCAGCAGGAGGGGTCTGTCACACCATGTGGGACCCTCGTCTGCAGGTGGGGATCGAACCTGCGCTGCGGAGGCTGTGGGCAGTTTCGCGACCCAGCACTCAACTGCTGCACCACTGCAGAGGCCCAGCCTTAGTAATTTTGACTTTGGTTAAAAGCACATACCATTATTTTTCACTGTCACTGGCGCTGGATGCACTAGCTAGTTCTAGGGCCCATCAGTGTATTCTCGAGGAAAAGGGCTGAGCCTGTTTCGAGTTCTCATTGTGTGCTCTGCAGTCTTTGACAGCCTAGAAGGCACAGGATGTATGTGCTTCCTGCACCATGAGCCTTACTATGAAACAAGTTTATTCCATGAAGTATATAAAAAAACAAAATCGGTCCTAAAAGGTTTGTTCACTTGCAAACTGACATCTGGAAAATACTGCAATGTTTTGGTTTTTAGTGCTTTTCTGATTAGGAGACTAATGCATGCTTGTAAAAACACCCAGCAAAGAAATGAATGTCACAGAAAGGGAGAGGTGTCTACAATTCAGAGAAGCCAGCCAGCATGTTCCAACAGGACAGTTTCCTTGTTTCTTTACACTACAGTACATGTGAGTGAGGATGTTCAGAAAATCACTCTACCTTTTTCTCAGAAGCTCTCAGCTGCTTCTGGTTCGAAAGCTAAACATTTGCAGCATTAACTAAACAAAGCCTGGTCTGTCTGTCTCCGTATTTTTTTTCCAAAATGAGCTGGGATAGTCTCTCTAGAAGTGATTCATTTAGCCAAAGATGTAAAGGTGAATTAAAACTACATCTATAAATACACACAAATTTCTCCGCTCTCAAAATGACTTATTAACTTACCTTGACACAGTTATAAAAGCAAATTAATCACCTGAAGGAATAGCACATAATAAAATAAATGTACCTCAGAAAAACAATGTGCTGTTGTCAAGTACTTTGGATGCTGAGGGAAGAGGTTTAATCACTTTAGAAACCTGGGTTCACAAGCCTGTAAAATGCTGTCAAACTACAAGATAATGTCCTGTGTTCATGGTGACTAGAGAAAGCAGGCAGCGTTAGCTGTGCTATTATGTTTTCTGGCTACAGATTTCTGGCCATTCTCATTTATTTATTTTTTTTTTAAAGATTTTATTCATTTATACATGAACTGGGGTACAGGTCAGAGGCGCAGGAGGGTGGGAGGATTCACCAGAAAGAGTGGGGAGCAGAACAGACAGACGGACCGAAGACACTGCTGAGGGGAGTAGGGAACAAGACAGGAGAGGTCTGCCAGGCCATGTGGGTTTCTCCCCGGCTGGCCGGGAATCGAACCGTGCTGCAGAGGCTACAGACACCTTCACAGTGCGGTGCTCAACCTGCTGCACCACCAGGGAGGCCCCCATTCTCATTTATCTTTATCACAAGTATGCAATCTATGCAGTCCCTTTGGACAACAGAGCAACATATCAAAAGCCTCCTCCTAGATCATGAATTATTACTAGGAACAAGCTAAATACTCAGCAGCAGGGAAATAATTGTAGAGCACAAACTTTAAAAATATTTAAAAATTTTAAGGGCCTCCACGGTGGCGCTGTGGGTTGAGCACAGTGCTGTGAAGCTGTCCGTAGCCTCTGCAGTGTGGGTTCGATTCCTGGCTGGCCAGGGAGATTCCTACATGGTGCGGCAGACCTCTCCTGTTGTGTCCCTGCTCCCCTCTGCAGTGCCTTCAGTCCGTCTGCCTGTTCGGCTCCCCACTCTGTCTCTGGTGAATCTCCTGTGCCTCTGGCCTGTACCCCAGCTATTGTATCAATAAAAATTAAGTCTTAAAAAAAAAAATTAAAAATTGGTCAAATTGACATGGGAAAGTGGTAGCATATGCTGTATGTTAAGCCCACAACAATATGGCATTATAAAAATGTGTGCATAATGATAAAGCCTCGGCGAGATCTGAAATAGTGAAAATACTGGAGTGGGAGGGAGATTTATGCAGAGTTTTCAGTTTTCTATCTTCCCCCCATCTATATTAAAATAATTTTAAATGTTACAAGTAAAATGGAAATAATGCTAATTTAACAAAATGTTGTAGATAACCAATACCCTTTGGCAACCCACTCCATACTATTTATCTATGAAAGTAAAAATGGGGCGTCCCCGGTGGCGCAGCGGTTGAGCGCTGGGTTGCGAGGCTGCCCGCGGCCTCTGCGGCGCCGGTTCGATCCCCGGCTGCTCCCCGGCCACCGGAGGAGGGTCCCACATGGCGCAGACCTCTCCTGCCGCCCGCTGCTCCCCTCAGCAGTGTACTTCGGTCCTTCTGCCTGCTCTGCTCTCCGCTCTGGCTCTGGTGAATTCTCTCACCCTCCCGCGCTTCTGACTGTGCCCAGTGCATGTATAAACAAGCAAACAAATAAATAAATAAATAAATAAAAACATGCCTCTATAAAAAAATTAAAAAAAAAGAAAGTAAAAATGTATGAAATAATGTCATAACGAGGACACGCAATGATGAATAGTCTTGCTGACAACATATACTCCTTCCTTGTTCTCTGTGAAGCCTACAGTTTCAAGGGCTAAACAGCATTTCTTCTCACTTTATAATTAAACTGATGTTTTTTCTAGTTTTCAAAAGTAAAATGTTGCAAAGGGCTGCTTAGCCTACATTTTAAAAGTCCACCATTAAACTAAAGAATTAGTTAAAAATTAAAGTTATTGAAAAGCTTTCAGCATTTTACTACTGAATTATTGAACTACTGATTTTTATTGAACCAATTATTACTAATAATTGTACCTATTTTGATAAAAATTAGGACAGAAAGCACAAGAACTGCTGCTAGAAATGAGTCCAAAGCAGCCTCTGTATTTCTCCACAAGGTAAAGAGGAAACATTTAAACATTATTTATAGCACCTTCAAGAATTAAAAAAAGTTGTTGGGGGAAAAAAGTGTTTATTCTTGGCATTGAGAGCAGAGAGAATGTTCTCCCAGGTCCTCACTGAGGACACTTATAGATAATAAAAGACTCCTTAACATCCTTAGAGTAAATACAGTGAAGAGTTTTCTGAGATGCTTTCTCCTGACCCCACTAATGTCAGCCAGCAGCATAATCCCAAAGCTCCGTTCAGCCAAAGAGGCTCCAGAAGGTAAACTGCCTGGGGATCCACCTCTCTGCTTTCAGCTTTAATCCCAACAGGCTGAAGACTTCTGAGAATGGAGAAACTACTGTCTTTCACACATCTCTACCAACACCGGGCTTCCAGACACTCTGGGCCCAGGTTTGACTAGTTCTGAGCCTGAGGCAGCAGTGGGACAAGCACCTGGCTAGTTTTATGGCAGACTCCTGGGATTAACAGTCACCAGGAGTGGGGTTGACATCCTCTCATCAACGCTGCGCCTCAACAGTGTTAACAAAACCTAGAACAGAGCACCATCTCCTTTCCTCCAGTTCTGCCTTAGTGCCCCTCCCCGCAGCCTGGCTGCCCAGGGCCTCAGTTACCTGCAGTCAAGCAAGCTCCGAAGATACTATGTCAAGACACTTTAAGAGACACCACAGTCACAGAACTTCTGATACGGCGTACTATTAAAATTCTATTTTCTTATTAGTTATTGTCAATATCTTGTTGTGTCTACTCTATAAATCAAACTCTATTATAGGCATGTAGGTACAGGCATGTAGTCAGGGCAAAAGGTTCAGTACTGCGTGTGGTTTCAGACTTCCATGGTGGGGAGAGGGAGAAGTCTTGCAACGTATCCCCTGCCTATCAGGGGTGATACCTACTGTGAGTTAGTTATTGGTTCTTTTAAACCTCACCTGACCCTAGGAAAGCAGATGCTATTGTTCCCATTTGACAGACGGGCGCACCCAAGCAAAGCCTCTAAGCAACCAGCCCACGTCCCAGTATGGGGGTCGAACCCTGTGCACCTTTGCTTTACTAGCGCCTTCAGGTGTCCCTCATTCCACATCCACAGCGGCAAAACTTAGGGAGGATCTGTGAAAGAGATTCAAATTTCCTTCAAAAAGTCATTGCGGGGCCTCCCCTGGTAGCGCAGCGGTTGAGCGCTGGGCTGTGAAGCTGCCTGCAGCCTCTGCAGCACCGGTTCAATCCCCGGCCACCGGCGAGGGTCCCACATGGCGCGCAGACCTCTCCTGCTGCCCGCTGCTCCCTCAGCAGTGTATTTCAGTAAATCTGCCTGCTCCGCTCTACGCTCTGGTGAATTCTCTCACCTTTCGCACTTCTGACTGTACCCAGTGCTTGTATAAATAAATAAATAAATCTTTAAAAAAAAAAAAAAAGTCATTGTGAGTCACTCTAAAGAGATCTCCGAGTGGCGAGATATTAAGCACAGAGAAGCTGAACTTTAGCCTCAAGATTGAAAAGCAGATTAACCCTCAACCATTAAAAAAATCTACCAACCCCTGACCACTTTCTCTTCCTGAAATATCCAACAAGATAACAGTGAGGCAAAATGTTCACTTTTTAATCTTTGGATATAACTTTAGAGCTTTACTAAAACTGATCAATTTAGTAACAAAGTAGTAAGAACATACAAGAGGAGTAACAGTCACCTGAAACCCAATCAGGTGCAGATAACCAGCACCTCTTGGGCCATGGCTCAGAAAGGAGTCTCACTATTTAAAAGCAAACAGAAAGAGAGCAATAAACCTAAATGGGCCTTCTGTCCAGTTTGACCTCATCTGGGTATGAAAAGGCCCTACAGGGTGGTAGTTAAAAACATGGAAGCTGGGGCCTTCCCTGGTGGCGCAGGCAGTTGAGCGCCTGTGAAGCTGTCCGCAGCCTCTGCAGCGCCGGGTTGATCCCGGCCTGCCAGCGAGAGTCCCACATTGCGCGACAGACCTCTCCTGTTGCGCCCGCTGCTCCCCTCAGCAATGTGTTTAGTCAGTCTGCCTGTTCTGTTCCTGGCTGTCTCTGGTGAATCCTCTCACCCTCCCACGCATCTGGCCTGTACCCTGGTTCTTGTTTAAATAAATAAATCAAATCTTTTTTTTTTAAAAAGTAGCTTAAAAAAAAAAAAAAAAACATGCAAGCTGGACTGAAACTGGCCTGAACTCGAGTCCTAACTTAGTAACTTCTCAGGTTCCTGATCAGTAAAATGGGGTTAACAACACCAGTCTTTATAGGATTATTGTTAGGGTTAATATTTATTAGGGCAAGGAGCTACTAAGCAGCTCAGTATATTAGTCACATTGTTACTTTTTAACAGAGGGTCTATTTAAAGATTGCTCTGAGCTGTGTTGATGAGCTTTGCCTCAATTCTAGCTCCTTCCTGCTACTCTTGCTTATTGACACCTGTCTACCTACTTGCCCAGCCCCCTACTGATAGACGACTACTTGGTGTTGTCTTTTTGGTTAATATGATCATTCCACTGATTTGAAGATGCCCCTCTTGACACATTCTAATATCTCTGAAATGCATCTTACAAATAATAGCATTTCATAAAACTGCAGAAATTTCTAGGTGGCACTCAGTCGTTGAAAATATCCTTCTATGTTTTTAGAAACTGGTTTGAGAAGTTTCTTAGAATAAATTCTTAAAAGGGGAACTGCTGGGTCATTTTGTTCTGATACAAATCGCCAAGCCACAGCTTGAAAAGACTAATAGACACAGACTTCCTCAGGCAGGAGGTGACAGTATCCACTTCACCACACCTCAGCAGGAGGCAGGGCCCATCATTATCATCTTTGCTAATCTGACAGGAAAAATGACCTCGTTTTTTTGTGTGTGGGTTTTTTTTTTTTTTTCTCCATTCACTATTGAGGTCAACTTACTTTAGCTGGAAAGTCCAATAAGTCACCAGGTAGAAGTGCCACAAGTCAGCCGTGCTTGGGAAGTGAGCGAGGCAGACCCTTGGATACCTTGTACCTCTGGTCCGTCCCATCTACCAGGTTAAGAAGGGCGCTGAAGCACTGCACGGGGGGGCACCACAGCCAGACCCAAGACCAAACCCACTTACTAGATGTGTGAACCCAAACAAATCCCTTCACTTCTTAGCCTGTTTCTGGACCCACAGGTCACAACATTTCAGGGACCACCATCATACACAATGCCTGATCTCCTGGCCGAGAGAAATGCTCACGATGGTACTAACCAATGGTGACCCCAAATGGCCACTCACCAGCTCAGAGGTGAAATGTCAAAGATCCCAAAGGAACACTTCATTTCTGTACTCCATGAGGAGTCCTGAATAGGCACTGAAAGTTCATTCTTAGCACCTATTTGGCAAATAGTACACTGGACTGAAGGGAAATGAATATAAAGAAAGGCAAGCAAATGATTCCGCTGCATGAGAACTCGGTCATTCCTACAGATGACACTCAACACTCTGGGCTTAGGGCCTCCCCAGTGGCGCAGTGGTTGAGCGCTGGGTTGCGAAGCTGCCAGCAGCCTCTGCAGCACCAGTTCAATCCCCAGCCGCCGGGCGAGGGTCCCACGTGGTGTGCGGACCTCTCCTGCCGCCCGCTGCTCCCCTCAGCAGTGTATCATCAGTCTGCCTGTTCTGTTCCCCACTCTGGCTCTGGTGAATTCTCTCACCCTCCCACGCTTCTGACTGTACCCAGTGCTTCTATAAATAAATAAATAAATCTTTAAAAAAAAAAAAAAAAACACTCTGGGCTTAGGCCTATCATCTGGCAAAGAAATGCTTCCACAACATATAGTAGGACTTTGAAGGAAAAAAACCTACCTCAACCTCTCATTTTGTGTCTGATAATCCAAACACCTGAAATGAGGCTTGTGTACCGAAACGCAGGTGCAACCAGTGCAACCAGTCAGCCCTCCCCAGACCCCGGCACCCAGGAGCATACCCAGTGGGCCTTCTCAGTTACACAGGAGCCTTATTCACGTGCCCCCGGCCGACAGGCAGAGGTGCCGTTATTCTCCTTCTGCATTTCTGAAACCACTGGCTCCTTCTTGCGGTCTTCCGCAGGCGCTTGTCCCCCCTGATCACCAGGGCCGGCCAGGCTTCCCTCCTGGCAATCCAGTACAAATGCAAACACCAGCTGAAAACCTTCAGAGGCTCCTTATGAAGATCACACTCTGCTGGGCTTTTCTTCTCTGGCTCAGGTCCACCTTCTCCATTACGTCACAGTCCAGATCTTATTCTAGCCTTCCTACTTCAAACACAGCCAGCTCACCTGCTCCCTTTTCCTCACCTACCCCTGTTGGCCTGCAGGGTCCAGCCCGAGGGTCACATCCACACAGGTACAGGCCAGAGGTGTGGGGGGTGAGAAGATTCACCAGAGACAGAGTGGGGAACAGAACAGGCAGACTGACCAAAGTACACTGCTAAGGTGAGCAGTGGGCGAGTCAGGAGAGGTCTGCTGTGCCATGTGGGCAGCTCCCTGGCTGGCTGGGGATCGAACTTGTGCTGCAGAGACTGCCAACAGCTTCATAGCTTAACCCCTTGCGCCATCAGGGAGGCCCCTAAAGAAGTCTTAAAGAAGTTTTAAAAGGTTTTTTCTGTTCTAAAAATGGTCCCATTTTCTATGCCTCTGCATAGCATTTCACACAGTCACCTCAGTTCTTTCATTTAGTTTCAGAGTTCCTGAAGGGAAAATAGCACTTTTTATATTTCTTCCCAATTCTCAAGGCACCCTGTCCCAGGATCCTGCCCTGGGATCCGGTTCATGAAGATGTAGAGGAAAGGCTCCCTGAAACAGGACCTGTGCACACGGTGGCAGGGCCGTGTGTGCCAAATCTAAGGCAGTTTAGGAACTGCCCGAAGCAGCGAGTGCCCGACAGTAGAAAACACCTATATACCTACCACTGGTTATCTTCTAGACTTGAGAGAAAACACAAAACCACCTCCAGCAGGGGCCAGGCCAGAGTCTGAGAGCTCAAAAGGGTCTCCTGCTCCCAGGGAGCACTGTTTCAAGTCTGTGCACATGGAACCCCACATGGCGACTTTTATGTCAGCACGGCCTTTTCTGTGCTTGGGAAACCCAGTCAGGGGAGAGGCCCACAGCAGTGGAGAAACTGGAGAATCTTAGGTTCATTTCAGCACACAATGCCTGAGACCTGCAACTGAAGAGCAATCCCTTCCATTTCTAAGCGCTGTCCCCACTACCCCCAAAAGTGGCATGGCTTGTAAGAGGGAAAGTAACAAAGGGAAAGTAACAGTGAAGCATTCAGTTCTATTTTCGGCTGCCTGCAAAATGTTTTTATTTTTTGTCTCTCTTCTCTATGCAGGACAAGCAGACAGAGAGCAGGGAAGTGGCCATAAGTCAGCGCTGAGCCACTACCAAAAGCTGCAGCAGAGGCTGTGAGCCTTCTGGACTTTCCCCGAGTAGAGGCTGAGCCCTTTCCATTTCATTATCTCCATGTGTGTTCAGCACCCGCACACACATGTCCCGTATCAAGAAAGGGCATATATATATATACATATATATATACACACACACATATATATATATGCCTGTTTCGGTCAAGTCAAGTAGCCAGTGCAATTCCAGTTAAACAGGTTTCGGCTCACAAGTTACCAAGTCAATTCAAAGCCATTCAAATGAAGCCCCGTTACTCTTTGAAGCAGCAAATGAGCAAAATGTTTTTTCTTTTTAACAGTTCTTAAGACCAAGCAGTGGCCCTCCTCCTCTTCACTTAGCTGTTGCACAGAATTATGAGACAAAGAACAACTACTGTATCGTCACCCTCCCCCCCCCCCTTTTTGGAGGAAAGCCACAAGATTACTAACAAACAGCTAATGGCCACCATTCAAAAGCAATAATGGCATCATGACTTCATATGCCAGTTATCCAGCAAACTGCACAGAACCAAACATATGCATTTTTCAACCTCCCCAAAGAAAATCTGAAAGTAAATGTGAGCCCTCTGATTTATTCTCTCTCTTACTACACACATTTCCGGGGACTGTTAAGCAGTATCATCTTTTCTAATTATAGAACAGGAGAGAAGACTTCACACTTGTTCAAGAGTTGACCCATGAATTTATAAAAATGTTCATGGTTGCATCAAGAAAGTCAGTGATAGTAAACAGGGCACATTCTAATCTAAAAATTCTTAACAACAGACACCAAATCCCTGGTTTTGTTTTAACTTGTTGCTTTAGTGCTACATACAATGGAACAGACAAAAGAAAAATATCAACTACCAGGTTCAAGACGAAGCGTAATGGAGAAATCCACCCAAACGTGGCCCAAAGGGTGACTGCATCAGCTACAGATGTGGGTGCTTGAGGAGCCAATCTCATCACAGACAGGCTACTGCCGTGACCTGTGAGAACAAGCCCTCACCAGGATCCTCTGGACACAGATGATACAATTTAGCCTACTTCTCATGTGCTCTGATTTCTAGCACTCTCAGAAAACAAACAGAACATGGCACTCAAACCGCTGGCTGCTTCTGGCTGCTTTCTGACAATTCAGTGACTCTGAGAACCCCAAAAGAGCATGACATCATGAACAGAGCTTTGAAATGAACACAAACACACCAGTTCTCTTCCCTGTAAAGGGCTCTGCAGTGTCCCCCTCCATGAGGCACAAGCTGCCTTTCCAACACTAGGAAACTGCCGTGCGGAGTGCTTCAGAGAACTCTATGTCCTGGGCCCATGAGCAAACCAAAAACTATTCACAGGTCTATACATCTTCAGACAGAAAAAACACACTCGTCCTTTTATAAAGGGCCTTATGTCTACATTTTCACTTCCTCTTTATAAAATTTCTATCATTTCCTTCAAGGGTGATGAATGCATGGGCAGCAAGTCCCAGCCATGAGACTAAGGGTGAGCGGACAGACTGGCAGAGGTGGAGACAGTGACTGTGTAAACCCTACACTTCGGGCTTTTCTGCGGTACAGTCCTCCACAACACCCACCCTCGTAAAAATAAATTGCATTTCCCAAAGGGCAAGCGGCTCCATCCAATTGGGTAAACAACATGATTACCATGTGCCAGGTGGGAAGGAACCCTCATGTGAACAGTGGGCTCAAGATGAGCTGCAAACCTAAAGCAGCTTATTTTTAAATTGTCAGCAAGTTTCCTTTGTGCAATTAAGAGTTTAATATGGGGGAACTGCTCCTCAAGTTTCTTTTGAGAAAAACTGAAATCTTTATACAACAGCAAGTTGAACCTTATTATTTAGAATTCCAATCATTTCCAGAAAGAATAAAAATACACGGAGGTTCCTGAGCGGGTTTTGGCATATACTTCTAACTACCTCTCTAAAGCAGGGTAATTAATTTCTAACCTACTAGGATCACATTCCACAACGCAAAAATCTTTTGACTGTGTAAAATAAGACTAATTGAGTGCTTTTACATAAACACTTCAAGTTTAGATCTTTAAAAAAAATCCTTTTTAATAAAACTCTACATGGTAAATCAATCGACTCTAATACTTCCTTACCAACTACCCTGCTTTGACTGTACTTGAAATAGAACCAATATCAACAAGCAAACAGAAACACTCGAAGCATCCA
Organism: Talpa europaea; assembly: GCF_964194135.1. Lineage (NCBI taxonomy): Eukaryota > Metazoa > Chordata > Mammalia > Eulipotyphla > Talpidae > Talpa > Talpa europaea. Next base: position 133,237,752 of record NC_140074.1, read on the forward strand.
CACAAAGGCAGTTAGAGACAGACATCACAACAACCCTCTGAAGTCATATTTAATATTCTGCTCAGCCTCTGCCTCAGCCACCCCGATCACACCCAGCAGAGAGTGAGCAAGTGGGCAATGAGAAGACAACAGCGCAGCTTCTTTGTGTGTGATCCGGGCGGAGGAAGGTAGGTGAGGGCAGGAGAGGCCCTCCGGCATTTGCTTGCTTTGCTTGGCATCAACGCTTACCTTGAGGATGTCCCCTCTTTTGAAGCTCAGCTCGTCGTCAGCAGTAGCTTTGAAGTCATATTTGGCGATGGCTTCCATTCTGAGTACCGCTCAGAGCTCGGCAGCCTGAAGCAGGGGGAAGGGAGTCTTCCCTGCTGAAGCAACCCAGTGCTCTGGGCTCAGCTCGCCTGTCTTCTGGGACTCACGCCTGCACTCCAGGACACACGACGCCACCCTGAATCAGAAGAGGGGTGATTGAGAGAAGAGGCTGGGATCGAAGGCAGCCCCGCCCTGCCAAGCAGCCTGCGGTCCCAGCCCCCACGCCCCCTGGCTCGCCGGGGCTCAGCCCTCCTCCCTCCCTCTCAGGCTAGAGCCCAGATCTCCTTCTTCCTCTTTTCAGCCTCAGCCCCCAGGCGACTGACGGGCCCGCCGGCCAATGGCGGCAGCTGCTAGAGCTATTCCAGAACACACTTCCTCTTCCTTCCCGCTGGGTGTGCGCGGGGTGCAGGAACCGGCTGGAGTCCGCTCAGTCTCCACCTTTCCTCCCTCACCCCTTGCTCTTCTCCGGGCACCCAATGCAGCTGTCGGGGAGGGGGAGGAGGGGCCCGGGGGGACACGGGCCCTACTTTTCTCAAATAGGCCTATCTCCCTGCCAACCCTCCAGGTCTCTGAAAATGCTGGGTCCCACTACCCACAGTTCAAAGCAAGCGGGCAAGCTTTGGTCCCGAGCTGCTGGAACTCTGCTCAGAAACTAACTCCAGGTCGCTCCCTGGGAAGGGGAAAGAGTGGCCCCAGGAAATGGTGCTTGCTCACTTCCCACTCCCAGCACAGGCCGTTCTCCCACCACTTCCCAGAGTGACCAGAGAAAGGAAACCCAGCTCAGACAGCCCCTTGCTGGTGGAGACATGTTCTTGCATAAGGCTCCCTCTCCCCGGAAGACCCCCAAAATCTTGGGATCCCCAATCGCCCTTGAAATAGACTTCCAAGGGGCCTCCCGGGTGGCGCAAGGGGTTAAGCACAGCACTATGAAGCAATCTGCAGCCTCTGCAGCAAGAGTTCCAGCCCCAGCCAGCCAGGGAGCAACCCACATGGCGCGGCAGACCTTTCCTGACTCGCCCACTGCTTCCCTCAGCAGTGTACCTTGGTACACTGCCTGTTCTGTTCCCCACTTTGTTTCTGGTGAATCCTCTCATCCCCCTGCACCTCTGGCCTGTCCACCCCCAGCTCTTGTATGAATAAATAAATCTTAAAAAAAAAAAAAAAGAGGGCCTCCCTGGTGGCGCAGCAGGTTGAGTGCCATGCTGTGAAGCTGTCCGTAGCCTCTGCAGCGCTGGTTCGATTCCCAGCCAGCTGGGGAGAGACCCACATGGCGTGGCAGACCTCTCCTGCTTCGCCCGCTACTCCCCTCAGCAGTGTCTTCAGTCCGTCTACCTGTTCTGTTCCCCGCTCTGTCTCTGGTGAATCCTCTCACCCTCCCACTCCTCTGACATGTACCCCAGTTCTTGTATAAATAAAAATAAATCTTAAAAAAAAAAAAAAAGAATTCCACTCCCCCTCAAAAAAGGAAGGAAGAAATAGATGTCCAAGGTTCAGTATTCCTTTCTAACCAACATAGAGAGCAAAACTGAAGTCTTAATCTATACTTGATTAGAACGTGAGCTGCCAGGTCTTGTCTGGGAAAGAAAGTATAGGGAGAAGGTGCCAGAAAGCCAACACAGCTACCCTGAGAACAGCTGCTTTTCTAAGAGGCCCAAGAGTGCTAAAACAACCCAAATTGCAGCTCACAGGTGATGTCTGTAATGACCCTTAGGTGGTGTATCAGGTGATGCTGAGCTGTGGGCTGATCACAGCCGGCCCCAGCGTGAATACTGCACGCTAGTCCTCTGCACAACTGAAGAAAAACAAAGCCCCATTCTTGACCGGTCTCTATTTCATATTGGCTAAATAAAAGCAGCAAACACAGACACAGGCAGAATGGGGACAGATTATTTATAGTGACACCCTTCTTAGATAATTACCACCTAGCAGAAAACTCATTTGAGGGGCACAAGTGATTATTCTTTTGTTCTAAAGTTAACAACTGGGGCGCGTAGCTGTAAATGGGCTATGCAGCAATCCAGCCGGGAAGATTCAGGTTAAAGGGAACTGAGTATCACCAAGGAGGAAAGAAATCACCTGGTAACAAAAAGGTCTTCAAACTCTGAAAGCAAACATTGCACTACCGGTACAGCGGACACCCAGAGCTCTGGCTCCGAGGGGGGAAAGAGGAGAAAGAATTCTAGCAGATACTGAACACACAGATTAGTCTTGGTTATTTATCTTTGTGCGGCCTTAAACACCCTGTACCTACACTCTCTACTACTTTGTCACACTAATCTTTGTGGACGGTTTTAAAACTCGGTATTAAAAGGCTTATGAAAAAGAGCTGTACCCACCCCAACACCCACAAGCAATCACTCTCAATTTTCATTTTCTATTTATTTACAGTATTCCTGGGAGACATGCAACTACTGCCCTTCCTTAAGAGATTCTCCAGCAGCCTCTCGAGCAACTGAATGGTGAGGCCTAGCGCTTCCAGTCTTGCCCCATCCCAGCAGGAAGACCAGGGGCTCCAGGTGAGGCAGCTGTCACATGACAAAACTGTGCTCCCTGGGGAGATAAAGGATGCACTACCACCAATCTGCCCCTCCAGGGCAATCCTGCCCTCTGTCCTGGCGTAACTCCTTTTCCTCTTTTGCCCACTTTGCAATGCAGGCACCTGTCTTCAATTTGTCACAAATGCTCCATAATCTCCCTACCTGCCTATCAGTATTTCCCTGACCCCAACCTAACTATTTCCTTTCATTCAGAAGCCCAAAGCACCATCACTGGGCTGCCCGGTGACAGGACAAGAACACCCAGTCCTCCAGGAATTCTGACAACTGCAGTGTAACTCAAAGGCCCGGCATAAAAACCAAGGCAGTCCTCAACACACTGTCCTTTGTCGCTGGGCACCTCCACACAGGTTCCCTAGAGAAAGCTCGGGATGGTGTTTCAGGCATCACTGCTCCGGAGACAGTTTGAGAGCAGTGACAGGACATCTGGTATTTCTGAAGCTGTGAGCAAAGCAGCCACACGGAGAAAACCGAAGAGGCCAGTCAGGCCCTGGGCGGAAGAGAGCGCACAGATTCAAGGAACACAAGGGGGTGTTTCTTTAAAGACAAACTCTCCACCACATCTGGACACTAGTTCCTGAAAGGACTCTGAAGGCAGACACACAGTAGCATGGTTTTAACAGTGGATGCTACTCTTTGTTTCCTGAGAAAAGGGCTGGGAGGACCCCGGTGTGATGAGTCTAGGCCACCCCAAGTCACCTGCCCAGCAGCTGACTTTAAGGCGTGGCTTGAGTCGTTTATTTCAAGCAATAGGCACTGTCCCCTAAAATGCTATCCCCTAAGGGGATTTGGAGGCTGCTCTTCCATGTAATTCTCATCTTCCCTAAATTCACTGAAAATGCAATGCATGGTGCTGGGCGGGCCGTCCAGTTTGGCATGCACGGTCTCTAAAGGCTGCGGACACGGTTCAAGGGATGACCCTGCTGCTTACCAGCTGCAGTTCTGGGCAAAACTTTTAAGGCCCTGCTTTCTCATTTGTAAAATGGGTATAACAACATCTACTTTATAAGGTTCACTCAGCATTAAATTAAGCATCTATTAAAGCAGATAATACATGTGAAGTGCTCTGGACCAGAGCTTGACATTAATTCACTAAAAACAAATTAAAATGTTGACTCCTAAGACCTGTAAGATGTTCAACTGCACTATTAAAAATTGCAAATTAAAACAATGAGATTTGCTTTCATCTGCTAATTGGCAGCTTTTTCAAAGTTTCATAGTAGGGCATCCCCGTTGACACAGCTGGTTGAGCACAGCGCTGTGAAGCTGTTCACAGCCTCTGCAGCACAGGTTCGATTCCCGGCTGGCCAGGGAGATTCCCACATGGTGTGGCAGACCTCTTCTGTTGCACCTGCTGCTCCCCTCAGCAGCGTCTTCAGTCCGTCTGCCTGTTCTGCTCCCCGCTCTGTCTCTAGTGAATCCTCTCACCCTCCCGTGCCTCTGGCCAGTACCCCAGCTCTTGTATAAAAATAAATAAATCTTGGGTCTCCCTGGTGGCTCAGCAGTTGAGCGCTGGGCTACGAGGCTGCCCGCGGCCTCTGCAGTGCCGGTTCGATCCCTGGCCGGCGGCGAGGGTCCCACATGGCGCAACAGACCTCGCCTGCCGCGCCCACTGCTCCGGTCAGCAGTGTATTTTCCTCGGTCTGCCTGTTCCGTTCCCTGCTCTGGCTCTGGTGAATTCGCTCACCCTCCCACGCTTCTGACTCTACCCAGTGCTTGTATAAATAAATAAATCTTTTAATAAGTAAATAAATCTTAAAAAAAAAAAACAAAAACCAAAGTTTCATAGTATGCAGTCTCTGCAACACTCCAGGTAACAGGCTCAGACTCTTAGCCCTGTCCATGTTCACCCACATGCAATACTTGGAGCAGCTACTCCAGGTGCCAGATAATGTGCCTGGTGCTGGATTATAATAATAAAACCATCAGAGCCCACGCTCTAGCTGGGAATTAATTAGTTCGTATTATCTATTGACAATTTCAAAATACATACCCTTGAATATGCAATTCCACCTCCCCAGTTCATCCCACTAAAATAGCGACACATTGACACAAATACAATGTACCCATCGCACACGGCTTGGTGAGCATCCAGGAGCATATTGGAACACCCTTTTATGTGAGCACCAAGATATGGTATCAGGCTTTAAAATCCTGCATGAAAATTAGGATTGCCCCATTTCTGTAAAGCAACATAACATCTCTCTCAGCATGTTAAAGAAAAAAACTCAAGAGGCGAACATTGATCATCTCTGGGCTTTGTGCGTGCACCTCGATTATATTTTTATTTACTCTAAGGGTGCACAGTGGTCCCCTCTAATCCGCGGTTTCACTTCCAGTGGTTTTGCTTTCTGCGGTTTCAGTTACCCGCAGTCAACCACTGTCGGAAAATACTACTTAGAGTGAGGTATTTTGAGAGACAGAGATCACAATTATGTAACTTTTATCACAGTATGCTGCTATGGCTGATCTATGTTGTTTAGCAATTGTTGTTAATCTCCTGTGATCAGTTTAGAAATCAAACTTTATCATAGGTATGCATGGGGGGGGGGCAGCGTACCCAGGGTTTGATACTATCCAGTTCCAGGAATCCACTGCAGGTCGTGGAATGTATCCCCCCCCCCCCATAGACAAGGTGGGCACTTTCGTAGTTAAAACAAAACAAAACATAAAAACCCAAATCCTCTGATGCTCTGGAGTTGACCTGTATTCAACTGTTGCTTTATCATTTACTGACTGGGTGAGTGACCCTGGAGAAAGAACTTAGATCTTTCTAACTTATCTCTAGTCCCCAGTATCCCTCAGTGGGGAAAAAGGATAACAGCATCTACCTCACAAGGATTTTGGTGATGAAAGCTATAGCGGACCTCCCTGGTGGCGCAGCAGGTTGAGTGCAGCACTGTGAAGCTGCCCGCAGCCTCTGCCGTGCAGGTTCGATTCCCAGCCGGCGAGGGAGAATCCCACATGGCATGGCAGACCTCTGCAGCCTTCCCTGCTGCTCCCCTCAGCAGTGTCTTTGGTCTGCCTGTTCTGCTCCCCTCTCTCTCTGGTGAATTCTCTCACCTTCCTGCGCCTTTGACCTGTACCCCGGTTCTTGTATAAATAAATCTTTAAAAAAAAGAAAGAAAGAAAGCTATGGACCCATAAAGGTCTTAGCAGAGTCTCTGGAATAAAGTGCTAAGAGCTGTTAACTATATCACCTGTCCTTTCTCAACGATGGGTCCACATGTTCTTAAGAGTAAATCTAGAACCTCCATCTACACACACACAGGTTCAGAGAAACTCTCTGGCAGGCAAATGAACAGTCTATTAAGTATAAACTTTAAAAGTAAACTCCAAATCAGTCTTAAATGACATTCAAATATTTATGCATATAAATACTAATCACATCTACAGGCACCTCCTACCAGGCTTTTCAATATTTACTCTGGATATACAGAGAGTGCATTTAGTTTAATGTTGAATCATTGAAGTCACACTTGTCTCATTTATGGCTGTATTCTGAAACCATTTTGGTTACTGGACCATCTACATCAAAATCACCCGATCAGAGCCTGACCCACTGTGGGGTGCCTCCTGGAACTCCCCAGACCCAGACCCAAAACCTCACAGGTAATTCTTATGTATTTAAATGTGAACAATCACTGCTCTACCAGAAGGGCGTCTAAACCAGATGTTAAACTTTGCATTACAGACAATACACTACAATACACATTTTATGAGTCTTTGCATAAAATGAGAATAATGCACATTCACTTGGCACAAACAGACAAAAGCCAACTTTGACTTTTGTGTCTCTCGATGGCCATTTGGTAGCACTAGAAAGTTCTAAATTAAGGCCTCCCCAGTGGTGCAGCGGTTGAGCGCTGGGTTGCGAGGCTGCCCACAGCCTCTGCAGCGCCGGTTCGATCCCTGGCTGCTCCCCGGCCACTGGAGGAGGGTCCCACATGGCACACAGACCTCTCCTGCCGCCCGCTGCTCCCCTCAGCAGTGTGCTTCGGTCCTTCTGCCTGTTCTGCTCCCTGCTCTGGCGAATTCTCTCACCCTCCCGTGCTTCTGACTGTACCCAGTGCTTGTGTAAATAAATAAATAAATCTTTAAAAAAAAAAAAAAAAAAAACCCTCTTAAAAAAAAAAGTTCTCCTGAATTAAATCGGTAACTATTAATTCCCCTGCAGCAGCCATTATGTCATTCCTCCCAAATCTATTACTATTACTCTTCTGGTGCTTTAGGTAACAATTAGACCTGCTGCTGCACAATGTACAGTGAGGTAACAGGAATTACTGAGAAAAATATGAGTACTATTACCTACTACTGTTTAAAACCTAGTGGCCCCTCAAAGCTGAGGACATATACTGCCTCAAGCATTAGAGGATTGCTTTTAGTATTAAAAAAAAAAAAAGCTGATTACAAGAAGTAACTTCTAAAAATTTATTTGGGGATTCAGAAACATTTTTTTAAAGATTTATTCATGCATATAAGAACCAGGGTACAGGTCAGATGTGCGGGAGGGTGAGAGGATTCACCAGAGACAAAGCGGGGAACAGAACAGGCAAATGGACGAAAATACACTGCTGAGGGGAGCAGCGGTCGAGACAGGAGAGGCCTGCAGCGCCATGTGGGTTGCCCTGTGGCTGGTGGGGATCGAACCTGTGCTGCAGAGGCTGCGGACAGCTTCACAGTGCTGCGCTCAACCACCTGCGCCACCAAGGGAGGCCCGACTCAGAAACATTTAAACAAGGGAAGGTGCAGCAAAGACAAAAGTTCTTTCTGTCAGAATCAACAATAGCAAAAGAAAAAAAAAAAAAAAGGCTAACAGATGTATGAAAAGATGCCTGATTAAAAACAACTTTTTTTTCCTAAAGGCTGATAAAGAAGAAACCAGTATCTGACACCTGGCAAGCTTTAACTCATCCACCTTAAGTTCCACCCTCTGAAATTTTCAAGTTACCTTAACTCTATTGTAACACAGGTCTGTAAGTTGATTTCTGTTTAACATTAAACCACCTGCACTAAAAGCCCAAAAGAAGTCATACAAGGCCCCAATGAACCCTTCCTTCCTTCCTAATACAAAAGGGACAACGAAAGACACAAAAGAATGACCTGAAAACGAAGAAAACAACAAAACACAACAAGACAAGCGAGTGGCACTATTTATTACTTACAGATGAATTCAATCTTTTGAGCCTCCCAGCTCCCAGGGGAAGAACTAAAGTCCCACACGGCTCTCTAGCAACCCTTCTGGCTGGCTGAAGCAACACAGTAGATGCTTAAAAGGAAAGGATCAAGCAGGAAAGAGGATCTTCCCAGGGCAGAAAACGGCATCTTTCGATGAGGGAGAAAACAAATTGAGTCAAAGAGCAGAAACCTCAAAAAAAAAAAAAAAAAAAGGGGAAAAAAAAAAAAACCCAGAGAGGGGACAATAAGGAGGAAGGGGAAGTAGATTAAAAAAAAGGGGGGGAGGGGGCAAATGACTTGCATTACTCAAGTGAGCGTTAAGCGTTCGTGGTGGACTAAAGAGAAGTAGCGAGAAGGGGAAGGCGCCCGCCGGCGAGGCACGAGATGAGGAAAGGCAGAAGAAACCGAGACGGAGCTGATCTGGCTCGCGTGTTGTTCCCCCTCTTTCCGGGCGCCCACAGCGCCCAAGACCACCTCGGGTGCACGCAGCGCCCCTGCGGAGGGGGCTCGGGCAGCACCTCGCCCAGAGGGGCTCCCCGAAGCTGCCCTAACTCACCGCCTCCCAGCGCGCGCGGGGAGCGCGCTGCGCCGCCAGTGACACCCGCCGGCTCCGCTCTGCGCTCTCGCTCGCCGCTCCCGGTCTGCCGGGCCCGCGCGGCTCATCTTTCCAGAGAAATAATTCTCAGAGGGCGGCTCCCGAAAAAGGGGCGGCGGGAGAAAGGCACCCCGACCGGCCCCGCGGCGCGCACCCCAGCGCGGGTCTCCCCGGGGCTGGCGGCCCCTCCCTCCCGGGAGCGGCGACCGGCCGGCCGCATCCCTCGCCACCTCCGCGGCGGGCGGCCCCCGCCCCCGGCCCCCCTGACTCACGGAGCGCGCCCCGGCGGCTGCGGCCCCCCCGGGCCTCCCGCGCGAGCCCCGCGCAGGCACGACGCCTCCCCAGGGCGCCCCCGAGCCCCTCCCCGGGCGCCCGGGCGAGCGCGAGCCCAGGGCCGGGGCCCGGGAAGGAAGCGCCCCGACAGGGGAAACAGGGGGCGGGAGCCCCGGGGACGGCGCCGCGCGCGCGGACCCCACGCCCCGGGCGCCGGCGGCCCTCGGCGGACTGGGCCGGCCCCCGGCCGCTGCCGCCGCGGAGCCCTGAGGAAGACCAGCGGCGCGGCCGCCGCACTCACCGTGGCGCCGCCGCCGCGCTCCGCGCCCGCCGCCCCTCCGCAGCGCCGCGCGCGCCGCCGACCCCGCCGCTGCTCCCCGAGAGCAGCGCCCGCTCCAGCCGCGCGCCCCGCCGCCGCCTCGGCCAACGCCGCCGCCGCCGCCCGGTACCTCAGCCGCACAGCAGGCGCCTCGCTTCCGCTCCCGGCCGGTCCCGCGAGATCTCCCCGCGCGGCCCCGCCCCGCCCCGCCCCCGCGAGACTTCCCCGGCGGAAAGGCCCAGAGCGCAAGCGCCCCGCCCCGGCCGGGCCCGCAGGTAGCCCCGGGCCGGCGCCAGCGCGCATGCGTCAGGCCGCCCCCGGCAGCAGGTGGCAGCGGCGGGCTCCGCCCCCGGGGGCTGTAACCCGTTGGGTGCCGGGCCCGGCAAATGCCTGCTCGGGGTAACTGGGACCCACACCCTGAGCACTGTCCCTGCACCTGCCTCCAGACCCGGGCCGTGGGGCGGGGGAGCTCCCGGCCCCGCGCGAAGCGCCCCAATGAAGTGTTGCAGAATCCGGGCCCCGCCGCGGCGCTGCAGGAATCGGGGTCCGCGCCTGGCTGCGGGGATCGGAACCCGAGCCTGGCTGAGCCCGCGCCGGGTGGAGAAACTACCACAGCGAACGGAAAGCCTCGCCCTCACGGAATTCAGGGTCCAGCGGAGTGGAGAACAGTGGAAAATAATGCCATAAGGGCTGTTAGAATTATTTGGGAACCCCCGAGGAAACGAAAATAATGGGGGACGGGTCGCTTCTCTGCTTATCTCAGACAAGTCTCCGGGAGGAGGTGATGCGGGGACAGCTGAGGCGTTGGCGGTTGGGTAGGAGTTCGCCAGAGAGAGCAGGGTGAGGGCGCCCCAGAAAAGGGCACAGTACGAAGGGAGGGGGGCGTGATCCGTGCGGCTCTCTCAGGACGGGTGGGGAGAGTAGGGGGAATGGCTGTCTTCTTATTTTTCATTTCCAAAAGGTCTTTCCAGTTAAAGAGAACAGAAGGCATCTAATGGTAATGTGTTCTCTGGACGCTAAAAAAAAAAAAATAGCGTCGAGAGGAGACGAACCCAGTCTCTGCTTCTAACACCACGAGGCCATGGAAATAAGGAAATAAATCGTTCCCTCACCGAGGTTTTACTGAGCCTCAACCCAGAGCAAGGCACTCTGAAAGGCCAAATAGACCTGAAGTGACCTCTGCTTCCTGCAGTTGGGGGTCTAGAGCAAAAGCAGTTAGTCTCCAGTGCCATTGAGCTCCCAGAGCTGTTCTTGGCACCAAAGTATCAGAGAGGACTTGGTGCCTGAACTGCAGTGGGAAAGCAGAGAGCAGAGAGGGGTGGATCAGCCAATGCTTCAGATTGGCCAGAGATCAGGGGTGAGGGGGGTGTTGAGAGGTCAAGCCAAGATTCAAGGCTTAGGTTTCACTTTCAAGAGCTGTGCCACCTCTGAAGGTTTCTGAGATGTCTGATAGGAGATGCAAATAGCAAGAGAACTGTCTGCTTACACCTGTCGTGCACTGAAGTCACGGTGCCCATTTAAAGCATGGATATTATTCCCATTTTACAGCCTCAGAGACGGAGTCTTAGAGAAGTTAGTCACCGAAGGCAACCTAAATATAGCAGGCCCAAAATATGAACTCTATCTGGTTCTAAAACTCATATTGTTTCCCAGTATACTTTGTTCTGGAATAGTGGCCAGAGAAAAAATAGAAATGGAAGGGAAGGACTTGGCTGCTGAGCAGAGAGGAGGAGGAAGTGAGGCAAGAGTTGCCATTCTTTGCTTTGAGTGGGGAGAACAACGCAGCGATTCGTCAGTGAAGAGGAACAGCTGATGTGAACAGGGTGGGGAGCAGGGGCCCCGGGGAGAGGCGGCTTAAGGAGATGATGGTGTCCCACGTTCGGAAATGTTGAGTTCATTGTTCTGGAGACACTCAGGTGAAAATATCCAGTATGCTGTTGTAAAGCTCTGTGCCTTCCTTCATTCTCTCCACATCACCCAAGCAGCCACCTCCTAGATAGCAGAACAACCTTTCCCAGAGCTCGCAGCCTAAAGGGGAGACAGAGCTCTGAGGGTAGGACACCCACAGTGCTTGGGGAGCACACTGAAGGGCGCCTGACCTAGTCCAGGGTCAGTGAGGGCCAAGGAGTAAGGTTTAAACGCAGGCCCTGGTTGGCCTGAGCACAGAGGGTGTTCCAGGAGAGAGTCCAACATGTGCAAAGGCCAGACAGGAAGAAAGAGCCCAAGAACTTGGGGAATAGCTGGGAGAAGAATGTGGCGTGCAGGGAAAGCAAGTGAATGAACTTCACGCAGGGTCTTTTCAGCAATGCTCAAAACCAGGGACTCGATTGTATGCGACCTAGAAGCAGGAGTGAGCAAAGGGCAGGTTTCCATCTTCAAAACACACTAAGTCCTCCCTTAACATCCTTAAGAGGCTCTTGGAAGCTTCCAGTTAAAGCAAAACTATATTTAACCAAAGCAATTTGATCACAGGCTAATTGATATAAAGAGTCAAGTTCCTTTGGCATATTTCTGGCTATAAACATCTAAATAAAGGCCCCAAACACTTCTTAATGTTCAACAATCTCTTATATTCACTCATTTTCCCACTGGCTTTATTCCAGTTCAGGGTTTCCAGTGGCAGGAGGTGGCTCTCCTATAGCTCAGGGTCAAGGCTGGCACCCAGCCTGGACAGGATACCCTCCCATCCAGGGTGCATACCCCACACTCACTCCGATGGCCGAACCAATGAACCTCACATGTGAATCTTTGGGATGTGGGGTGGGGGAGATGGAATACCCCGAATCAATGCTTTTTTCCTCATCAGCATTACAGAAAACAAATGTTGAACGAAACTAGTTTATTTGAGAACCTGCTGTCCTTTGTCACTCTGGCTGCAGAGCAGAAAATTGATTAGAACTAAGATATTTATTATTTAGAAGACAATGTCTCAAGTCCTTTGCCTGACCCTTCTGGACCTGGTCCCTGCCTGCCAGTCTTGTCCTCTCAGTGTCCCCAGTCAACACACGTTGACCAGTGCAAGCCACTGTGGTTTCCAGCGGGCACTGCTATCTTTGGAGAGTCCCTATCTTTGCACATACAGTTTCCTCTGAGCAGCTGACTCTCCTTTCTCTATACTCCCTTCTCCAAAATTGCCACCGCACCTCCAGCCTCATGGCATTATTATCCAATTCCCCCCGCCCCCATCATCTAACAGCTCCCAGACAAACAGGACCCAGAACCACACTTTCTCCCATATAGTCCCAGCCCAGCATAGGCAGGGATGAATAAAGAGGCAGATGAAAACAAACCCCACTGACTAACGAGAAAGAGAGCTATTGCTGCTTCCCTGTGCAGCATGATATTTGACGCTAAGGAAGTAGGGAGACGGCAGAAGAGAGGAGAGGACTGAGAGAATAGGGGAAAGGAGGGAATTTCCTTTTAAAAGGCAGCCATGAACAAGCGGACTCTGACTCTGTGGCTGTAGAAAGAAATACACAGGAACCCGATTTGGAAGGGAACATTTATAAGTAAAAATAATTGTATTGTCAATGATGCAAGTGTGGGCAACCTTAAAAAAAAATCTTCCACATTTGCTACTTTGTCTTTTCAATAAAATATTCTCTCCCACAGATGCAAGATGCCCAGGACCATTCCAGGCAGAGAAAAAAAAGCGCGCTGGAGGCAGTAGGGTTTTGAATGGGCATGGCTAATGTGAAACAGTGACTAGACAGCAATGTAAGAGCAAATTGGGAAGTAAAAGTCACAGCTGGCATAAAAATTTGTTGTAACATCGGGCCTCCCTGGTGGCGCAAGGGGTTAAGATGCAACCTATGAAGATGTCCGCAGCCTCAGCAGCACGAGTTCCATCCCCGGCCAGGGAGCAACCCACATGGCGCAGCAGACCTCTCCTGTCTCCCCGCTGCTCCCCTCAGCAGTGGATTTCAGTCAATCCACCTGTTCTGCTCCCCATTCTGTCTCTGGTGAATCCTCTCTCTCTCTCTCTCTCTCTCTCTCTCTCTCTCTCTCTCACACACACACACACACACACACACACACACACACACACACACACACCCTGCAACCCTGCATCTCTGGCCTATACCCCAGCTCTTGTATGCATAAAATAAATCTTTAAAAAAAAATGTTATAACATAGAAGTAAACTTGCTAATAATAAACTGGCCGCAGCAGTCATTTCAGATTCACAAACTAATCACCAAAAAGTCTCCCTTTCCTTTTTTTTCAGCCTCCCTTTTTGGTTGGGGTTGCGGAGTTTTTTTGGTCGTCGGAAAGGGCGTCTGCCTTTCCCTTCTGTGAGCTCTGATGGTGCCACCTACCGGTCGGAACTGGAAGTGCCCTGGCATTTACAGAACCTTGAAAGTCTGGGAAACTGGGGGAACTGTTGATCCCTTTCCCTTAGGAAGGGCCTCGCATAAAGGGTTAAGGCGCAGCACGATGAAGCTATTGGCAGCCCTTGCAGCACCTAGCTCGATCCCCAGCCAGGGAGCTGACCCACATGGTGCGCAGACCTCTCCTGTCCCGCCTGCTGCTCCCCTCAGCTGTGTAGTTCAGTCAATATGCTTGTTCTGCTCCCCACTCTCTGTCTCTGGTGAATCCCCTCGGCCACCCCGCACCTCTGGTCTGTACCTCAGCTCTTGTATACATAAATAAATAAATCTTAAAAAAAAAAAAAAGGAAAGGGTCTCAAGACCATCTCAGGGGTGTCCTCTGAGCCCACATTTCCAATTCACTCCCACCCGCTCCACTGATCTTGGAATTCCCTTTGCTCAGGTTGTGAGCCAACTTCTCGGGCTTTGAGGGGTGCAGCTGATGGGGACACCAGGTCCTGTGACTTCCCCCCACCCCCATTCCACATCTTGACTGTGTTTCCATCACCCGACCTATTCCACACCATCCTGGGGGGCTGGAGGGTAGGCAAAGGGGTTGCTCTGTCCTGCTCAATGATCATTCTGCTCCCTTCCAATTCATTGTCTACTCAGAGCAGATGTTCTAAAACACACATGTGATCACGAGGTCACAGATAATATCGAAAGTCCTTAGCTTTCCCTCTGGCCTTTTGTGGCTGGCCTTACTGACATGTCCAGCCCCAAGACTCAACCACCTCCCTGTGACCTCCTGTTCTCCCCTCTTCCAAACAATATGCAATTTCTTGAGTAACTCTATATCACTAGTCCTTTGAGTTAGAATGCTTCCTCTTTCTGCCCTCCCCACTGTCACCTGGTTCCTGTCCATCCTTCAACACTCAAGTGGCACCTCCACCAGGAAGCCTCCCCTGATCCTCTGGTCCCTCTAAAGTGTTCTCCCTGCAGCCCTGGCATGCACCTTCCTCACTGTTTTCATGAGCCCATATGTTGCCCATCCACGTACTTGTCTTACTCCCCTTTAGATCTTGAACTCCTCAAAAACCGGGATCGTGTCTTATTTTCCTTGTTCTCCACATCTAACCTTATGACTGGCAGGAGTACACCCTTGGATGACAGGCTACGGCATATAGGAGGATAGAAGGAGCACTGAAAAAAGGCAAATGGAATTAACCTCTTGAGTGTTTCCTTGATTCATTGCACGTGCAGTGTTTGTTGTTCTGTGGCATCTGCTTCGCCCAATCTGTGACCCTGAGCACCAAGCAGGCCAACAAGGGCCTGCTTGAGGTGATGCAGGCCTGCTGGGCTCTGGAGAATGGCATGGGCATGGATGAGGATGGGGCAATGACAAGGGCAAGATGCTGCAATTCGTGCTGCCAGTGACCACACACATGCAGTGGGAGGTTATCAAAGCCTGTGGCTTCGGCTGTGACAGTGTCCTTAAGTTTGCCCGCTGGGTCAAGTGCAACCAAGCTCAGGATGCTGAGGTCAACAACTGCCAGGCAAGCTCAATGTGCTGTTCCTTCGGCCCCTGACACTGCCGCACCCCTGGCTGGAGAGAAAGGAGATGCAGGAGGTGGATGTGGTGGGAAACACTAATGCTCCCTCTTCGTCTTCAGTGATCAGCAAGTGACATCAGTGCCAAGGACCTTATGCTGAAAGGTGGGGACCTCCATTGTCCCTACGCCTTGTCGGTTACAGCAAAACAACCAGTGATCATTCTGTCATTTCATTCCTACCTGTCTCTTTCCTTCTATTCTTTCATCCCTTGTTCTTCTTCCCTCTTTGGCCAGTGCCAGAGTCCAATTTATCAGAGAGTACTCATTCACTCCACTAAGTGTTAGTGAGCACTGGTACAAGGTTTGCAACTAGGGACAATGGTGAATAGGTAGAAAAGGGATGTTTAGCAAGTCGGTCTCCCTGAGAACTTTATGAAACTGGCAGCACTGGATGAAACTAGGAGCACTGGATGAAACTAAGGGAGTCCCAGGAGAGAGATGATTTGGAGATTGGGAGTCCAAGAAGGCTTCATGGAGGAGGTGGTCTCTGAGTTGTCTTGACGTATAGCTGGCATTCTAATAGTAGAGCCAGATGGAGGAAGCCCCTCTAGACCAGACAGCTGGTGTTTTATATGGAGAAAAGGGCTAACAATTCTTGTCTAATGCAGTAGTTCTCACATTTTATTTATTTATTTTTTTAAAGATTTATTTATTTATTTATTTATACAAGCATTGGGTACAGTCAGAAGCGGGGGAGGGTGAGAGAATTCACCAGAGCCAGAGCGGGGAGCAGAGCAGGCAGAAGGACCGAAGTGCACTGCTGAGGGGAGCAGCGGGTGGCAGGAGAGGTCTGCGCGCTATGTGGGACCCTCCTCTGGTGGCCGGGAAGCAGCTGGGGATTGAACCGATGCTGCAGAGGCTGCGGGCAGCTTCGCAACCCAGCGCTCAACCGCTGCGCCACCTGGGAGGCCCAGTTCTCACATTTTAATCCACAAGTGTAAAGGCAGGACTGGACACGGTGCAGGTTTTCTGATCCCATGCAGACCGGGTAAAGGAGGAGTCAGAGTCCTCAGTAGTTTTGCAGGTTTTTTATTTGGGGTTCACCAGACATATGGCAGGCAGGGGTGCTGGCTGGGGTCTGGGAGACTGGCAGGCCTCCCAGCCCCCAGCAAGTCTTCACTCTATCTGGGCTCTCTAGCGTTCGTTCTGCTGCTTCTCGGCTTCTCTTTCGGCTTCTCTTTCGGCTTCTGCTGCTGCTGCTGCTGCTGCTGCTGCTGCTGGCATCCCCCCGTGACGCCGCCCTTAAAAAGCACAGTCTTAGCTCAGCTGAATCCCATCTACCTATGTCCACACCCTATTCCAGGTGCCCGCCATCAGGCATGCATTCAGGACAAGGATCCATCATCTATCCTGATGGCGGAAGGGCAGAAAAGCCTGACATTTTCTTTACCCTACAACAAGTGAACCATCTGGGCATCTGTTTAAAATTCAACTTCTGGCATGCCAAAGCCATTGGGCCTGGGAAGGGCAGAGATATATGCACTTTAAGTAAGCAACTACAGGTAATCCCCAGGCTGGCCCTCTTGGGGCCAAAATTTGAGAGACAATATTACTGAGTAATTGTGTCTGGGAATTCTGGGGTCTTCCTAACATGTCCACACCCTCTATTACAGGAATCAGAATGTGAATTGCAAAGGGCAGGGCAGAGTTTGGGGGGCGGTTTGTTCCCCTGAGATCTGCTGCCCTCAGCTGAGACTTGCCGGGAAAGCCTGTTGGTGTGGTCAGGTGTGGGGGTAGGGGGCTGGCACTTCTCAGCAGCAGAGTGTAAATAAATAAAAACATAAAACCCCTGATAAGCAAATGGACTCTGGTCCTGCCAGCTCTCTGCAGCAATAATGTCAGGGTTCAGTCCGGAGGAGGCTGGCCCTTCTCTAGTCTTTCTGTCTTTGTCCATATCGCTCTTTGATTAGAACACAGGCTGCTCATTAAGGCAATGAAGTCAATTCCAACTGGACTGTGAGCTAAAATGCAAGTGATCTATCCAAAGCATGGAAATTTCCTGAATGTTCCTACATGGAAAAGAAAGAAGCATTAGCCACTTAATACTAGCAAGTTTCTTTATTATGGGTTGTATTATACAATTCTTAAAAACAACGTTCTACAGGAGACTCTCCCTTTTTTTTTCCATTCACATTGCCCATTTTTTCAAATGCATCTGAACCTCTGATGTCATGACTTTTTTTTACTTTTTACAAACTGAGTCTGCATTACACAAGTATGACATCTTTTATCTTCCATAAAAGATAAAAATATTATATTTACGTCTAGTTGGCAGCTTTTGAGTCCTTATGTGGGGCCAGCAAAAGGGTTTTATACATATTAACTTACTTAGCTTGCACAATAACCGTATACAATTGTTATGACGACTTTGCCTGTTTTATGGTGGGGGATTGAGTGTTTCCAGATGGAGGGGGCCCTCAGCTCTGTCCAGTGTTAGTCAAGAACATGGGTGAGGCTGTGAGTCGACTATTGAATTTGGAGAGATGGAAATTCTTGGTGCTAGTAACAGGGTGAGTCTGATTGGAGGGGGTAAAAGAAAAATGGGGGAGAAAGTAAAGGGGTGAAGGATGGAAGTGCAAATGGCAAGTGCAGGCAACTAATGGTTTTTCTTATTTTTTATTTTTTTTAATATTTAAAAAGCAGGTTTATCAGGAAAAGGGTTAGAAAAGTAAGGTACACTTATATAGACACAAGCGGGCAGGAAGAGCTGCCCCAGAAGGGACAGGTTTGCTAACAGAGCCTGCATGGTTGCAGGCGGGCAGCCTTGACAGGTCATGGGCAGGCAGGAAGGCTGCTGCCCTATAGAGGGAGAGAGTAGGTGAAAAGAGGCACCTGCATAGTTACAGGTGGGTGGTGGGAGTGTTGCTGTAAGGGTTTTTTTTTTTTTTTTAAAGATTTATTTATTTATTTATGTATAAAAGATCTGGGGTGCAGACCAGAGATGTGCAGGGTGGGGGTGATTCACCACAGAGTGGGGAACAGAACAAGTGGATTGACTGAAATACACTGCTGAGGAGAGCAGCGGGTGTCAGGAGAGGTCTGCTGTGCCATGTGGGTAGCTCCCTAGGTGGGACTCAAACTCGTGCTGCAGAGGCTGCCAATAGCTTCATAGTGCAGCGTCTTAACCCCTTGCACCATCAGGGAGGCCCAAACTCTAAGAGTTTTGCCAAGAAGCAGAACACAGCCGAGACTGGGCTTGGAAGGAGGGAGGAAAGGATTTTAAGTATAGGGCCTATTGGGACGTGCTTTGCATGATGAAGGGAATTATGTACTTAAGAAGGAAATTTTTATGATATAGGAGAGAGAGGAGGGAATGGAGTCTCAAAGTCCTGGCTAGTGACCCGTTTACAAGGACACACAGTGGCACAGATTACAGATATAGGTTGGTAGATGGCAGGCATGGGGAGGAACAGTCTAGATTGATGGCTTCTATTTCTCTCCATTAAATGAGAGAGGGCATCGTGGATGGGGAGAATCAATGTGGTGGAAATGACTACTCTCCCAAAAACAATATATAAATCTGGCACACTCCCAATAAAATACCAACAATATTCTTCTAAGAAATTGAACTAAAAGTATTAAATTCACACAGAACCATAAAAGACCAGAATAGCAATAGAAATCCTGAGAAAAAAGGAGAGAAATGGAGGCATCATGTCACTTAATTTTAAGCTATACTATAAAGCAACAAACATAATTAAATTTATATAGTATTGGAATAAAAATGGAATGAAATCAAAAGTCCAGAAATAAATCTAAGCATAGATCAATACTTAAATCACAACAAGGAGCCACAACCACAATTTGGAGCAAAGGAGAGTGTCTTTAACAAATGGTACAAATGGTACAGGGCCTCTCTGGTGGTGCAAGGGGTTAAGCCCGGCACTGTGAGGCTGTCCGCAGCCTCTGCAGCACAAGTTCAATCCCCTGCCAGCCAGGGTGTAACCCACATGGAGCAGCAGACCTCTCCTGTCTCGCTCGCTGCTCCCCTCAGCAGTGCATTTCAGTCAGTCTGCCTGTTCTGCTCCCCACTCTCTCTGGTGAATCCTCTCACCCCCTGTACCTCTGGCCTGCACTCCAGGCACCCAGACACACCGTTGGTGGGGTGTCAACTGGTGCTGCCATTTTGGAAAATACTGTATGACTCAGTCATCCCACTTGCGGGCGTCAATCCAAGGAACATGAAACCATCAATTAAAAAAATTATATGCTCCACTATGTTTATTGTCACCCAATTTATTGATACAACGGCCAGGGAAACTGAGTGCCCGCTGAAAGAGAACTGGATCTACCCATGAGGAGAGAGGAGATGTTGCATTTATACCAAAGTAGAGGGACTTATGTGCAGTAAACCACGTCAGAGTGACAAAGACAGATTTTGGACAGTCAAATAGCAGATGATTTGACAAAAGCAAAATATGTATAAAAACGAGCGGATGCTAACAAACTGAGGAAGTGAGATGGGGGGGGGGTCAGTCTCCCCAAGTGGGTCAGATGGACTTTTCACAGTAGGTCCAGCGTAGCCTCTTGTCATCTTGGTTTGGGAACTGAGAACAGTGGAGGCCCTGGGCGATCTGTTCCCATTACTTACAGAATGTAGGTTGTTTGGGGTTGAGAGCAGTGAGGGCCCCTGAGGGCTGGGGGAGATTCTGTTCCTGCCTAAATTCTTCACCCTTCCCTAGTTAAAGAAGATAGCATCATATCCTAAGCCCTCAACATCTGCCCTAATGGAAGAAGCAATAGCTGCCTTCCCTTTTATGACCCAGAAGAATGTCGTTTGGGGGTGTCACCCAGTTGTAAGTTTATCAGTAAACACTCCTCTCTAGCTGAGAATCTCATTTTTACTCTCAGAGTCAGCGTGAGGTCACTCCCTCCTTGTCTGTCATGTGAAGTCTCCCTCTCTCCTTCCTTGTCCCCAATCCCAGAATGAAGGATAAATAAATATTCCTGGTCTGCTCTTTTAGTCTTTAGAATTTACAACCATGAAATTCTCCATATTGATTAAATTGATTGCTTTTCCCTTGCTAACCCACCTGATGCCATTTTGAACGAGCTCTAGAGGAACCCAGAGGGATATGGGATGATTTCTTTGGCACCATTTTTTTTTTTTTAAACTTTTATGGTTTTGTAGGGTAAAGAAAATGTCAGGCTTTTCTGCCCTCCCGCCATCAGGATAGATGATGGATCCTTGCGGTCCTGAATGCATGCCTGATGGCGGCACCTGGAGCAGGGTGTGGGCAGAGGTAGATGGGATTCACCTGGGCTGAGAATGGGCTTTTAAGGGTGGTGTCACGGGGATGCCAGCAGCAGCAGCAGAAGCCAAGAAGCCGCAGAACGAACAGAAGAGCAGAGAAGCAGAGAGAACGCCAGAGAGCCCAGATAGAGTGAGGATTTGCTGGGGCCTGGGAGGCCTGCCAGCCTCCTGGCCCTCCAGCACCCCTGCCTGCCATATGCCTGGTAAACCCCAATAAAAACCTGCAAAACCACTGAGGAGTCTGACTCTTCCTTTACCCGGTCTGCATGGGATCAGAGAACCTGCACTGTGTCTATCCTGCCCTTTACAGGCTTTTATTTATTTATTTTTTTAAATTTATTTATTTATTTATACAAGCACTGGGTACAGTCAGAAGCGCGGGAGGGTGAGAGAATTCACCAGAGCCAGAGCGGGGAGCAGAGCAGGCAGAAGGACCGAAGGACACTGCTGAGGGGAGCAGCGGGCGGCAGGAGAGGTCTGCGCGCCACGTGGGACCCTCCTCCGGTGGCCGGGGAGCAGCCCGGGATCGAACCGGCGCTGCAGAGGCTGCGGGCAGCTTCGCAAGAATTTTCTGAGGTTAAGAGGGAGTGGGGAGGGAGAAAGAGTCAAAGGGATATAAAGAATGGCGGGAGGGAGGGGGCTCATTTTCTCTACATATAAAATAGTGTAATAATATTAACTAGGTAGTAAGATCAAATTGAGGAGTAAATGAGAGAATTAAAAAACAAGAAAAAGAAAGATTAGATAGATGACTAGGTGATGGATGGATGGGTGGATGGATGGGTGGGTGGGTGGGTGGATGGATAAGATAGTGTGATAATTTAAGAAAAAGTGAGGTCAGCAACTGAAATGGAGAAGGGGGAGGGGGAAGAACGTTTGTTTCAATCAGAAGGATGAGGTATGAGCCTAAACTTTTGGATCTTGGGGCGTGTAGGGTAAGGAAAATTGTCAGGCTTTTCTGCCCTCCCGCCATCAGGATAGATGATGGATCCTTGCGGTCCTGAATGCATGCCTGATGGCGGCACATGGAGCAGGGTGTGGGCAGAGGTAGATGGGATTCACCTGGGCTGAGACTGGGCTTTTAAGGGCGGCGTCACGGGGACCCCAGAGTGAAGACCTGCTGGGGGCTGGGAGGCCTGGCAGCCTACCGGCCCCCCAGCGCCCCTGCCTGCTGTGTACCTGGTAATCCCAATAAAAACCTGCAAAACCACTGAGGACTCTGACTCCTCCTTTACCCGGTCTGCTGGATCTTAGAAAACCTGCTCCATGTCCATTCCTGACCCTACAGCGGGGTTCAAACACCTGCAAGTGCTGCTCGGTCTGACTCACATTTGGGAATGTAAATTTAAAAGAGGGCACTCAGCTGGTTCTATGTTTTTAACCAGTCACCTGGTTAAAAGTCATCTACCGAGTGGCAGACCCAGAGCAAGGAAAGGACTGGTCTAGCCTGGTTGGCATCTCCGGGAGGTGGGGAGAGGGCCTTGAGGGGCAAGTGAGACCCTAGAAAGAGTGACAGGCATTGAGTCTAAGCCAGACTCGGGGGAGCTAGTGTTTGAGTAGGAGGGGGTTTCGGTTTAGGAAGAAGAAACTTTTGGAGATGGACGGTGGGGGTGGCTGCACAGCCATGTAAGGTACTTAATGCCACTGAATGCACTTTAAAGTGGTCAAAAAGTAAGCATCACATGATGTGTATGTCTTCAACAAATGTCCCAAATGAATATTTTAAAAAAACAAACCTGAGGGCCTCCCCGGTGGCGCAGCGGTTGAGCGCTGGGTTGCGAAGCTGCCTGCAGCCTCTGCAGCCGGTTCGATCCCCGGCTGCTCCCCGGCCACGGGAGGAGGGTCCCACATGGCGCGCAGACCTCTCCTGCCACCCGCTGCTCCCCTCAGCAGTGTACTTCGGTCCTTCTGCCTGCTCTGCTCCCCGCTCTGGCTCTGGTGAATTCTCTCACCCTCCCGCGCTTCTGACTGTACCCAGTGCATGTATAAACCAAACAAACAAATAATAAATAAATAAATAAATAAGACATGCCTCTAGAAAATTAAAAAAAAAAAAAAAAAAAAAACAAACCTGAAACCTGGCCCCATCCCAGATACAGTAAAATCCCTGGGGCTGCATCCCAGACACAAGTATTTTCGTAGACTATGGAATAGCTGGATTAACATGTTTTCTTTCATTCATTCATTCATTTCAATGCCTACTGGATGATCACTAGGATCCTGGTACTTGGGGTGCGATGGTGAATTTTTTAAAAAAGATTTATTTATGCATACAAGAGCTGGGGTACAGGCCAGAGATGCAAGGGGGTGAGAGGATTCACCAGAGACAGAGCGGGGAACAGAACAGGCAGACTGACTGAAATACACTGCTGAGGGGAGCAGCGGGGAGACTGGAGAGGTCTGCTGCGCCATGTGGGTTCCTCGCTGGCCGGCCGGAGATTGAACTCGTGCTGCAGAGGCTGCGGATGCTTCATAGTGTGGTGCTTAACCCCTTGCCCCGCCAGGGAGGCCCTGCGATGGTGAATTTAAGGGAACAGAATTCCTGTTTTCAAAGAGCTCGCAATCTTGTGAAAGGAGGACAAAACAAACTAGTAAAAGAAATAAGCATCTAACTGAAACTTCAGGAGCCTGTCTGAGCTGTGCAAGTGAGAGTGGATTTGGATGGGTGTGGTGGATGGACAGAGGGCTGCTGGATGGACAGACGAGATCTGCTCTGCGGGGAGAGGCTGCGGTTGTAGTGATGGAGCATGGAGACTTGATTGGGTGTTGTTGCTGGCCTGGAAGGGACAGGGGGGTGAGAACGAGATTAAAGATTGATGCCCAAGTTTCCAAACTTGAGGACTGCAGGTCCAACTAGGAGACACAGTGATGTAAAAGTAGGATTGCAAAGATGGTTCTGGTGCCAGCCTTCCCGCTAAATGACTGTGCAATCTCTGACACGTTATATCACCTGCTTGTGATTTATTTTCCTGGCTGGGAAAAATGAGGTCAATTCTGCATCTCAAAATTGAGTTGTCGTGAAAATGAAGCAAAATAAGAGAAGGCATAGTAAAAATGTTGCAAAATCTTTCTTAATCCTAACCTTTCAGACATCCCCATCTGTTTCCCTTTTCTTTGTGGGAACAATCCTCTATGGACCGATTTCTATCGTTATTAAAAACTTAGCAAGCCCCTGCTTTTTAGGTGTCTCTCGAGGACATCTACTTCAAATCACCCACTGATCGCAAACAGTTGGTAGATAATCACTAGTATTTCTCTTGTAAAGTCCTAAGAGAGGAAACACCTAACCACCATCCTGGCAGAGAGGAGCTCATTTCAAATTCAGGGCGTTCAGTGTCAAGGTCAGGAGATGGGGCACATCCAGTCACACCTGGGTCTTTGAGTTTGCCGCACACGCCTCCTTCATGGTTTTTATTAGCCGTGGAATAGCCGCAACGTGCTCCTGATGTCTAGCCTCCTTCATGGCCAGCCTCAAGGCGCTTAGGGAGTGAAATATCCAAGAGGCTTCTGTTGTGACAGGCGTCGGACCTTTCTGGGGGATTCTTACAGAGGCTGCAGAATCAGGCAGCTCCGCTTGGCTGCCAGTAGAGGTCACGCCATACGCAAGCACGTTCTCAGAAGCTGCTGAATGCCCTGGAAATGAGCGCTGTCCCTTGGCAGCCCAGTGCTCTCCTGAGTGGCAGGACATGTCCTTTGCCAGGTCCTAAGAGCGTGGAGGAAATACCCAGTGGCAGCCTGGGCAATGGAAATCTTTCTTTCCAGAAACCAAAACAGAAATTGGGATCGAACAAGACTCTCCTCTCCCTTACCCCTGAGTCCTTAACCACACTTTGTGGTCACCAAAGAACAAAAGTAATGTCTTCTTATTTATTTAATAACCCCCAAAGCTGCATTGCCGCTGCCCTCCTGAAATGCGTTCCATCTGTGCACAACTATTTTTTGGGTTTTCTGACCCAAGGACAGAGCGTCATGGAATTTATTGCCTTCCCTTCTCAAACTTTTTCAGATTTAGATTGTTCTGGGGGCCTCCCTTCTGGCAAGGATCCTCAATGTCTGAACATCTCGTCTTAGGGACTAAGTGAAATAATACAGCTAGTGTGTTGAAGCCAGAACCTGGGCCTTAGTAAGCGCTGAAGAAATGTCTGCTGCTATTATTGTGGTGTCTGGACCAAGATATTGAGATAATTTGAAGTCAGGCCTGAGAGGAACCAGACTGATTGCAGGGGTGCAGTGCCAGCAGAAGGCCCCTCCCCGGGAACGAGTTGTCCCCCAGCAACCTGGCCCAGGAGGAGATGATTTTGGAGGCCCAAAGAGAACCAGTAATTTTGGTGTTAACAGATGCCATTCTCTGGCTGTACTTTTTATGACAATATAGTTAAGGGTTTTCACTGGCAGTGAAAATAAAGTCAGCTCCATTACGCCTTTAGCCCTTCTTGTTATCAGCATACCGCGTGTTGGACTGCCTGTTCTGGGGACGGGCTTGGCCGTGGGGCCCTGTCCCGACACTTGGCACCATTCCTCTCATCTAACTAAGCTTCAGAGTCCTTAGACCTAATAACTGTGGTGTGGTGAGTCACTGATGGACATTTTCTTGCTTTCTTGAGGCTCATTTTATTTGAAAATAGGACGGGATTGCATGTAGATCTACCTAAGCAATTCTTTTTTTTTTTAATGATTTTTAATTTTTAAAAAAGATTTATTTATTTATTTATACAAGCACTGTGTACAGTCAGAAGCACGGGAGGGTGAGCGAATTCACCAGAGCCAGACTGGGAACAGAACAGGCAGACTGACGAAGTACACTGCTGAGGGGAGCAGCGGGAGCAGAAGAGGTCTGCGCGCCATGTGGGACCCTCGCCCTGTGGCCGGGGATCGAACTGGCACTATAGAGGTTGCGGGAAGCTTCGCGCTCAACCGCTGTGCACCACCAGGGAGGCCCTACCTAAGCAATTCTAATGCTTTTCCTGCTCCTCCTCCTGCCCCCCCTGCTCTCACTCCTCCTGCCCTCCCTCCCCCTTTCTTTCTCTCCCTCCGCCTGCTCTTTCTCCCCCTTCTCCCCCTTCTTTGTCTAGCTCAGGGTTTTATGAGACTTTACCCAGTCACAAGCCTGGCAAAGTTCTACCAATGTGATCTCTGTTCTGCTCTGAGCTCCAAAGAAATAAAACAACCTGCTTCAGAGTCTTGCCAGCAGCCTTTCTGGGCTAGGAATCAACCCCATTCTTGTGTCCTTGGCCCTGCTCAAGAAACCAGCTCCCCGTCCTCTCCCAAATGAACACTAGCTCTTGGGCTCTCAGGAAAGTAAGTTTCTACAAGTGTCAACATGCGCTAAGATCAGTGTAAATGCAGAAGTGCCCGGAGACCAGGCGGGAGGTCTTTACCCACTCAACCTGATGACTAGAAGCAGCAGGTGGGGAAATCTTTTCCTTTACATAGCTGTGCTCATCCACACACATGGGCTGCAGGTGTGAGCCAGGCAGGCAGCTCCTGGCGCCGGTGGGAGGCAGAGGAAGTGACCCCTGAGAGCGCGAGATGCCAGGACAGGGGGCCTTCCTGATTCCTTCACAGGGAAAGCTTGGAGGCCCCTAAAGAACATAGACCTGAACCACGGAGTACAGGGTGGGGTACAGTGGGTGGGGGGCGCGGGACTTGAAGTTGAATGGGAATGGGAGATGAAAGTACTCGGCTGGGCTGTCCTTCAGCATTAAAGGGACAAAGGCTAATAAGTGTCTTCAACACATGGGAGATGATCCCCACCATTTCTCTCAATCACTGGGTACCGACCCTGGCTTCGGGAATCAGATTAGAGCCAAGTGGGAACTTTCTGACACAGTGGGGAGTTTTTGACAAAGTTAAGCACTGGGCTCATTACTGAGCTTCCAGAATCTCTTTCAACTGGGGCCTCTAATGCTGTGCTTGACGGCTGATTAGGGGCAAGAGCCTGAGCTCTCGGACCTCTCTCC
Organism: Talpa europaea; assembly: GCF_964194135.1. Taxonomy (NCBI): domain Eukaryota; kingdom Metazoa; phylum Chordata; class Mammalia; order Eulipotyphla; family Talpidae; genus Talpa; species Talpa europaea. The sequence goes on from NC_140074.1 coordinate 133,264,114, forward strand.
CTACACACAGTTACCGTGTTAACAGCATGGCAGCAAGCGTCCTATTTATCCAAGAAACAGGTGCATCTTAGGACTTGAGCAGGTTTAAGTCACCAAGTCAGTTCTGCAGGAATAGAAGGGCCACGCATTTTGCAGACCAAAAGGGGGACTCCAGCAGGCCCTGGGGAGAATGCAGGGAGGGATCTGGGCACATCTCACATGGCTTCTGACCATTACCTCCTCTAACCTGTCCTTTGCACCCTCCAGCAGCTGAAGGCAAAGCGGTACTTGTGACCCCAAGTACCTCTGTCCAGAAGGGAAGCAGAGGACTGAAGCGCTAGTGGAATGTTGGCAATGTGGGCTTGGCAGAGGGTATGTCGGGAATGAATTCACAGTCCAGAGCTCCCATCTCCCCGCATGGCTTTGCGGGGCTGCGAAGCCTGCGTCTGAATCATACTGCTTCTTCTGAGCCCCTGTGTCTTATTATAGCTAGAAAGACTTCTGTCTGGCCCAGACTGCAGAGAACTAAATATACCCTCAAAATGCTCCCTAAACTGGGGTCCAACAGGCCTACACAGACAGCTGTCTTTATTATCAAACTGTTCTGCCTAATATTTGGCAAAGCATCCCCTCACAGGGCTCTGTTTAAAACCAATTTTCTGCAAAAGTAATTTTTCAATAATGGAAATTTCTGGAAGAATACTCAGGAAATATGTGTATTTGTTGCTACAGGGGAGCAAGGAGGTAGGGACGGGGTGGGAAGGAGAGCTGGGTTTTGCTGTATACAACCTCTTTGTATCTTTTGAATTATCCATATGTGTTCTCTACTCCCAAATAAATATGGTAATTTTTCAGACATAAGGTTCGTAAAATTCTGTGTGGAATTTAATTTAGCATCTTTTCTTCCAATTTAGGTTTATGTCCCTTATGTTGTTCAGTTCCTCATTTCAAAGTAATCCCAATAACCACAACTACCTTTTACTGACCAGTTACTTACATAACTGACCAGGTTATATACGACTGACTCAAAGGCATCTCTCTTTTAAAAAAAAAAAAAGATTTATTTTATTTATTTATGCATACAAGAACTGGGGTGTAGGCCACAGGTGCAGGAGGGGGTTGGGGGGAGGTGAGAGGATTCACCAGAGACAGAGTGGGGAGCAGAACAGGTGGATCTACTGAAAAACACTGCTGAGGGGAGCAGTGGGGAGACAGGAGAGGTCTGCTGCGCCATGTGGGTGGCTTCCTGGCAGGGGATTGAACTTGTGCTGCAGTGGCTGGCAATAGCTTGATAGGGTTGAGACTTAACCCCTGGTGCCATCAGGGAGGCCCCTCAAAGGTGTCCCTTAATGTCCTATCTCTTAATGTCCTATTATGAACTCGCTTAACATACACCAGAGGACAGATTGTCCTTGCCGAATTCTACAGAGGAGAGAGCGCTTCTAGCCAGGAGGTGTCAGGTCTGGAATTCAGGCTTGGTCTCTCTGGCCCCTGGTTACTGCCTCAGGGGCCCTAAGCACCTGAAGGGTCAACTGCAACAGGGCTATTAGGAATTTCCTTGCAGATTCCTTTATCAACCAGCCCTGGAAAGGCACAAAAGTGACACGTCATCTCGAATGCCTGTTCTCCATCTGGGAACAGAGCTAGGTTTTCTGAGTGTGATTTTTCACCCCAGGGACACAATCATTCTGTAGCGTGACCGCCTACCTGGCTTACCAAAGTTGAAGGCCTCTGATCCCCCACAACCATATGTTCCCTTAAGGAAACATAGTGTAAGCAGAATCCTGATGAAAATGGGGGCCCTTTTGGTTTGTGTTAGAAATACCCCCCAACAGACACATCAGCCCTATTTCTGGTTGAAGGGGCAAAGCTCTCCAGCTCAGAGCCAAGCTGGGATACTCTCAGAGACCCCAGGAGAGGATCGGCCCCTGCATTGCTGGTCGTTTCTATGGACACAAGAAGAAAGGACAGGATCACAATGAAAAATAACTAAGCAGCTGGCAATTTGAGCCAAATCTGTGGAAGCCCAGGTGGAGTAACAGCTGATAATAAACCTCAAGTTTGCACCAAGTCCCCCATCATCTAAAGATAGAAATGGGGTTTCATAAACAGTCACCCATTATTCCACCTTTTTTGTCATGAAAGTCAAGGCAAGGATCTTGTCAGTCTTTATCTTTTTTTAAAAAAGATATATTTATTTATGTATACAAGGTCTTGGGTACAGGACAGAGGTGTGGAGGGGTGAGAGGATTCACCAGAGACAGAGTGGGGAACAGAACAGGCAGACTTACTGAAATACACTGCTGAGGGGAGCAGCGGGCAAGTCAGGAGAGGTCTGCAGCACCCTGAGGGTAGCTCCCTGCCTGGGAATCAAACTCATGCTGCAGCGGCTGCGGACAGCTTCATAGGTTGTGTCTTAACCCCTTGCGCCACCAGGGAGGACCTCTTTTTTTTTTTTTTTTTAAGATTTATTTGTGCGTAGAAGAACTAGGGTACGAGCCAGAGGTGTGGGGGATGAGAGGATTCCCCAGAGACAGAGTGGGGAACAGAACAGGCAGCTTGACTGAAATCCACTGCTGAGGGGAGCAGTGGGGAGACAGGAGAGGTCTCCTGCACCATGTGGGTTGCTCTGCAGTCAGCGGGGATCAAACCGGCACTGCAGAGGCTGCGGACAGCTTCACAGCGCTATGCTCAAATACCAGCGCCACCAGGGAGGCCCTTGGCCATTGTCTTTAAATAAACCTGCAGATAGCTTATTCAGCCTCAGCCTTGTGAGGACCCAAAGGCAAGGTGACGAGTAGACCTGGATGGGGAGAGGGTTCACAATACACTTACATACCTGGCAGTTCATAATACACTTACATGCACTTGGCAGTGCATGATCTCATCTGGTCAAGAGAGGAGCCTTGTTTTCCTCCAGTCCTGGAGTTCAACAACCTCTCTCTGCATACCCCATCCCCCCAACAAGCTACCAGGTAAGGGCATTGCATCCAGACTGCAGGCCCTGGGGGCACTAGCAAACCAGGTTCCAGGTCTGCAGGGGGTCTCAGGGTGCACAGAGACTTGGTCTTAAACAATGAAGGTCATGGTACTAGAACAATTTAAAAGTGATTTCTCCTGCCTTCCTTTGCAAAGTCAGTCTCATGACACTCTTGAAATTAACCACTTGCCGCAAGCAGAAGAACATGTGGGTACCCGAGTGAGCCCCCCCACTGTTGAGAAGCTCAGGGGCTGGATGCAGCCTGGATGCTGAGCCGCTCTGATACTGAGTGCTCACCAGCCTCTGCCCAGCAAACTCCAGCAGGGTACCAAGCTGCAGATTAGCGGGACTGAGAGTCTGTCTCCCACGAATACTTGGGGTTTCTAGGAAGGATCACACACTTTCTATGAGGAAATAAACCTTCTCATAGCTGGTGTCTTACAACTTTAACAATTTTATTATTTTCTCTGAAGGAGAACAAAGTAAATTGAATTTAAATTCTCCTAATGAGAGAAATGAACTACTAAGAAATAAGATCTTGGGGACACAGCTGCCTTTGGAGGACCACAAGCTACTATAATATCTGAGATGTTTTTCATCTTCCAAGAACCAATTTTCTTCTCCCCCTTTAGGGCAATATGGTGCCTGCTTCTAATGTATTTCCCGGAGGAAATTCAAATGCTTATCTTGCAGGAATACAATTTTTTTTTTTTAATTTTTTTTAATAGAGGCATGTTTATTTATTTATTTGTTTGTTTGTTTTGTTTATACAAGCACTGGGTACAGTCAGAAGCGCAGGAGGGTGAGAGAATTCACCAGAGCCAGAGCGGGGAGCAGAGCAGGCAGAAGGACCGAAGTACACTGCTGAGGGGAGCAGCGGGCGGCAGGAGAGGTCTGCGCGCCTGCGGGACCCTCCTCCGATGGCCGGGGAGCAGCCGGGGATTGAACCGGCGCCGCAGAGGCCGCGAGGAATACAATTTTTGATTTTTCGTCTTTGTTGGCTACTTATGCCTCATTCTTAACTTTGAAAATTATGAGCATTTTCATAAATGAGCAAGAAACTGGTATTCCAATGCTAAACAGGAAAACAAAAGTTGGTTGTGTATTTTTCTTGTTTAATTCCCCCCCCTTTTTTTTCTTTTTTCCCCACCAACTAAAATTGGTCTTAATCATTATTTTGGTTTTTAAATTTGCAAGGGCCTCCGTGGTGGTGCAAGGGGATAAATCTCAGCACTATGAAGCTGTCCGCAGCCACTGCAGCACAAGTTCAATCCCCAGCCAGGTGGTGACCCCATTGCGCAGCAGACCTCTCCTGACTCGCCCGCTGCTCCCCTCAACAGTGTACTTTGGTCCGTCTGCCTGTTCTGTTCCCCGCTCTGTCTCTCGTGAATCCTCTCACCCCCTGCCCCCACACCCCTGGCTTGTACCTGAGCTCTTATATGCATACATAAATTAAATAAATCTTAAAAAAATAAATAAATTTGCAACCAACAAAGCTGTATCATTGGCCCAGCTGCTTCCCTGCAAGCCTGGAATAGCTTGACTATTTCCCAAGGATGAAGAAAACACGGCAAGCTTGGTTTCTCCCTCTGGTCTAGAAGCAGGAAGGACATGCCCCAATGGGCTGGGACCCTTGGGGTGGGGGGTGTGCAGCTGGCTGCTCCCTACAGCCCTGGCCTCCTCCTTGCAAACTCAGCCAATGATGGGAAGGCAGCCCCAGCTCCAGGGGGGAAGGGTGTGTGTGATGAACAGGCTCAAGTCTCATCTTCAGCTTCAACCCACAGCCCATTTGTGTGGGGTCCTGAGCCAAACCACATGGCCTGGTTGTCCCACGTTTCTGCTTTCTAGATTATGGAGATGATTTTACTGACTCTCCCGGATGTCCAAGGTGGAAGGAGGTCACTGGGCAGAAGACCCAAAGGCAAGGTGATGAGTGAACCCAGGGTTTATGAGGAGAACTACAAACAGACCTGAACGATCGAGACATCCTGGCAGTGCTCAAGTTCGTCTGGTTCTGCCCAACATGCCAACCACACCCATGATAAAGTCAAAACAAAACCAAGGCAACAACCGCTGTTCCTTGGCCTTTACACCCAGACGACAGCTCAGCAGAAGCGCCGCCTTCTCCCCAGCAGCCCGGAGCTCGGAGCGCTTTCTCTCCCTGCGCTTCTAGTAGCTGACATTGGTGACACAGCCATGACTGTGGCCCTGGCCCCTGGGGCTGGCCCCCTCGGGTGAGGCAGGTAACAATGAGGAAGGAGGAGTGGCAGCTTAGGTATCTATACTGCCAATCTAGCCAGGAATGGCTGAAGCAAGATGGGAAAGACTCAGGTGCCAGCCTCAGAGGAGTCTCAAGCACCCCCCTCCCCCAGACTTCTGCCCCTTAGTGGCGGTTCACTGGTCTTGTGGATTGCGTTGCGAATTTCCATCCATCTACCCATCCCAACCCTGGAAGCTGTCACCAGCTTCCTGGGGAGAAATACTGCCCGTTTGTATGGACCAGCCTCCATCCTAAGAGGCTGACAAGGTGGCATGAGCAGGGCTGGGAAGGCACTAGTCAGTGGCACGCCATCTCTAAAATGACCAATTTTCGGAGCGGGAACCTCTATTCCCAGATAGTGACAATACCTCCCGGCAAGGACCCTTCAACTCCCAAATGTCAGCCCTTGACCAGAAGGTGTCCTGGATGGAAAGGTGCAGACGAACTGGTGCAAGCCCTCTACCCCCTAAAGAAGTAAGAAGCCCCGACTCCATGGGGAACCACCTTTCAGAAGGAAGCTGCAGCTGGCCAGGGTCTTTTCCTCTTAGGGTCTTTTCTGCCTTCCTGGGGGGCAGCCCCTCACCTCACCTCTTGGGTTTTCATACTCTTCAAAGTGGCTCAGGCAGGAGTAGTTGCCTGCAAAGACTAGCAAGGCTGAATAAACTGTCTCCTTCTCAGACATCACGGAATGAAAAGGTTTTGGCTTTTGCTATTTTTATTAGTCTATGTTTTGTTGTTTTTTTTTTTTTCACATCTGTTTTCTCCCTTCCTAAGCTTCTCAATATTATAAATCGTCATTGTTGAAAGGACCTGAGAGCTAAGGGTGATGTTGAGTCTCTCCACACACCAGAAACTGAGCTCTGTGGAGGGTCTCCTTTCATTGCTGGTCATGCTCATGGTCCATTCTGTTATTGTGGAAAAATAAAACCCCAAAAGTCTTTTGGTAATGCGCACACACACACACACACACACACACACGTAGAGTCACCTACACAAATGTGAAGAGATCTTATACAGAGAAGGAATAAGACCATATGGAATTATTGGACTAAAGAATAGTATAGCATTTTATTCAAGACCCCAAAAAACATATTTTACACATATTGCTCAGTATTGATGCTGATGGTATTTTCCTCCCCAAGCACATTATGATAGTTGGTAAAGACATCTGTGGGGCTGAGTGAAATGTGCTAGCTCTGCCTAGTCTGCCTGTGACAGCTTTACTAAAGTAGGAAAACAGAATCTGAATTTTTTTCTGATTCCAAAGATGCTTTCTATAGGGTGGCCATAAAGTCTCAAAATTTATGTAATACAATTTGTCATTCATGGTAATGTTGACAGTGAATATTGACGGTAATAGTCATAGTGTTGATACCAAATAAACCATTCACTAAGGGTGAAAGAAAAAAGATCTAGACTGATATTTAGACCAAACTGCTGGATGGTTCATAGTATTTGTTCTCTACTGGAGAGTGTGCAGCAAAGCATTTGCAAGCTTGGGCGCTGTGCCCACGACTAGGCACTGCCATGCTGAGGAATCCCCCCAAGAAAAATCAGAGCACATCTGCTCACCAACACTGGTGCCCGAGGTCCACAGCAGCATTGTCACAAGAGCCAAGAGTGGGAACAGACAATGTGTCGACCAATCAGTGACACGTTCCCTCCTTGTGACAGAATATGACCGAGTAACACAACTGGGGAATGAAGGACCGCTACATTCACGCTACAACAGAGGTAAACTTCGAAAACCTCATGCTATGTGAATTAACACTGTTGCAAAAGATCACGTGTGATTCCACATTTCCTATAGAAATGGCTGGAAAGACTATGAAGCTATAGGCAGCCACTACAGCATGAATTCGATCCTCAGCCAGGGAGCTACCCACATGGTGCAGCAGACCTCTCCTGACTCCCCACTGCTCCCCTCAGCAGTGTATTTCAGTCAATCCTCCTGTTCTGCCCCCCACTCTGTCTCTGGTGAATCCTCTCACCCCCCCCCACATCTCTGGCCTGTACCCCAGTTCTTGTATGCATAAATAAATAAATCTTTTTTTTAAAAAAGTCTGGAAAGGATAAATCCATAAAGACAAAATGTAGACTAGTGGTTGCCTGAGACAGAGAGGGTAGGGGTGGGGGGTGGGGGAGGGCAGCCACTGCTAGAGAGTGCAGAGTTTCTTCCTGGGGTGCTGATGATTATCTACAACTGTTTGTAGTGATGGTTGCACAACTCCGTGAATAAAGTAAAGGTCACAGAATGATATGCTTTCAATGGGCGAGTTGTACAGCATGTGAATTATGGCTCAATCAAGTTATAAAAAAAAAAAACAAGCAACCCAGGCCCTTGGAGCCAGGTCATCTGCCTTGAATCCCACCCGACGTGCTTGTGACCTGGTGGCAATTTCCTTGGATCCTCTGGGCCTCCGTTTTCTCATCTGTGAAATGGGATGGAGCATTTCTGTCCTCCCAGGGTCACTATGAGTTCACATGCAAAGCACTCAGAGCAGTCATATCGCACACATAAACCCTGCGGAAGGGTCAGATATTTCTGTTGTTATCGTTAGGCATGTGTGCCTCCCAGGGCAGCCCCTAGCTGCTTCTGAGGGACTCAAGACGCTGAGTCAGAAGGTCACTTAGAAAGCATGAGGTCAGACGCAGGGGGTGTTCTGGCCGGCTACTTCATCAGCTCTTGGAAGGTCACTTGTCACAGTTATGTCACCGTGAGCAGGCGTTGTCCTGATGCTGGGAGGCAGCAAAAACCAGGATGGACATGATTTCCTATTCAGCGGAGGCTTATCACCTAGTGGAGAAAGTGGGATAAAGAACAAGTAAACAAGAAAATATAACATGCAGAGCCTCCCTGGTGGCGCAAGGGTTAAGACGCAACCTATGAAGCTACCCGCAGCCTCTGCAACACGAGTTCGATTTCTGGCCAGGGAGCTACCCACATGGCGCAGCAGACCTCTCCTGTCTCCCCACTGCTCCCCTCAGCAGTGTATTTCAGTCAGTCTGCCTGTTCTGCTCCCCACTCTGTCTCTGGTGGGTCCTCTCACTCCCCATACCTCTGGCCTATCCCCCAGCTCTTGTATGCATAAATAAATAAATCTTAAAAAAAAAAAAGAAAAGAAAAGAAAGCATGCAGGAGTCAGTATTATAAAAAAATACAAAGCAGGTAGAATGGCGATGGGGGGTGGGGGGTGTCCTTTCAGAGAAGGAGACCTCCTGATTATGAAAACCTCTCGAGGGAGGTATTCCGGCTGTGGGAACAGCTAGCGCAAAGAGCCTGACCCAGGAACACACCAGGTGTGTTAGAGAAACAGAAGGAAAAGCAGCCCAGTGGCTGCAGCCCCAGGGGCAGCAACGGGGAACAGCAGCAGGAAGTGAGGCAGGAAATGGGGCAGGTGGCAGCTCAGGTAGGTGGCGCCCCAACGACCCCGCCTCTGGGTGGTAACTCCCTGTGCCAATTGTGTAGCCAGTGGGCTAGTTTTGAAAAGATGGGGCATGACTTCTAAGGTAGGTCTCCACAGATATGGGGGCTTCCGCCCTATTTTCCCTTTTTTTTTTTAAGATTTATTTATTTAAGCATATAAGAACTGGGTACAGGCCAGAGGTGCTGGGGGTGAGACAGAGTGGGGAGTGGAACAGCCAGGTCTACTGAAATCCACTGCTGAGGGGAGCAGCAGGGAGACAGGAGAGGTCTGCTGCGCCATGTGGGTCAGCTCCCTGGCCGGGGATCGAACTCGTGCTACAGAGGCTGCAGACAGATTCAAAATGCTGAGACTTAACCCCTCACACCATCAGGGAGGCCCCCCTTGTTTTCCCTTAGATCATCTCTCTGGGGGAAGCCAGCAGCCGCTCAAATAGCCCTGGAGAGAGTCCGTGAGACGAGGACCCTCAAACAGGTCATTCACCAGGCACATGCGTCAGACCCCTTGAGACTCCCGGCGCCCGCCACGCCTTAGAGGACTGGCCAACATCTTGACCTCATAGTTAAAATCCTCCAGCCAAGCCACTCTGGATCCTGGAATGTCCAACCTCATAAATGCCTGTTGTTAAAGCCTTGAAGTCTGGGGTGATTTGTCAGGCAGCAATAGCCAATGCACGTGCTGTGATAAGGCCCCAAGATACTGGTCCAAGTCAGTGGGAAGCCATTCAGTGTCAGGCAGGGGAATCACGTGCTGTGAGATGACGCCTCTGGCTGCTGTGCAGATGCCGGGTGGAGAGGCTGGAGAAGTGGGGCATGAGGAGCTACACAGAAGAACAGCTCCTGGGCTTGATAGTGGCCTGGACTGGGGTGGTAGAGTTGGAAATGGGAGGAGTGGACAGATTAGGGTTGTGATTTGGATAACTGGATACAGAAAGGGAGGACACTGAAGACAACAGGTTTGGCTGGAACAGCTGGATGTTTGGGGTGTTTTCAGTTCAGCGTGTTTATTGGACACCCAAGCAGAAGTGGCCAGTAAGCAATTGGGTGTGCAAATCTGAGGTTTAGAGGAGAGATTAAATCAGATATAGGGCCTCCCTGGTGGCATAGGGGTTAAAGACAGCACTATCAAGCTACTGCCAGCCACCATGGCACAAGGTCAATTCCCGGCTGGCCACGGAGGAAACACATGGCGCAGCAGACCTCTCCTGTTCTCGCCTGCTGCTCCCCTCAGCAGGGTATTTCAGTCAGTCTGCCTGTTCTGTTCCTCACTCAGTCTCTGGTGAATCCTCTCACCACCTGCACCTCTGGCCTACACTCCAGTTCCTGTATGCATAAATAAATAAATCTTTTTTTTTTAAGATTTTCTTTTTAATTTGTGCAAGAACTGGGGTACAGGCCAGATGCACGGGAGGGTGAGAGGATTCACCAGAGACAGAGTGGGGAACAGAACAGGTAGACTGACGAAATACACTGCTTAGGGAAGCAGTGGGCGAGACAGGAGAGATCTGCTCAACATGTGGGCTGCTCTGAGGCCAGCGGGGATCGAACCGGTGCTGCAGAGGATGCGGACAGCTCCACAGCACTGCGCTCAACCACCTGTGCCACCAGGGAGGCCCCAATAAATAAATCTTTTAAAAAAAATGATATAAATGTAGTGGTCATCAGTACATATATGGTACTGAAGATGATGGGACAGGGTTCACCACCTATAGGGCCACTGTAGCAGAGAAGAGAGAGGGCCTCCCCACCCCAGGATCTAGGAACTGATTGGAAGAGGATCTGGCAAGGGGGAACTTCCACCAGGGGTGTGAAAGTGAACCAGAATAGAGCGGTGATCCAGAAGCCAGCAAACAGAAGGCAAGGATTTCTCAGGGAGAGGAGCAGATTGTGAGGAGCTGTTTATGTTGCAGCAGCATGTCTGTTACCCCACGTGTCCTGACTGTTCACTGGCAGAGGAGAGCACACCTCTGGTGCACATTTTATGCATTTTTTTTTTTTTTTTTGTGGGAGTATCACCGATGGCCAGGAAACCAACCAGCGCTGCAGAGGCTGCACCACCAGGGGAGGCCCCATTTTATGCGTTCTTTAATGCTTCTATCCAACTGGACTGATGAGCACCCCTCTAGAGAGGATCCATGGCCCCTGCATTGGGGGGAAGCTGGCTGCCTCTCCTGAAAGCTTACCTACCAGGGTAACCCCCACCCCACCCCACCCCACCCCAGTGCCAGTCACATGAATATAATTTAGATACTGCTAAGGCAGCCTTGATCCTGGTAGAGCTACACATTAGCTTAAACCCAATTGGAAAGAGACCTCTTGCATTCTCCTGGTCCCTTCTGGCTCCAGCTGCACTGCTCTTTAGGAGGAATTCTCCCACGTTCCCTCTGGTGCAGTACTTTATCCCACAGCCCTGCCTGAGATGTGACACACCCTCCGGTGGCTTCATTCTCCTGAGCCTAAGGGCTCACACAGACATCTATCCATGCTGAGATCACTATTGATGGGCTGGAGAGATGCGGGGACTTCCCTGACAGAAGCACTAGCAACTTTCAATCCACATCAGGGTGCTGTTTTCCTCTAAGAATCCTCTCCTGTTTCTACAATTCCGGCCTCAATTTCCCTTCACTTTCCTCAGCCTTCCTCTCTGCTCTTTGCTCTTTCTCATTCAACCCAAATTTTGAGTTCATTATTTAAAGCAGAGCATTTGGGCTCTTTTGCTTATTGTTGCTTTGGCACTTGCAGAACTAGATCTTTGGGGTCTTTCATTAACACATCTGTCAGTCTGCCTAACAAAGAAGTTTGTTTAGCCCTCCCCATGAAGACTTTTGGTGCTATGTTAGGACACGAAAGTCCTTGTAAACAGTTACTCTGATAATGTGCACTCCCAGGGAGATAAAATTTTAGTTAATGAAATGAAATTTACACCTAATGTGCTACAAAGCAGTACAAAAATGAGTCCAGAATATCAGACAATAAAGTCTGGAACTGATGTTGGGCAATAGATTATCAGGGGAGGTTCCTAGGCTTGGGGTGGGGAGGCAGGCCGGCTGGCTACTGTGTCTGCTGGCGCTGGCCGGGTCCACCTCTGCCGACTTCCGTCTCCATTGGCTTCTCTCTCAAGTTCATCTTCTGCAAATTCATCTTTTTCCTCCCAAACCTGTCTATCTTGCATCTCTATTGAAAAGAGTTAGGGAAGAGAGTGTTCTTTCTCTTTAGGTAATCAATAACTTTGATGGCTCCGCAGAAGATGGTCCCCAAACCCTCCAGCAGGACTGTTGCATCCCTCCATGAAATATACCAAACTCTCTGACCACAGCAGGTAAAACAGATTCGTCTCAGTTCACACTAATAGGCAGCACAATACGGTTTCCATTCTGAAAGACTGCAATGGCTGCTTTGCCTGCAGAAGACCTGATGGCTGTTGAGTTATTCTGGAAAGCAAACAAAATAAAAGCCAGATTTCTCAACCTTGACACCATAGACATTTTGGACCAGATAATTATCTATTGGGGGAGGGGAGGGTGCTGTCCTTTGCATTGTAAGATGTTTTGCAGCATTCCTGGCCTCAACACTTTAGATGCCGATAGCAGTCCAGGCAGGGCAACCGAAAAAGTCTGCAGACGCTGTCTAAGTTCCATAGGGGGAAACCTGCCCCGAGCTGGGGAGGAAATTGGTCTATCTCTACACTATGGAGTGTAATAGATTGAAACACACAGATTTTTAAGTGTATAGTTAGATGAGTTTTCACAAATATGGAAGCGTAATCAAGATCTAGAACATTTCCTTCATTTCCCTCCCTGCCCCAGTGATTTCCTTCATGCCCCATTGAAGTCAACACTGCCCACCCCCAAACCTGTTCTAGAAGCTCTTATCAGTGGAAACTTGTGAGGGTCCTCTGTGTCCAACTTCTGACCTTCCCCATAATGTCTGTTAGATCCACTCTTATTTTTTTTTAATAGATTTATTTATTTATTTATACAAGCCCTGGGTACAGTCAGAAGCGCGGGAGGGTGAGAGAATTCACCAGAGCCAGAGCGGGGAGCAGAGCAGGCAGAAAGACCGAAGTACACTGCTGAGGGGAGCAGCGGGCGGCAGGAGAGGTCTGCGCGCCATGTGGCACCCTCCTCTGGTGGCCTGGGAGCAGCCGGGGATCGAACCGGCGCCGCAGAGGCTGTGGGCAGCTTCGCAACCCAGCGCTCAACCGCTGCGCCACCGGGGAGCCACTCTTATTTTTGTAGCAGGGGCTCAGTTATTTGTACTGTGACATGGGCCTTGGGTGAATAGCTCCCATTTGCTTATCCACTCTGTTGGCGGATGTTTAAGTTGTTTCTTAGTTGCGGCTATTTGGAACAAAATCTGAGTGGACAGAGACTCAAATGATATGAAGGGAGCACAGTCAGGTCCCCCCATGGAGCTGCAAGGCGGTGTCCTCTGCCTCAGCATGCTCTCCAGGAGGGAGAAATGCCTATTTCAGAAATGCCTATGTCAGAAATGCCTATTCTTAGCACTTCCAAGGGGGTACAGGAGGACTTTAAGCGAATCAAAAGTTTCCAGAAAAGGTCCTTCTGGGGGAGACAGCAGTAGCATTGATGTGCTGATTCAAGGAGCTGCATCTCCTAAAAATATCACTCACAACCTAGAGGCAAAAGACCTTTGCCAGCAGAGATGGTACATGGAGCAACTGTCCACAGTGACAGCTCAGGTCATCTCCGGGCCTCACATTCCAGTGTCCTTCATCACCACTCAAACACCAGCTCCTATCACTGACAGTTCCGCCACAGCCTCTGGGCCATTTTCTCCAGGCATTTCCCTCCATTGTTATCTCCCTGCAAACCTTGCTCCGGTGTGGTCCCAAGCCCTTGTTCCTTGGGGCTGTTGCTCCAACAGCCTCACCTCTCTCAAGGGCCCTCTTTTTTTTTTTTTGAAGATTATCTTTATTTATGCATTCAAGAACTGGGGTACAGGCCAGATGTGCGGGGGTGAGAGGACTCACCAGAGACAGGGTGGGGAGCAGAATAGGAGGATTGACTGAAATACACTGCTGAGGGGAGCAGCAGGTGAGTCAGGAGAGGTCTGCTATGCCATGTGGGTTGCTCCCTGGCCGTGAGACACAGGGCAAGCTAAGGTTATTAGGCAGTTTCACGCCGGCATCAGCCCGGGATCAAACTCATGCTGCAGTGGCCACGGATAGCTTCATAGGTTGCGTCCTGACCCCTTTAGACCCCTGTGCCACCAGAGAGGCCCTCTCAAGGACCCTCTTGCCTGAGAGGCTGCTTTCCCACAAAAAGGCATGTCCCCTGAGCTCTCAAACCAAGGACCTGAGGTTGGGAAGTGACTACAGAGTTTTCCTGGCTACTTCTAGACCACTCTACTTCTTTCCTCATGGAAATCCTCCCGAGGGGCATACCACCTGGCAGTGTCTGTACCCCTCTGTCCTTCACCCCAGATTCCACCATGCACTGTTGGACAATCTACCCAGTAGCTTAGCTGTTAAGTTTCTTGCCCTCTTAGAGGCTGAGAATCCCTAATATCCACATTATTTTAGCCCTAAACCGGCCTTCCAGCCACACTCTGGGCTTTCACATTTCTCGAATAAACGTACATTTATGAGTTGAGACATGCTAAGCCCTTGTTCAACCTACAAAAGATTATATCCACCCCACTCTGCTTACAGAATTATGGTATTGGCCATCAGAACCTGCCAGAGAAGGAATATTAAGAAAAAAAATGTTGAAAATAATTTCTAATAAAGTCCAGAAGGGGGTAAAAGTTGTCTGGAGAATTCACGGGTAGGGGCTGATATATATTCCCAAAGTGAAGCGCAAAGTCCCTCAGAGCCCTGCTCTACATGGAGTAATACTCACAGCAGTGACAGGAAATGCAAATGCACAAAACCGGTATTTGCTCAAATACCTGTTCTCTGTAGGGCCTTGGGCGACTTATCTTGAGCTGTCCCAGTGCTCACTCAGCATCCCCTAGTCACCTCCCTGACTCATTTTCCGGTAGACCATTTACTGTCCTCAACCACACGGATTATAGCACTTACCTGTTTAATTTTTTAAAGATTTATTTGTATTTATTTATGCATCCAAGAGCTGGGGTGTAGGCCAGAGGTGTGGGGAGTGAGAGGATTCACCAGAGACAGAGCGGGGAACAGAACAGCCAGATTGACTGAATCCATTGCTGAGGGGAGCAGCGGGGAGACAGGAGAGGTCTGCTGCACCAGGTGGGTCAGCTCCCTGGCTGGGGATCGAACTCAGGCCTCAGTGACTGGTGATAAATAGACAGCGCTGAGACTTTAACCCCTCCGCCACTAGGGAGGCCCTCACTGACCTGTTTTTTGGAGTGAACCGGCGCTGCAGAGGCTGCAGGCAGCCTCGCAGCCCAGCGCTCAACCACTGCGCCACAAGGGGAGGCCCTCACTTACCTGTTTATTATGTCAGCAACTCTTTGCATGCCTCCAAAGAAAAGGAGAGATCTATTATGTGTGTGTGTGTGTGTGTGTCTACTTGTGCTTTGCTGTATCTGCCACCCAACCACCTTGCAATTCTTCCCTGTAGTTCTATTAACATAAAAAGACAAAGTTGTGAGAACTTGTCTTTATTCCCTGCAGTCAGATTGTTCAGGGAAGACTCCGTAACAATGTACGTGATAGCCAAAAACAATGTATAAACATACCTTTCACCACAGTCTTGCATGATCAAATTGTATTACTTTGTAGGTAAGATAGGGCACCTCTGAGCATGTTCCTTTGCTCTTCTGGCTCAGCCTCCTTAAGAGTCGGTGTGTCTCCCAGTCTATCTGAACTTTGGCTGCCAACAGCGATGGATACTTACCCTCAGCCATTTGAAGAATGTGGACCCTGACTTGGGGCTTCTCAGCAAGGGACTCTGGTGTGATTGTGATCGTGGTGTGTGGCTCAGTCCAGTTAAAAGGATTTCAGCCTAAGAGTTTGTTTTTGTTTGTTTTATTTTATTAAACATACACACTACACTGCATGCTACCTAATATACCACGTAGCTTTCTAGTGGAGGCAGAGGGAGTCCTTGAGCCTAACAGTTACTTTTCATCAGTCAGGAAAAATGCTTTCTTAATGTTCTCCAAGCTCCTTTTTTCTTTTTTTTTAGAAAGATTTATTTTTGCTTACAAGAGTTGGATTGTAGGCCAGAAGTGGGGGTGGGGTGGGATGAGAGGATTCACCAGAGACAGAATGGAGAGCACAACAGGCAGATTGACTGAAATACACTGCTGAGGGGAGCAGCGGGGAGACAGAGAGGTCTGCTGCACCCTGTGGGTAGCTCCCTGGCTGGGGATATTGAACTTGTGCTCCAGATAGCTTCATAGTGCCAAGACTTAACCCCTTGTACCACCACCATGGTGGCCCTTTCTCCAAACTCTTGACACATAGTAATGATTGACTCCAGAGATGCGTCTATCACTTTCCATGCTATTCCACTGATGGGCATAATGGGCACCTTTTTCCTTGATCACTCCAGAACTGAGCAGGCACCTGCAGGTGCCCAGATCCAGGGAGAATCTCTAACCACATTGCAACAAGTTTACTAGGACAAACACTTCCTTCCAGGACAGGGATCTTTAATAACCTTTTCTTCCAGTCACCTTTAAACGCCCATCAGGCTGGAGAGGATGGTGCAGTGACAAAGGATGCTCGGTAGGGGGGAGGGGCGGGGTACGTTTCTTCAGTCTGGCAGATTCATCCAATTACTCCTCCTTCAAAAACCTGTCTCTGTCATGCTGAGTTGCTCATGTTTTTCTGACTCACCTCTCATATCTCCATCCAGATGAAGTCTTATAAGTAAACAAAAATGTTTCCTGATTGCTGCTTTGCCCAGTGCTTAGGTCTACTTTAGCTTTTTCGAGGCACCCAGAGCTAAGGAGAGACACTTTGTCATAACTGGCACCGTATGAGGTTGAGGCATCTCCCCAGGACTTACATCCAACCAACCAGCTGCTACTTTTGCCTAGTCTGCTTGTTAAATAGCTTTCCAACAAATGCACTTCTTGTCACCCAGGCTGCTAGCACCTTAGTGTAGGGGGTAGGCCATGGGATTACTGCCAAGTCTTCTCTGGTTTCTGGAAACCGCGTGTGCTCCTTGGCAATCCCTTCTCTCCAGAGTGTTTTGATAAATGCCAATCAGAATATGGCAGACTTTGGCTTAAAATCCCTCAATAACTTTTCAATGTCCTCAGAATACAGTTCTAAACCCTCACGCTGGTGCAGAGGACCCCACCATGCTGCCCCCCACCCCCTCCACTGACTTCTTCGGCTTCATCTCCTGCCTCTCTTCCTCCTTCCTGTTCCAGGCATGTGGGATTGTTCTTTTGTACCTCGATCTTATACTCTCCTTCCTCAGGCCCTTGCAACGCCATCCTTCTACCTATGGTGTTTGTTCTTGTCCCCTTTGTCTGGTTAACATGTAGTCATTTTTCAGATTTCAGTTTAAACATCGCTTCTGTAGGAAAACCTCCCCTGCCTCCCAAGATGAGCTTGAGGTCACTGGGCTCCTGTAACAGATGACTGTTCGAAGCACTTGGCACACTTGTGATGATATGAGTATGCATTTGTTGATGAGATCGTGTCTCCTCCACTAGATTATTAGCTATCTGAGGGTAGGGGACCTCTGGGCTTTGTTCACCCATAGGCCCAGCATCCAGGGACTGCAAACGTGTGCTGGTGAATAAGCCAGGACAGCACGGTGTCAATGGGCACTTTTACAGGTGTTCATTGCAGACTGATTTAATAACACTTAAGCAGTTTTCTTAAAATCATGGGACATTCATGGACTCTTTCAGTATATCTCTTAAACATTCCACAGTGTCACAAAATGAATGAAGCAGTGATTCATCGTTGATCATCACAGCTAAAGCGAATCACCAGGTGTTACGACAGGGACTAGCGTGACACATAACATCGCAGAAGGGAGGAGCCTCTGGCTGGTTGGATTCAGTAGCTCCTTGACCCTCAGAGGAGTCACAGACCTTTGAAAGTCACTCTTCCTCCTCTTCTCTTTCCCTCTGCCACCTCCCTTCTTTTGTTTTATTTTGAGGAGAGATGAGAACTATCAATGCTTATATGGAGAAAGGTTCAACAGAAAAGAATCAGTGAAAGATACAGAGCAATAGGACAAGCAAGGGTACCAGTTCATTTTTTCCATAAACATTTACTAGACACCTACTGTATGCCAATTGTTCATCAATAGTGGCACAAAGATGAAGATGAATAGATCAGTCTTGGACTCAAGCAGCTCACCGGAAGAGAAGTGAGCTGTACACAAATAATGTTATTAACAGTATAAGGCCCGCCGGTGATATGTCTCTTGTCTATACAGAATCATCTACAAAGAAACGTTAGTTGGCATCTAAAAATAATTGCAAGGAAACTTCAAAGCTTATCGTAGTCGCTTAAGAAAAATGCCACAGGGGAACTGCATAAATTATTTACAAGAACCTTCTTAAAATACTATTCTTCATTTCCGTCTTCCCATCTGCTAAGAAGGATTCTGTCTTTACCCGTCAGTGCCCAGATCACTGTACAGTGTCAGATACCTAATTGGGGAAAGGTATTTCACCTATTCACCTAAGGTACTTCAAGCTTTTTCCTAAATGTTCTCTTTTGCCTCCTTCTAAACATCCTTCAGCTCTTTCCCGTCTCCTCTCTTCACTTTCTCCTGCCCCCCTTTAAAACCCATCTGCTCTCACCTGCTGGTAAATCCCCACCCTGCCCGAAGGAAACCAGTCCAGGGTCAGCCTTCTCAACCCTACTTTTCACCTGTAATTTGCAATGATCTGGGAAGCTAACAGGCTTAGCAAGCAGAAGGAGAGAAAGAGACTGCAGATATTAATGCATTATTAATATTCTTTTCCTGTCAAAGATACAAAAACAACATGGTAAGTGAAGTGAGACAGTTATCTCCAGGAAATCATAAGAAAACAGGGCAGGGATAAGCTAACCTGATCTTAAAGGGTGACAGGAAGAAAGGAGGTGGGAAGGGCATTCCAGGCACAGGGAACAGCATAAACTATGGCCAAGAGATGGGAAATTGCGTGTGAGGCTGGGGCGGGGGGAAGGGCCTGAGGATACAGATGGGGAAAGGAATGTGGAAAGGGGAATAGAGGTAGATGAAGTAGTGAGAGATGGCCGCTGAAGGATGTCCACTCATCAGGACATCTTGGTAGGGAGGGAAAGGGGTGGCTCTGGAAGAATAAAGTATTGGTACAGCTGCCTGGGTTGCTAGATAGCTAACAAGACATGGCCACAGGGACATAAGATCAGGCGGGGGGGGGGGGGAGGAGGGAAGAAGACCACTAGGGTGCATTGGCATGTTTTGAATGATTTGATTTACTTCTTCAGCAAAGTTTTATGGCTGGGATCCCTGACAAGAAGGATGGTCAGGGAGTGGTGAAGGATTCTAGCACAACCCCTGAAGCTATTGGCACCCGGTTCAAGTATGTTGAGTGATATTCACAAAGCCCAATGGGGCAGAGAAAGCAATGGCTAGAAGGGACTGACTACAAGGTAGAGCAGAGCAGAATGGCTAAGTAACATTTGTTAACCTTCCAAATGCAGCCATGTAAACCTTCTAGATGGATTGGGAAGGTGGAAGATCCGGGCAGTTGACTAGTTCAGTTCAACAAACATCTCCAAATAAACCAGCTGCCTTCAGGGAGCTTGAGATCTTACAAAAAGAATGCTGTACGAAGCATACTTCTATCAATGCAGCAATGGAGGCACAAAGAAGAAACACAGAACTATACCAGGAGCAATTCAATCAAAGCCAGGGAAGACTTTTGGGCAGGTAGCTTTAAAGTCACCTTTAGGATGGACGTGTATTTAAATGTTGGCCTAATTGCTAGTAAGGAATCTTCAAAGCAGCTTGGGCAAAGGAGGGGCAAGAGGGTTTTGGAAGCATTTTGGGGAAAGTGATGAATCTATGTGACTGCAACTGTTGTTTGGCCTGTGGGGAGTTCAACCTGGAAATATTATGTCTAAGCTGATTTATGAGGGCTTTTGAATATCAGGAGGAGAGATTTGGACTTTGTCTATGCATTTGCAGAGATAAACTATGGAAGATTGTGGGAAGGAACGTAACCAGGGTTTTAGGCAACAGCTAAAACAGTTCAAGCATACAAGATTAGGCATTAAAATGTCATCTACTTGTCCAGCTAAGAAGAAAGAAAAATGTAATGACTTAATTAAATTCATTAATAGAGGGCAGGGCCTCTTATTTCCCAGGGCCAGCCATGACCCTCCACCCATTGTATAAACAGATCAAAAACCCAAAACGACAACCCCCAGAATCTCCAGACTTAGATCTCTGGGAAAACAGAAGTGAATACTGACACAGGCTTGCTTTGTTTTCCCAAGAGAGGTTTCCCAGGCGATTTCTCTAATTATCTAGAAAAAAAAATTAACTTGTTTTTCCCTTTAGAGTTGAGCCGAGCTGAGGGGAAAACTGCAGTATTGTCTTAGATTCTCCAGCTTTGGTCTGGGCTCGGTATCAGTCTCTGGGGGACTCCCCGCGAGGTCTCAGTGCAAGGTAGCCAGGCATTTGTTCCTAGCGACCAGCAGAGAGCTTAAAAGAAGCAAAGGGCTCGTTTTAAAAACAAAGAAAAAAAGGGGTGAGGAGCTCTGGTCACCTTTTTAGGGTAATTCTGCAGGAAATCTAATCGAGGGGGAAACAGCGCCCTCGCCTCTGGTCAGGGCCTCTGGACCAGAAAGCGCCAGAGCATCCCGCCCAGGGATGGACAGCGGTTGCACGAGCTCCCGCCAGCACTCGGCTCTCAGTTCCGCCAGGCTCCCGGAGGGGCGGGTGCAACTACAGTCTCTCGCGCCGGACAGCCAATAAGAAACGAGGAACTCCCGCTCGTCTCTGATTTCTACCAATCGGCGTCCAGAACCTTAGTTTGCCAGCCGGTGCCTCCGTCGCCCGAGAAGGGCGGCAAACCCCCTTAGAGTTGCCAGTAACGGACATGGCTGCGGCCCCTGGAGGAGGGGACGTGAAGTGAGGAGGGGGCTGGGCGGGGAGAGGACGCGGGTGAAGAAGACAGGCCCCTGGGCCTCGGTAAGTACCCGAAGATCCGTGGCCCGAAAGTGGGGAGCAAGGGAGCAAAAGGGCGTGCGGCTTGGCCTCCTGCGTCCTCTGAATTCTTGGCCGAGGCGAGGGGAGTCTGGGGTCTGCACCTAGGGCATGGCTTCGGGGGACCCCCGCGGAGGGGGCGGCGAGGGGCTGGCTCTGGCCTCCCACTCTTGGCCATTCCCAGCCCCCAAGTGGCCCCCGGAGCTCACGCGCGCCCCGACTTGGCCCCTTGGGGGTCCCGCGTCAGAAATCGAAGGCTCCAGCCAACAAAGAATCCTTGTCCCAGTTTTGGCGCGGCCGGGCCCGGCCCAGAGGCCCTCCAGCGCCCGGGGGCTGCACAGGGGTCCAGTGTCTTTCCAGGCCCCCGAGCCCCCGGCCCCAGCCCGGCTCTGACCGTTGCCTGCTGCGCGCCGGACCTTGTGCCCAACGCAGCCCCCGGCGGGGAGGCTCGAGCTGGCTTGGTTGTTTCTCGACCCGGAGCAGTTTGGAGATCGCCCTGCTTTTTTCTTTTCTTTTCCGTTTCCTTCCCCTGCCGTCCTTAGAGCAACCAGAGTCCCCTAGACTGGCGTCCATCACCCCTGCCGCGCGCCCTGGTCTCACCGTCCCTGCGCGCGCCCGTGTCCCGGCGAGGGGCCGCTCTCACTGGCCTGGAACCGGCTGCCCTTGGCCCTGTGCTTTGCTTGGTCACGTGCCGCTGCCTCCCACCCTCTGCTGCAAGTTTTTGTGTGGCTCTTGGGGAGAAAAGGAGGGCGCTCTGTACTGACTTTTTCTTCCAGTAAGTGCTTTTGTGCACGCGGGGAGATGGTATGTGCCAGGCACCAGCTTCAGTGACCCAGTGCATTTATTCCCTGGGTGCTCTGAGAAGATGGACGCGGGAGTTTGTGATGTTTTTATTTTACAGAGGTGGAGACTAAGTGCTGGGAGAGGCAAAGATTCAGGGGGCCCGGGTCAGGGGGAGCCAGATGGGCGCGCTGAAGTCCAGATTCTTGCAATCTTATTCCCCTAGAGCAGCTGCTGCCTCGGTGTGAACTGAGCCTCTTGCAGGGCGGTGGTGGCATTAGAGATGGTATAGACGGTTTCACTAGCACGAGGTCGAGCTCTTAGTAGCTTATTAATACATTTCCGCGTTCATCATTTTAAGTAATGAGCAGGTAGTCCACCGGCTGATTACTCGTATTAATATTTATGGTGGCCTCTATTCAGGGGCGTGAATTATTGCCACGATTCTGTTGAGCAGGCAGGGAGGGGCTGAGTCAGGAGCAATGTAGCCCCTTCATCTGGGGGAACCATTGTAAGTGTCATCACCGATCTTAGGGGAATGTGTTGTTTTAAGAACAGTGTGGAAGCAGAAAAAGGCTAGACCCACTGAAGAAAGAAGAAACAGCACTGTAGTGGTCTTTATGGTAATCTTGGCCAAAGAAGGCTGGGCTCAGTGTTCCAAAGAGGTAGTTAAAAAATGTTTTTAAGCAATGGCACAGGTAAACTTCTTTATCTAAAGACTCAAATAAATGGGATCCATTTGTTTGGAAATCACTTTAAAGATCAGAACACATCACTATGGTCACTGTCATTAACCCCGGGACAGGGAATAGCAAATAAATCCCCAAGTGCTCTAAGAGTCTGACTGTAGCTGCTGTGTTTAGCTTTACCGTCCTGCTCACGGGGTCTTTTTGTCAGTTCTACAAACAGAGAAACAGTTGGAATCCATGGAATAGTGGAGCAGCCAGGGAGGTGATGAACAAACAGCCCCCCTTGATAATTAGCTGCCAAATAATTGAGCCTTAACTGCCCTTGAAGCCCCACCCCCACCCTGCCCCTTGTTTATGGTGAACCCACATTAAAAGATTAGACTGGGAGGGCCAGGGCTGGGCAGTGAGATGGAAGAAAACAGAAAGCCCTTCACATTTCTATTTTGAGAAGTTGCTAGGGAGTGTTAGCTCCAAGAGTTGGGAATCGGCCTTTTGGAAAGCTTAACCCCCGGAGAACTGATGAGAAATGAAGGGGGGAATCCTTGGCTTCCTCCCCGCTGCTCTTGCCCTAACATTGGGCTTGGGAAACAGTTTCTACAAGGAGAAGGAGGAGCGTGAAGGTAAATATTACCTACACCCAAAGTTTTATTGCACCTCACTGGTGCGTCAGGTCCAAGCTCCTACTCTAACTTTTGGGAGACACAAAGCGTCCAGATGCATCACTGGCTTTCAAATTAGAAGCTTCCAGGTCACTTGCCTGGCACTTCTCCACTGGTAACTGTGTGTCAATATTTTTAAAATCTTGTTATTATGTCAGTATTGATGTCACCAGTGTCTTTCTTGACCCAAAAGATAGGCTTCTGGAGAAATACTATGTGAACTCTGGTTTCCCAGCAGTCCTGGCTCTGTTGACGGCAGTGGGGGTGAGCTACTGGGTAGGAATGTTTTCCCTCTCAATGGCCCTGCCAGTCAGACTGTGCGGTCTGGTGATCAGGGGTTTGTGTAATAATAAGCTTTGCCTGTGGCTGCTGAGACAGTAGTAAACAGTATCAGTCACGTGGCTTGGCATGGCGGGTAAGGGCCAGATTAGACCCAGCAGGACACCAGTACCAGGTGGGGTGCATCACACAGAGTTGGGGATACCCTAGCTCCAAAGGCCAACGGTAATGGGAGGAGGTGAGGGCCTTCAAGAGAAGGAGACCCTTTCAGGCCAGCAACCTGAGGGAAGCTAGAGAGCTTGGTGTGATTGTATGAACCCAATTTTTATAACTTCAGGATCCTCTTGAAAAAAAGAGATTTGTGATAGCAGATTCCTTAGTGGGAAGGTAAAGAGAAAGATATTGAGAAACGAGGCTGGGGAGAGACTCAATAGTATATTTAAAACAGCAAAAACATGCTAAAGTTGACATGAAACACTGGGGGAAATATTGCTTAGCAACATAAGTCAGAGCCTATTGCAAAATCAGAATCAAAAGTTACTGATTTGTTTTTTTTTGTGTGTGTGGTAAGATATACACAACAGAAATTGACCATTTCAACCAGTTCTGTGGCATTAAGTGCATTCACATTGTTATGCAACTGCCGCCACCATCCATCACATCGAACCCCAGAACTCTTTCATCTTCCCAAAATGAAACTCTGTCCCCATTAAATACTAACTCCCTATTCACCCACTACCCCACCCCCAACACCCCCATTCTACAATCTGTCTGAATTTGACTATACTAGGAGTCTCAAATAAGAAGACACAGTATTCTTTTGTGACTGGGTTATTTCACTTAGGTTAAGGTCTTTAAGATGAATGCATGTTGTAGCAGATGTCAGAATTTCCTTCCTTTTAAAGGTTGCATAATATTCCATTGTATAGATATACCACATTTTGTTTATCCATTCATCTGTGAAGGACACTGGATTGCTTCCACTTTTTGGCTGTTGTGAATAATGCTGCTGTAACATGAATCTACAAAAAAATTGTGTGGGTCCCTCTTTTCACTCGGTTATTTACCAAGAAGTGAGGGGTTGCAGTTTTTTTTGTTTCTTTTTTTAAAGATTTATTTATTTATTTATACAAGCACTGGGTACAGTAGGAAGCATGGGAGGGTGAGAGAATTCACCAGAGCCAGAGCGGTAGCAGAGCAGGCAAAAGGACTGAAGCACACTGCTGAGGGGAGCAGCGGGCGGCAGGAGAGGTCTGCGCACCATGTGGGACCCTTGCCGGCGGCCGGGGATCGAACTGGCACTGCAGAGGCTGCGGGCAGCTTTGCAGCCCAGCGCTCAACCACTGCGTCACCAGGGGAGGCCCGGGGCATTCAGCCTTTATACCTTCATGTGTGCTTCATGCTTCATCACCTTCCACCATCTCCTATATGTTCTTCCAGAAATTTTTAGGTTTTACACCTAGGTCAATGATCCATTTTCAGTTAATTTTTGTAATATAGTACAAGCTATATTTCTAAGGTTTTTTTTTTTTGCATTTGAATATTCAGTTGTTCAAGAACAACTTGTTAACTTCAAGACTATCTTTTCCACTGAATTACCTTTGCCCCTTTCTTTAAAGAAAAAAAAATATTTATGCATGCATGCATGCAAGAGCTGGGGTGTAGGCCACAGGTGCAGGGGGAATGTGTGAGAGGATTCACCAGAGACAGTAGGGAGCAGAACAGGGCAGATTGATTGAAATACACTGTTGAAGGGAACAGCGGAGAGATAGGAGAGATCTGCTGCGCCATGTGGGTCAGCTCCCTGGCTGGGGATCGAACTTGTGCTGCAGTGGCTGCTGATAGCTTCATAGTGCTGACTTAACTCCTTGTGCCACCAGGGAGGCCCCCCCCCTTGATGTGTTTTTTTTTGGTGGGACCCTCGCCGGTGGCTGGGGAACGAACCGGCGCTGCAGAGGCTGCGGGCAGCCTCGCAGCCCAGCGCTCAACCGCTGCGCCACCAGGGGAGGCCCCCCCCACCCCTTTGATGTGTTTTTAAGTGTCTTCAGTTTGTTCTATTTCTCATGTCATGGTCTCTCCAACCTGGTTGCTGTTTTTTGGAACACTTCTAGTTTCAGTGTCCTCCTTACAATCTGTGATTCTCAAATGAACAAAATATTACAGGTGTGCTTGGACACACAGGAATCAGACCTACCCCTCTCTTTTTGCAGACATAGTGAAAAGAATGTTTGCTAATGTTTGCTAATGCAGAATGTTTGCTAATGCAGCCCATGTGTGAATGACTCCCTGGTGGCCATGTGACTTATGCTGAAATTACATCAAACAAGACCATTTATAGTACCTTTATACAGTAATTTTTGAACCTAGGAGTGGTATACTTAATACTGAATCTATTACAGTTCAAGTGATTCTGTTAGACTTGGCTAATCAATTCTTCCTGTTGAGATCTTCCTGCACCTTAACTTCAGTCTCCTTTTTAGGCTTATGCTGTCTGAGTATTTGACTAGCTTTTCGTCTTTTTCCTCACCCAAGTCATTGATAAAAATATTGACCAGGTCAACACTCTGAATAGAACCCTGAGGCTTGCTATTAAAAACTTCACTCCAGCTATTTATCAATCCATCAATTCATATCCTTTAGCTCAGCTATTTTGCTAAATACGAGTAAACCAATTGTGCTTATGCTGTGCTGAGCATGGCTAGCATGCGAACATAGTTAAGAAAAGATTGTATTGGAAGGGATTAGCAGGACAGTCAACTTCTCAGTCCACATTCATCCTGAACCTTGGGCACCCACTTAGCTCTTGATGCTGAGCTTGGCAAGGAGAAGCATCCAACCCTTTGTTCTTCTGGGAACTATGCTGCCTCTGTCTAGATTCTCGCCATGGCAAAACAAGATTGTCATTATTTTCTTCTAACCTTTCTACCTGTAATTTCTTTCCCTTCCCCATCTGATCCATTCTCTACCCTCTTAAAATACTGGGACCTGCTGAGAAACCTTCAGCACTCCTTAGAACCTCTGCTTTGGCCTGAAGTGCCTCTGTGGGCTAAAGTGCCCAGTTCCCTGTCCTGTGTGGTCCTTCATTTCTTCGCTCTTACCTCTCAGACCTTCTGTGCTCACCAAACAGCTCAGATAACTGTCTTTCAAAAGCCCCCACATCTCTGCCTTGGTGCCTTTGTTGGGATTCGCTTGCTTTTCTTCTTCTCACTCCTAAGCTTTCTGAAGAGCACAGCTGGGCCTCCCTTCTTCCAGGAAGCCTTCCCTGTGCCCACCTGGTGGTCTCTTCTGATCTAACCTCCTAATTGCTCTAATTGCAGTTCTCATTTAGCATTTCAATATTATTTACACTTTTCCATAATATCCCCAATATTGTAAACCCCTATATTGTAAACCATTCTAGTGAAGGGCCATACCTTAGACTTCTTTGGAAACAGGACCATCCCTTACAATTAATATCTGCACATAGTTGTTACACACAGTAGGCCTGTTACTGAATGCAAAGAGTTTGTTGCTTGGTGGGTGTCGGACAGTGGACCAGACCAAGTCAAAGATTCTTGGCAAAGAGAATTTAATTACTTGAATCAAGTAGGGGGTGAAGGGATCACTGCCAAAGTACCCTCCCGTCTTCATAAAGGGAATTAGGATTTTTATATAGGATTATTCGTACTTGGATGAGATTGGTGGGACAGGAGGGTGGACTATCTGGACTCTGGGTTGTGCAGGCAGGTGCAGTGTAGCTTCATGACCAGATCATGCCTGTTCATGGATCATATGTTCAGAAAATGGGGCCCAAGCACTGGCCTTGGGCAGGGATTTTTATTATGTAAATTTATGCTAATGACCTTTAGGTAATGTTTGGCTACTGAGAGTCTTCTCTGTATTTGTTTGCTTAACTAGTTGGAGACAGAATGAGTGCCTCGCCCTTAACTAAGAGCTCAAATAAAACCCCAACTCTATAGATTTTTCCTGATAAGGCAAGTTGGCTTTGTAAGTCTTTGGGTAACAGGCACTTGATAAATGTTTGTTTCCTTCTTTGTCCCTTCTCTTTTATGTCCAACAAATCTTGCATGTACTAGGCATTTAGACATTGGTTCAGTCTCAGATTCCACCTTTTGAAAAATCAACTCTATTGAGGCAATGTTTACATACACAATAAATTGTACCTTTTTTTAACTGAATTTTTTTTTTTTTAGATTTATTTATTAATGCATGCAAGAGCTGGGGTACAGACCACAGATGCGGAGGTTGAGAGGATTCACCAGAGACAGAGTGGGGAACAGAACAGGCAGACTGACTGAAATACACTGCTGAGGGGAGCAGCGGGTGAGTCAGGAGAGGTCTGCTGCGCCATGTGGGTTGCTCCCTGGCCGTCTGGGGATCGAACTCATGCCGCAGAGGCTGTGGATTGCTTCATAGTGTGGTGCTTAACCCCTTGTGCCACCAGGGAGGCCCTAAAGTGTACCTTTTTAAGACTATATAGTTTGAAGAATTTTGACAAATGTGTACACCTTGTAACTACCACCTATAATCAAGACATAGAACAAAAGATCTCCATGGCCTTTGTGGACAATCCCTCCCCTGTCCTCAGCAACCCCCACTCTGCTATAGCTGTCAATATGTTATAGAGCTACCCCGATATTAAACGGGTTCCTGGCTGTGGGTCCTCACCCGCGCGCTTTAAAGGGACTTATGAATACTCTACTACAGACACACACAAAAGGGTTAATAAAAGGTTTATTTACAAGAGAAAAAGAAATAAGGAAAATGGACAGCTCAGGGAGAAAATAGGGAAATAAAGTCTTTAATGCGTCCTACCCGATCCGACTACCTGGAAACCCAAAGTCACTCTCAGAGCTGGCCGGACGCTGGGAGCTGGCTGAGAGCCCAAAAATGGAGAGCCCCCCAAAGCCCACGTGTCTGCCTTTTGTATCCACCTGGCTGCTTAACCCCACCCTCAGGTCCCAGCCACCTTCCCTTTGGTGGTGAAGGGATTTGGAGTTCCCAGTGTCTTTGGCTTTGACCTGGGGTGGGGGTGGAGTCCACAAAGCCTATATGGAATTTGCTTTGGGACATCCTTTTCCCCCTAACAACTATAGATTAGTTTTGCCTGTTCTAAATTTTATATAAATGGAATCATACACTATAGATGCTTTTGTGTCTGTCTCCTTTCAGCAAATGTTTTTTGAGATTCAGCATTAATGTTGTATATGTCAATACCTGTTTTTGTTTTGTTGCTGGAAGGAATTCCTTTGTTTGGATATACCACAGTTTTTTCATCTATTCACCTGCTAATGGACCTTGGATTGTTTCCAGTTTTTGGTAGTAAAGCTGCTATGAACACTTGTATACATTTCTTTTTCAGGACGTGTTTTCAATATTGGATCATATAGTAAGTGTATAATTAACTTTATCAGAGACTGCCAAAATGTTTACAAAGTGATTTATTATATTATAAATACTAGTATATTATAATAATATTAATAACAGGTATTAATATATTAGACATAAATATTAATATTGAACATGCCTATCCATGAACATGGTATGTTTATTTATTAAGGTCTTTCTCTCTCAGCACTGTGTAGCTCTTACATATACTTTTGTTAAAGTCATCCCTAAGTATTTCACGGGTTTTTTTAATATATTATGTTATATTTAATTTAAAAGATTTTCCTTTTTATGTAGTATATTAGAAATTTAATTTATATTTTGTGTTTTGACTATGTATCTTATAACCATGCATACTTATTTGTGCTAATATCTTATTTGTAGATTTTTAGAATTTTCTACTTATACAATCTAGTCTTCTGCAAATAGTTTTAATTTCTCTACAATGTTATGCCTTTCATTTATGTTTCTTCTCCTTACTCCTCATTTTTGATGTAGATGACACTATATACATATTTCTTGTTTGCTGATAAGAGTAATGGCAGCTGTTTATTAAGATCTGCTGTTTGCCAAATACTCTACTGGATCCTCTTTATATAATATTTTATATCATTCTTGTTGCACCCCTGATCAATAGGTATCATTGCTCACATTCTATGAACCAGGACACTGAGGCTCAGGGGGACAAATGATGGTCAAGGTCATTGACATTCAATACCAATGGAGCCAGGATTTATACCTAGGGGTATTTGACTTTGAAGATAATGGGCCAGGAGAAAGAACTGGCCCTTTATGAGTGCAGCTACTAGTTTCTGACCAGGCTGTTAAGGACAGCCCTCTCCCAGAATCCCATGTATGGAGTGGTGGGAGAACAAAGGCTTAGAAAAATGCCTGGGTTCTGGCTCCTTCTGAACCACCGTGGTTCCAGCTGGCCACAGAATTATTTCATTCTCATGTTGGCAGGAGTTAAGCCACCATCTCTTTCTGTCCCCTGGTGCCTTTCCCTGTGGTAACTACCTCATCCCAGCCCCTGCTGGGATGTGGTGTCATGGGGACCTTGAGGCATACTGGTAAACAGGGACTGGCAGCCTGAGGCAGCACTGCCTCGGGGAGAAAAGGATCGGCCTCCTAGGACCCCGTGGCCTCCAAAGACTGAAAGTCACCCGGAGGCTGCTTCCAATGTGACAGTCTCTGACCCTGCAGGGCTAGCTCCACTGTGACAGCCCCAGCTGGAAAGGCAGGGGTAGGGAGGAGAGCCCTTCAGGTCTGGGACTTTGGTACTGGGACTGCCTTGGGAGGAATCAGATGGGATTTTTGGAGTGGAGCTGCTGGCTGCAGAGCCTGGGCCTCCTGGCTAGGGTCCTTTGGACATAGCCTTTTTTTTTTTTTTTTTTTTTTAATTTTTTCTAGACTGTTCCTTTATGGATCAGCTCTCCTGGGCTTCTGACCAGCTCCTCTTAAGGAGGCTTAGCTGCAGGCCTCTCAAAGAACTGCCCTAGTCAGCAGGTTAGTGCTTTCCACAGAGTCTCATCTGGCCCCAAACCAGATTACTCAGTAGTATCACTCATTACATGCCCTGGTCTGAAGTCACAGGGGTGTGTTGGCGGCCAGGTTGGATGGGAGAGGGTCCAGTTGTGTGGGGAGGGTGGGGGTGGCCGTGGGGAGTGGGCTAATCCTCATTCTCAGATTGTTGTCGGATCGGCCTGCCAACCTGTGCGGACACCTACCCAGGTGTCTGCTGAGCTGTGCCCCGGCAACCATGCAGGAGATCTGTCTGTGGCGTGCTTGTGTTGGCGTGTAGGGTGCTCTTACCCTGGGGTGGCCGAGGCGTGAGCACAAGCACGCCTCTCCTTGCACTCATCTCTCCTGCTCTCCCCGCCTTCTGCTCCTTCCAGTCGTGGCTACACTCTAGTCTACCTTAATGCTGACCTCCACATAACAAAGCTGGCAGTCCAAGACTTTTCCTGCCTGAGGGGAGTGAGTGAGTAAAAGCGTGTGTGTGCAACAGGACACAAGTGCCTCCGAAACTTAGGGTTAAGAGGGAACACTGGGCACCCCACAGCTGGGGGCTTGCGGCTAGGACACTGCTGGCCAGGCCAAGCACAGCTCTATTGTTTACAGTGTGTTTCACAATGGGGACCCCTCCCAGTCCCCCAGACTCACGGCCTATGTTTTCTTTTTTCCCCAGATGCTGTGACTGTGATTGAGTCACTGGGGTCTGTCGATGTTGGGGAGGAGCCTGCCTGTTGGGGGTGACTGCGCTCATCTGGGCATGCCTGCCGCGCGCTGGGCCCATGGACCTGAAGGAGAAGCACGTGGTAGGCCACGTCCCATCCCCTGGGGGTTGATTGAGTGTCTGTGCTGGACTGTCCCTCTTTGTGCTGCCCTGGGAGATCCTCGACCAGAGGGAGAGGGGAGCAGCTCTGGTTTGGGGTACATGACTGTGACCTGCTCCCAGGAGGTACTATGTCTAGGCTGGAAAAGCAGACTCTGGGGAGCTGTGAATAAAGGACAAAGCATGGGCCAGGTCACCCGTTGGCTAACCGGGGTGGGCTCCCAGCCAGCCTTCCACGTCTTGCCCAGGGGTGTGTAATTTCGTTTGTTTGCTCTTTGCTGGGCTCTGCCCCAACCTGCTGAGCCCTGTCAGGCACCCTCTCTGTGGTTAGGGACCAGCTCCCCAGTCAGACTCCAAACGCAGCTGTGGAATCAGCTGGAGGTAAGCAGCTGGGGGCCCAGCCCCGCTCCCAGCCACTCCGGCCTCTGCAGAGGCCACCTTGCCCGTGACAAAGCCTGTCCGGGAGGAGAACCTTGGTCTCCTGTCTGCACTACTGCCACCACCCCATAGCCCTGGCCTCCCCTGCCCACGCCTTTACCCCTAGTAATTCTCAAGGCTTCAGAGGGTAGGCACAGGCCCCACCCTCTGTTTAGGCTGTTGCCCAAAAATGCTCTCCATCCTTTTCCTGGCAAACTCCTGCTTTTCTTTCTTCCAGACCCAGTTTAGGCATCACTTTCTCCATGGAAGCCCTCCACAGGCCCCCCTCAGCCCCACAGAAGCCCTGCCGTCCTGTGTGCTACACTGTGTGGACACACTCTGTCCCACTTTATCTCGGTGTCCTTGGCTGCTGGCACAGCCTGACATGTACCAAGGGCTTAGACAATATTTATTGACTTGATCTTCCTGCCACGAGATCTTATAGGTCTGGAAGAGGGAGCTGTGGGCTGGGCCAGCACTGTCAGCTCCAGGCCTCGTGCCCTCTGGGTCAGCCGTGGAGCAAGCTGGTAGCCCTGGTCTTGGAGCAGGTGGCAGGTGTTCTCAGCCTCCTGTACACAGATTCCTCTGGCTGCTCCCCTGGTGTTCACCTACCTAGAAGTGATGGGCACAGGGGGAACCTACACCTCGCACCCCAATCCCCCAGGGCTTGTTCTATTCCAGGGGCAACCCCCTGAGGGTAGGATGGTGTGTGATGTTGGAGTCTGTCTGGGCAGGGTTGACTCTCCCCAAAACAGATGACAGTATTGTCCTCCGGTTCCATCCCGTTTCTTTTCTTTTTTCTTTTCTTTTTTTTTTTTTTTTAAGATTTATTTATGCATACAAGAGCTGGGGTACAGGCCAGAAGTGTAAGGGGGGCGTGAAAGGATTCACCAGAGACAGAGTAGGGAACAGAACAGGCAGACTGACTGAAATACACTGCTGAGGGGAGCAGCGGGTGAGTCAGGAGAGGTCTGCTGTGCCATGTGGGTAGCCAGGGATCAAACTTGTGCTACAGAGGCTGTGGATTGCCTCATAATGTGGTGCTTAACCCCTTGCGCCACCAGGGAGGCCCCTCCATCCCATTTCTGAAACACCAGCCTCGGTGAAATTCTGTGATCCAGGGGGCTGGCTTCTTTCTTGAGCTGGAGGAAGAACTTGTTTCTCTGGAAGGTTTTCCTATATCCTTTTCTTTGTCTATCTGGCTCGGTGAGTCCTGATCTAGACAGCATCATCACTGTCCCCATCAGCCGTGCGTGGACATTAACTCTGGGGTGGTGGCACCAGGCACCTGGGAGGCAGCCCTTGGTTCCGAGAGGTCTCTGTCTAGTTGAGTGGCTGGTGCCAGCAGCGAAATCACAGAACCTGCTGGGGTTCCCACCTGAGGTGGCTTGTGAGTTGCACAAACGGGCAGCTGAAGATAACCCCTGTGACCTCCGGCAGCCCAGGCTTCTTGGAGGAGGGAGTGAGAGCGCTGGCTTGGTGGTAGTTGATGATTAAGGGGGTCTGTCGTCTCCCACAGCTGCCCAGGATTGGCTTGACTGTAGCTGGTTGATTTCCTGTACCCCGTGGGACACCCCCCCATCCCGCCCCATCCACCTGTCCCCTCCAGAGCTTCCTCTCCAGCCCTTCCTGATTGGGGGGTTGCGTCCTAGATGCAGGGCTGCAGCGGGCAAAGTAGGAAGTGGACAGAACAGAGAGAGGGCTGCCCTGGGGGCTCTGCAGACCCCCTAGGTGAGACCCTAAGAGCTGTTCTTTGTAGGGCCTGTCACACTGTGGCTTCACAGAGCAGAGCCCAGGTAGAGAGCACGAGAAGTGCCATCTGGGGCGAGGGACAGGGAACTGGAGTCCCCTTGAGGTTTGCTAAGGCTGCAGGCCTGCTTGTTCTGGGAAACTGACCCCTCCTTCCTGGGCCTGCTCCTCATGGAGACTTCCTGCCCTTAACCTCTGGGCTGCCTGGCCCCTCCTTTTCTTTCCCTTTCAGCCCTTGGTTGGGGAGGGGGACGGGCATTGGGAGCTGTGTTAGAGAAGGGGGATGGGAGCAGCCAGTTGAACTTTGTGAGACTCTTCCCTGCAGCAGAGACTGTGTTGTCTAGGAAACCAGGGCCGAGCAGAAGCCCCCTCAGGGTCTGCAGTTAGTGGACCTCTTTCCTCTCCCTTGGGGGGCTGCAGCCCCTGGAAAGAGGCAGAGAAGTTGCCCAGCCATTCCTGGTGCCTTTTGCCCCTCTCTGCCCAGGGGTTCTGTACTGAGAAATTCCTCTGCATCAAACTTGGGATCCTAGATGATGTTCAGACTGGGCTTGATGCTCAGGGGTCCCCGGGTCACTGGCCTGCTTCCAGCCTGGAGGTGAGGTCTGGGCGCTCACGCCATCCCCTGGTCTCAGCAGACTTAGGCTTGTGTGTCAAGTGCAGCTGTGTTCTCACATTGACCAGAGGCTTTTGGGGTCCCCTGTACCCCCAACACCTGGTGGGAATCCTCAGAAGCCCTTCCTTCCAGCTGGTTCCCCTCTTCCGCTTCCTTCTGGTCCCCAGCTCTGCCTGCCTAGAAGTCCCTGCTCCAGTTTCTCAGTCGCTGGTCCTTCCCCCTCCACGCAGGATGTGCTGCTATTAATAACCTCTGGTCCCCTCTCCCTCCTTCCTGCAGCTTTGAATGTGGAAAGAGCTGCTGTTGGCTTAGCTCTGTGCTGGGAGTCTGAGTGATTTGCGGGTGCTCTCATGGATGGCAGGCCCATCACTCTGGGGCTCCTCGCTTGGCCCAGCCACTTGGGGTGAAGGCCAAGTAGTTTGGCAAGAGGGCCTGGGGACCCCTGATACCAGCAGTCACTCTCCGGCTCCAGGCCCACCGCAGTAATTTCCTGCACACCTCGGCTTTGTGTCTCCCCCACACCAGCTCACCCCCTGCGGCCTCTCTGATGGATGGGGGAGCTCCTGGACATCTGGCAGAGCAGCCCACAAACTTTCTCCTCTCAGCCCCTCTCCCCTCCCTCCCTCCTCCTCTGCTCCCTCCCACGGCCGCTGTGCAGAGCTGCCTCCTCCCCGAATCTGCAGCGTGACTGGAAATAGGCTGAATTCATCAGCAGATTGAAGCTGCGCTCTGCTGTGTCTGGTTCTGGTTCTCTGCAGCACCGCTCGGCTCCGCACTCACTCCTGTGCTCTCCTTCCTGGCCCCGCTTCTCCACCCGCTCTCCCCGCTCTCCTTCCCTCCCTGCCTCTCCCCCTGTGCTTGGAAGTTCCGAGGCACACCATGCTCTTCAAGCAGGCAGAGCTCTGGATGCCCCACCAGGGCAAAGGCAACAAAGTGAGTACCCGGCGGCGGCGTGGTGGTCCGCGTCTGCTGCGGGGTGGAGGTTGCCAGGGTCTTGGAGATGGATGCGGAGCTGCGGCAGCTCAGATGGCGGGGAGGCTGGGCGTGCCGGGAGGCTGGGAAAGGGAGCAGAAGTCAGTGTGTCTGGGGAGCTGCCGACCCAGCCTCACCAGGGGAGGACTGGAGCCCAGTCCCCCAGAGGGGCGTCCTCTTGGGGTGTGCTGGGGCCCGGTCTGCATCTGCAGGAGACAAACTCCGAGCCTGGACACCACCCCTACAGCAAGGGGGCTCTTTCCACTGGCCCACGTGGGTCACTGAGACAGGAGCCTTTTCAAAGAGCCTGGTCAGCATGAGCAGGGTAGTAGGAGGGGGTGTGGGGGGAGGGAGGTCTCTGCTGGGCTACCTGGCTGCAGACTGGCCACGTGCCTGGTCAAACTCAGGAGAGACTTCCCAAGACTGCTAAAAAAGACCCTGGGCACGGTGGTTGGTGATGCAGATGATGGGGTCCAGCTTGGCCCCCTCCCCACCTGCACTGAACACTAAGGTTGGGAGAGTGGGGGGGTGGGATGCTTAGCCAGCCCGCCAGCCCATCCTAATGACTGGTTATTGGTGGTTGTCATGGCCAAAGGTCAAGGCCTAAATTCATAACCTGTCTTCCCGAGCCTTCCTGAGGGCCTTGATGGGCTTGCTCCCTAGGCAGGTGGGCCAGGAAGGAGGCCAGCTGCTGGGCTGGGGGACCCGGGCGGAGTGTCGGAAGGACAGGCCCTGGGGATTTTTGGTTCTGGGCCACCCGAGAAACCTGGGCGCCTGCTCCTGAAGATCCATTAGATGCCCCCAGGTGCTCGGCTTCGGCCCTGCCGAGCTGGTGCCGCCCTGCAGCAGCGCCTCGTGGTCCTGATGTGTGGATTGGTGCTTTTACCATCCTGCTGCCCCCCAGCCTCCGTGCCCTGCCAGTGTCCACCTTTGCCGCGAGGACAGGGAGAAGTTGCCCGGCGCCCCAGGTCCTGGCTCTTGGGTCCTGTCGAACCTGGCAGAGCAGCAGGCTGGGCTTGGTGCGCCCTGAAAAGCATCTGCGGAGCGAGAAGTGGGGCCTCACCTCCTCTCTAGGGTGGAGACCTGCTCAGCCCGTGTGCTCCTGGCCAGGAATGTCTCTGGAAGTGCCTGGTGGTGGGTGGGTGTGGGGAGGAGCTTCTGAGTGCCTGGGAGCGGGAGGAACGGTCTTCCTTCTTCTTACCTTCCTACCTTCCTACCGTTGGCGCTTAAGGCGTCGTCCCTGCCCGGCTCGGCAAGAGCAGTGACCTCGGGTTGCACGTGTTTGACTCGGGTTCCTATTTCGCAGACAAACTGTCCCCGTCCTGTGCGGTCTCCCCACTGTCTGCCGGGCACACCGGCGTGCCCGGCCTGACTCCTGCTTTGGGAAAGCCGGCAGGTCCCGCTCCCCCAGCCCTGCTGAATTTCCCTTGGAAAGTGTGAAGGTCTCCTGCCGAGTCCCCCCCCACCCCAGTGGCTCCTTGCCATGTGGGGGAGAAGTGGGGGCACAAGGGGGGACATGGGGACCCTCCTGCCGCACACAGGGCGAGGCTTGCCCTTTGGCTTGGTGAGCAGCCCTGGCAGCCGGAGGAGGGGCTGGGCACGGAGATCGGGCAGAGGCCGTGTCCTCGCCTCAGGGCCAGCCTGTGCGGGCAGGCGCTTCCTTCGGGAGGCGTGTAATTACAGAATGGCTTGTTTTCCCTCTGCTGTGCTGTCTTTAATCGCCAGGCTGGAGTCGGAGCTCCTGGCCAGACACAACATGCGGGGCGGCGCGTGCAGACAGCTCAGCAGGCGCCCTCCTGCTCTGCGCAGGTCCCCGCTAGCCCATCACCCCCACCTGGAGAGGAGCATGGGCAGGCCTAGAACCTGGGGGCTGATCAATTGCTGGGCCAGGTTTGGGGGTCCCTGGAAGAGGCAGGATGGCCACAGGCAAGCAGAGGGGCCTTGCTGAGTGTCCAGGGCTAGCGGCCTGGAGGGACAACTGCTCACCCCTGGGGCTCTCTGAGGGCGCCTCTTAGCCTTTCTCTGCCTTCTCCAGCCGCCTCCTCATTCCAGACCCAGCAGCTTCCCTGGGGATCTTGCAGCCCCATGAGGCTTGGCCGGCCCTCTTCCTGCCCAAGCCCTGTCTCTGGGAGCGCCTTTGCAGGCCTGGCCGGGACAAGCCCACCTGGGAAGGCTCACACACCTGGTGCTGCTGTGCAGAGAAGGTGGGTTGGCGGGTGGGGGTGGGGGAGAAGGCGGGCTGGCGGGGAGCGCAGGCGGGGCAGGGGCCCAGCCCTGAGTTCTCACCCTGGCCCTACCACACGCCCTCCTTCCCGGCCATGACAGGAGCAGGCCTTGTCCCTCTCTGGACCTGCCCCTTGGGCAGGAGAAGGCCTGTACTCCCCTTCCCTTGCGCTTCCTCTTCCTGCCCAGGGGCCTTAGCGGACATTCCTGTGTCCTGGACCCCTGCCCCTCAGGAGGCCCCAGGAGGTGGTTGCTTTGTAGCCCAGAAGGTCTTTTCTCCCGGAGCTGAAGTGACCAGTTATCCCCTCCGGGAAGAAGCCGCCCTTAGCTTCCTAATCCGGCAAAGCCTCCATGCGGAGCAGGGATCAAGTGCGATGTAGGCAAAGGGTCAAGGGGTCCGGAAGTCTTGGGCCAGGCTTCCTCTGGAGCCTGTTCTCAGGGTGCTGGCGGGAAGCCAGTGTTGGGATTCCATGCAGGCACATCCTTCCAGCCCCCAACCCGGCAGCCCCTCTAGTCTTGAAGTCAAGTGTCCTGTGAGAGAGGCTGCAGGGTGGGCGGGGAGGGCACTGGAGACAGGCAGGGGGCAAGAAATCCAGAAGGTTAGTGGGCAAACCCAGGGCAGGACCCTGGGGGAAGCAGACCTGTGGGCTATGGGAGGGACAGCGAGACAGGACAGGGCAGCTAGGGTGTCACCGGCTCCGTGGCCCTTGGTCGGGACTCCTCACTTTGTGCCCATGTCTAAGGGTCCACTCCTCTGGCTCAGGGGCTTTTCCTGTTGACAGCTCACGTTGGTGCTCTTACATGGTTCTCACCAGGCACTGCCCTGCCCAGGGGTGTTCTTTATCCTAGGGACCCCAACCTGGGGGGGATCTGTGCACCAGAGTCAAGCTGGGGTGGGCCCTTGTCCAGAGCTTTTGATGTGGTCAGCCTGGAAGGAGTGTGGACCTCCCTGCTATTCAAACGCCAGGTGTATCTGCTACAGACTGTGGGTTAACGACCCTGATTAGGGTATCATTGGGATCACTGAAGCTGTGCGTTCATTCATTCATTCATCAAGTATTGACTGAGCTGCTGCTGTGTGCCGGGCACTGTCTAAGCAGTTGGTGGGAGACGTGTGAATTCAGTACCTGTTTTCAAGGAATTGGCAGTCTAGAGCCAGACAAATAAATCTGTAATGACAATCCTGTGCGATGCAGACTGGGCCAGGCCTCCCAGGCCGCCCAGGGTACATTGGAACACAAACCCCTCTCCTAAGTGCAGCCTGGGTTTCGGGAACTTTTCCCAGAGGAGGTGATGTTTGAGCTGAGTCTTGAAGAAGAAAGAGTTGTCTGCGGCTGGAGCGTGCTCTTGATGAGGAGAACAGGCCAAGGCCGAATGGGAGGCTGGAGAAGCCGCTGCAGACCCAGGAGTCTGGGCTGGGTTGTAAAGGTAGACGGGCTCAGCTGATCGGACCCGCACTTTCTCTGATGGGGTGTTGCAGTTGCTTTGGAAAAAGTAGAGACCAAAGGTAGAAATTGGCGGGGTGCAGGAGGGGGGAGCCAGGGGAGGTGCCTGGGTGGGATGGCGTCAGCAGGAGGGGTGTGGACACTGGTGAGGGTGCCCAGGTGGTTTCAGGGTTTGGAGGCCTGTAAACAGCTGGGAAGCGGTTTAGCTAATGGCCGGAGTCCTGGGCCGCGGCCGGGCTGGAGGGAGGACAGGGGAGGCGTGCGCTTGTCACTGGTGGGTGAACCCCTGGCTGTGGCCGGGGTGGACCTGGCAACATACCTAACGTGGTTAAGATGTCATAGGTGGCCTATGGGGGAGATGCCCAGAAAAAGCAGGGTCAAAGGAGAAAACAGCAGTGAAGCCAGGAGCAGGGCTCTCAGCTGGGGTCATGAAGGACAACGGGGGCGGCCCCTGGTGTTGCCTGGACCCCACCCTGCCGTCCCAGGGAGACGGGGCGGGGGTGGCTGGTGCACAGGCCTTTCCTGGGGGCAGCTGTCTTTCCTGTCAGTGTCCTTCCCGCGTGAGGGCTCAGTGGCTTCCCCACCATGAGCTGCCGCTAAGAGATGACGGGTGTTCTGCCCTCGGCGTTGCCGCTCGGAAGATGTGAAAGCTGCCGTCTCTGCCCTAGCTCTCCTCTCCTCACTTGAAAGTTTTTCCCCCCCAAATTTATATATATTAAAAGGTTGTGTGTGTGTGTGTGTGTGTGTGTGCGTGCATACACGTGGGCCTGCGGCCCCTGACCTCTGAAAGATGGGGCTGGGGAGGTGCATTAATGGGAGGTGCACTGAGGTCAGTGGCCAGGAGATGTGGGTGGCCGTAGATGAAGGTGAGTTAGGAAACCTTGACTGTAGAAAGTTCTCTTGGTTTTATGTTATTTATTTTTTATAAAGATTTGTTTATTTATGCATACAAGAACTGGGGTACAGGCCAGAGTTGCAGGGGGTGAGAGGATTCACCAGAGACAGAGTAGGGAGTAGAATAGGCAGATCTACTGAAATACGCTGCTGAGGGGAGCAGACAGGAGGTCTGTTGTGCCATGTGGGTTGCTCCCTGGCCGGCCGGGGATGGAACTCAAGCTGCAGAGGCTGCAGACAGCTTCACAGTGCTGTGTTTAGCCCCTTGCGCCACCAGGGAGGCCCAAGTTCTCTTGGTTTTAAATTTGACTTTGAAGAGCGGGGGACTGAGTACTTGGATGTCTTGTAATTGGGTGGAGATTTGGACGCTCCCCTGAAGGACAGAAGATAAGGTGGGGGTTCTGGAGGAGGGAGGCAGGTCGGGGGGAGAGGACGGCTCAGTCCTGGATGACCATGGTCTTGGCTGAGCGCCTCCCTGCCCCGTCTCCCCCCAGGGCGAGCCCCCCTTGGCCCTGGGCCTGTCCACGCGGAAGGCCCTCAGCATCCTGAAGGAGCAGCTGGAGGCGGTGCTGGAAGGACACCTGAAGGAGCGGAAGAAGCGTCTCACGTGGAAGGTAAAGAGTCCTTCGCGGGAGGCCTGAGCCTAGCTGGGGTGACAGAGAAGCCTAGGGACCCACCCTCGACTGGGATTCCCCTTTAGAGGGGTGTCCTGACGCCATTTGAGATCAAGGCAAGAAGAGCAGACCCCCCGGGCTGGGTGGAGTGAGTGTGGGGGTAGGAGGCGAGGTAGCGCCTCCCTGCTGCCCACCCGGCCTCTCACTGCCGGCCCCTGCCCTCCAGGAGATGTGGAGGAGCAGCTTCCTACACCACAGTAACCGCTGCTCCTGCTTCCACTGGCCCGGCGCCTCGCTCATGCTTCTGGCTGTCCTGCTGCTGCTGGGCTGCTGTGGGGGCCAGCCGGCCGGCAGGTAAGTGCATGGCCCTGTGCTGGCTCTTCCTGGCCTCTCCAACCTCCTGTCCCTCTGCCCCGCAGAGGTCTCTGCCGTCCCACCATGGGCATCGGGGAGGAGGGTTGCAGAAATAGACACTTGCTGGGAGCGACAGGGTGGAGGCGGGCAGAGGTGTCATGGGCCCTGGGTTGGGTGGTTGGAGGGGCTCTCACTGCTGCTGGTCCCCCTCACACCTTCTGGCCAGCCACGGGGTGGAGCTGGTGAACGCCTCAGCGCTGTTCCTCTTGCTGCTGCTCAACCTTGTCCTCATTGGGCGGCAAGAGCGCCTGAAGCGTCGTGAGGTGGAGCGGAGGCTCCGAGGGATCATTGACCAAATCCAAGGTGAGGCGGAGGCCCAGGCCTGTTGGGTGGGAAAGACGCCCCAGGTGCATCAGAGCCCCACGAGTTTCCCTCCTGAGCCCCCATCAGCACGCTCAGCCCCTGGCCTTGCCTGTGGTCAGCATTCCAGGGCCTCTGCCATGAAAGGAGCTAGAATGTGCCTGATCTCTTGAGAGTAAGAAAAGTGAGAGCCGCCAGGACCATTGTGAGTGCCCAGGCAGTGACCTGGCCCAGTGAGGCCAGGGAGCAGGTCGGCTTCACCTTTGACCTTTGTACCCCTCATGAGACTCGGCCATGTCTGTGTAATGCAATTGAATGGAACTGGGGTACAAGGAGGTGGAAGTGCCGGGCTGGAAAGGTGTATAGGGGAGGCAGCCTGGACAGCAGGGCAAGTGCTGGGGTGAGTGGCGTGGGTTGACGTGGGCCTTCTGGGGAAGGAAGGGGTGTGGTAACGCTCACAGGTGTGCCCTGGGCCTGGCTGGTGTATAGGACATGGGCGAGGTTGTCATCCTCTTTCCCATTTCATCAGATGCCCTCAAGGATGGCAAGGAGCTCAAGTGGCCAAATGCCTTGTACCCCGACCTCCACATGCCCTTTGCACCGTCCTGGTCCCTGCACTGGGCCTACAGAGACGGACATCTGGTCAACCTGCCGGTTAGCCTCTTGGTGGAAGGAGACATCATCGCTCTGAGGCCCGGCCAGGAATCTTTTGCCTCTCTGAGGGGGATCAAGGTAGTGTGAGGCTCCCCCCCCCGGGAAACATTGTGGGAACACCCACAGCCATGGCGAGAGGGGCCCAGGGCCTGGTTCTGAAGCTTCCCGGCCAGCTCCTGGGCTCCTTGGCCAAGGAGAGAGGACAAAAGCAGGAACATCTTTCTCCTCCTTGTCAAGCTGCTAGGAATCCAGTCCCCCAGGCCCCAGCTCAACTTAGTCTTGCCAACTGGTGGTCCCTAGCCCAGTGAGATGCCCCCACCTAGCTGGGACTGTCAGGGAGAGCGGTAGCTGATAGCACCTGTTGACTTCCGGCGCCCTCATCCCTCCCTGGCTGGCAGGATGATGAACACATCGTCTTGGAGCCGGGAGACTTGTTTCCCCCTTTCTCCCCACCCCCGTCCCCCCGGGGAGAAGTGAAGAAAGGCCCACAGAACCCCCAGCAGCACCGGCTCTTCCGCGTCCTCGAGACCCCTGTGATCGACAATGTCAGGTAGGGGTGTCGCCTGGCTTTAGGCAGAGCCATGGCTCCCCTCCCACTCTGAACTCTGGCGATGTGGCTCGGGGGCTGCTGCAACCCCTCCCCTGGGTGCCAGGGCACATGAGGGCTCAGTGATGCTCACGGAGGGGCGGGTTCCCGGCCTCTCCCTGAGCAGGACTGAGGGCCATCTCCTTCTGCAGGTGGTGCCTGGACATGGCCCTGTCCCGCCCAGTCACTGCTCTGGACAACGAGAGGTTCACGGTGCAGTCGGTGATGCTGCACTATGCCGTGCCCGTGGTGCTGGTGCGCAGGGCAGAGTCCTGGGGGGGGTGGGGGGGGAGAGGGAGGGGGCGGCCGGGGCTTCCAGCTTTACGTGAGCCTGGGGCCCAGAATGAGCCCAACAGCCGGGGGTGTGTGAGTGGGCGGAGCAAGGGGAGCCTGAGAGCCTGGTTCCTGAGCTGGGGTTGAGGCTACAGCGCCCCCGTTCCTATCAGGCTGGCTTCTTCACCACCAAT
Organism: Talpa europaea; assembly: GCF_964194135.1. NCBI lineage: Eukaryota > Metazoa > Chordata > Mammalia > Eulipotyphla > Talpidae > Talpa > Talpa europaea. Next base: position 133,306,333 of record NC_140074.1, read on the forward strand.
GCCCTGCGCTTCATTCTGAATGCTCCTGGAGTCACCTCCTGGCAGTACACCCTGCTCCAGCTGCAGGTAGCACTGCCCTCCCTCTGCGTTCTTCCCGCCAAGCTCCCCCATCCTGGGCCCAGCTGTCCCTCCCCTTCCAGCCCCGGAGTCGGCCCTCAGGCAGTGGCTGCTGGGCCACAGAAGCCCTCCCTCTCCCTACTGCCCACCTGCTCCTGGGCTGGCAGCTCTTGGGAGCTGGTGTGGTTCACTCTTTCCAGGTGAATGGCGTCCTGCCCATCCTCCCCCTGCTCTTCCCAGTCCTCTGGGTTCTGGCAACCGCCTGTGGAGAAGCCCGAGTCCTGGCCCAGATGAGTGAGGCCTCGCCCAGCTCCCTGGTAGGTTGTTCCAGGCGTCTGGGACAGGAAGAAGGGTCGGCTCTGCCGTGGAAAAGGGGCGGCGTCCAGTCCAGCCTGAGGGCCCCATGCGCGGCAGACCCCTCTGAGGGCTTCGGCCCTTGTGGTCCAGAAGGACCTCCAGGGGCCCACGGGTGGGTGAACATCCGCCCAGGCCCTCACTAGGTGGGGTTCCTTATCGAAGGTGCTGGCAGCTCCGCTGCTATGGGCCCCTACCCGGCCAGCTTAGAGGCCTGGGAAGGGGCCGTTTCCTCCCTGAGGCTCACACCCTCTGTCCGTGCAGCTGGCCAAGTTCTCGGAGGACACACTCAGCAGCTACACAGAAGCTGTCTCCACTCAGGTACTCTCACCCCGTTGGGTTCTGCCCCAGCTCCCTCAGGCCCCTTTTGGAGCTGGGGGGCTCCCCTACTCCCTCTGAGCCCCCAGTCAGGCTCTGAGAGCCCTCGATCACCCACCTCACATGGGCAAGGTATGAGTGCCCAGCCCCTGCCCTGCGGGTCTTATTGCACCCCAAATTCCCAGCACCCCTGCTGGCTCCAGAAACCATCTCCAGGGAATGTGACTGAAGCTGGACTGCCTCACGGGACCCTCTCCCCCACCAGGAGATGCTGCGCTGCATCTGGGCCCACTTCCTGCGGGTGATCCAGGGGACGTCGCCGACGCTCAGCCGCAGCTCCAGCTTGCTGCACAGCTTGGGCTCTGTCACGGTGAGGGCCACCTCGAGCCTGGAGCCCACCTCAGCGGCGTGGGGGGTGCCAAGCCCCTGTCCAACCCCACCGCTCTCCTGCAGGTCCTGTGCTGTGTGGACAAGCAAGGGATCCTGTCGTGGCCAAACCCCAGCCCAGAGACCGTGCTGTTCTTCAGCGGGAAGGTGGAGCCGCCCCACAGCAGCCACGAGGACCTCACGGATGACCTGTCCACCCGCTCCTTCTGCCACCCCGAGGTAGTGGAGGAGGTACGGCCAGGCCAGGCCGTTTAGCTCTTGGCATCTGCCCGGTAATCCCAGGGAGGGTGAGGTGAGGCAGAGGGAGGGTCAGGCACCCTGAGGACCTGCTTCTGAGCGCTCAGGTGAAGCTGCCAAGCCAGGCCTCAGGCCTCGAAGGAACATGCGTGGCGCTGGCTGCCTTGACAGGACCCTGGTCTGAGGCCTGTGCTTTTTGTTCTCCTCAGCCCCATGAACGAGACGCCCTCCTCATGGGCTCCCTGAACACGACCCTGCATCTTTCCAATGAGCAGGAGCGTGGCGACTGGCCTGGAGATGGTCCCAAGCCCCCTGAACCCTACTCTCACCACAAAGCCCACTGCCGCAGCAAACACCCGTCCGGCTCCAACGTGAGCTTCAGCCGGGACATAGAGGGCGGGGATGAAGAGCCCAGAAAGGTGAGGAGAGAGGTGGAGAGTGGCCATCTCGACAGGCTGGCCTAGCCTGGGGGGTGAAGCCCAGGCTCCCGGCCTTGCCCAGAACTTCCCTGAAGTGGTTGCTGCTTCCCTGTCTCCCCGCCTCCCCCATGGTAACTGGCTGGGACCAGACTCTTTCCTTCTGAAGACAGAGAGCCAGTGGCTTTGTCTAAAATCTCTCCCTGTCTGAAATGGCTCCTCCATTGCTTCCTCCTCAGTCTAGCCACCCCTCCTGTTAGATGCTGCCAGTGTCAGCCGGTATAGATACTAGACATCTCCAGGAGCCCAGGAAGGACAGGCAGAGGATTTCGGGACTGGTTAGAGACAGCATGGGCAGGAGCACATATTGCTGGGCAAGGGCTGCCTCCTCTCAGGCCTCCATCCCCACCCCTGCCTTCTCTATGTTTCCTCCAGGCCCAGCCTGGGCTGGAGAGTGAGCCCTACGAGACAGAGGACTTCGTGTGTGACTACCACCTGGAGATGCTAAGCCTGTCGCAGGACCAGCAGAATCCCTCCTGCATCCAGTTTGATGACTCCAACTGGCAGCTCCACCTCACCTCCCTCAAGCCCCTGGGCCTCAACGTGCTGCTGAACCTGTGCAACGCCAGCGTCACCGAGCGGCTGTGCCGCTTCTCCGACCACCTGTGCAACATCGCCCTGCAGGAGAGCCACAGCGCCGTGCTGCCTGTGCACGTGCCCTGGGGCCTCTGTGAGCTTGCCCGGCTCATTGGTAGGCAGACGCCAGTGGGGCCGTGGACTCCAGACTCCTCAGTCCCAGGCGCGCCTTGACAGGAGGGCACTGCCAACCTGCTCTTAGCTCCTGGTCATCCCCCTTTCACCAGGCGCTGCAACTGGATAGTGCCTCCTGCTCTGAGAAAGTAGCCGCTTATGGGGATGGAAGGGTGGAGGGACACGTTACCTGGCAACAGCCTTGTGCCAGGGGCGCGTGGAGGCCAATGCCATGACACTGGCTTTTGAGGAAAGAAAGGCTTACTGCAGGGAACTGTTGGGGAGACAGGAGGAAAACCTCGAATCTGCCTCTCTGACCTGAACAGGCTCAGGTTTTACAGGAGCGGAGTTAGGCAGAAGACAAAATTAGGAAGGAAGGAACTATGAGACTTGATCGCTTAGCTGTAAAATGGCCCATATGTGGAGACGTGTGGAGAAGCGTTTTTGGATGACTGGGTTCTTGGGACTCTTCACTTCTAAATGCAGTCCGAGCAGCCCCCTCCCCTTTAATTTTTGGTCCCGGTCAGCGGCCTCTTAGTTTCAGCTGGCTTGGGGCCTGGGCCCATCCCTTCTGTACACACCAAAGCTGTAACATTCTGAGAAGCGTAAGGCTCTGCTCTGTCTAAAAATGGCAGGAAGGAAAGTTAGCTAGGTTTTGTGGGAATTGTGTGGTTTAAGGATTCGAGGGCACTATGACCTCACTTTGAGAAACAGCCTGAACTGACCAGGTCTCTTTCCACGCTGGGAAGGAGGTGTAGGTGCTGTGAGCTTCTTCCCACGGGCCTGAGTTCCCGTCCCTCTTGCAGGCTTCACGCCAGGGGCCAAGGAGCTCTTCAAGCAGGAGAACCACCTGGCGCTCTACCGCCTCCCCAGTGCCGAGATGGTGAAGGAGACTTCGCTGGGGAGGCTCTCCTGCGTCACCAAGCGACGCCCTCCCCTCAGCCACATGATCAGCCTCTTTATCAAGGATACCACCACCAGTGAGTCCCCCACCAGACCTTCCGGGAGCTTGGGGGTGAGGAGAGGCTCTGTCCTTCCCTGTCCCTTTTTAGGGGTGGCTGGGCCAATGAGCGCTAGACCTCAAATGTGGCCTTGGGGACCATCGCTGGGAGGTTGGTGGCCACAGAGCATGGGCAGTTGAATGCACAGCAGGGATCCACACCGGCTTGCTGTGAAGCCTGGGGCATTCCCACCTGCCGCAGCACCCTTCTCAAGGATGCCTCGTGTCAGCTGTGAGGTGGTGGGTGGCTCCGGGCACTCATGGTTTGGCCTCCCCTCTCCTTCAGGCACAGAGCAGATGTTGTCCCATGGCACGGCCGATGTGGTCTTGGAGGCCTGCACTGACTTCTGGGATGGAGCTGACATCTACCCTCTCTCGGGTTCCGACAGGTGGGTGAGGATGCATGTGCTAGGGGCAAGAGCAGTCAGCTCCTGGGCTCCTCCCACCCAGCCTTGGGCGTGGGGGCTCCCAGGACCGCTCATCTCACTTCCCCTGCTCCCCTGGCAGAAAGAAAGTGCTGGATTTCTACCAGCGAGCCTGCCTATCTGGTTACTGCTCCGCCTTCGCCTACAAGCCCATGAGTTGCACCCTGTCCTCGCAGCTCAATGGCAAGTGCATCGAGCTGGTGCAGGCACCTGGCCAGAGCAGCATCTTCACCATGTGCGAGCTGCCCAGCACCATCCCGCTCAAGCTGAGCACCCGCCGCAACAGCTGGAGCTCCGACGGTACAGCGGGAGGCGCAGCGGCCTGCATGGGGAGGGCTCCAAATGGGCCGCAGCAGAGGGGGCCGTGGGCCAACTCTGGACCTGGACAGCCAGGCAGACCCCTCAGGCCTCTCCGCTAGAACCAGGGCCTCCTCTGCCCTGCTCACAGCTTACTGTGATGTTCCAGGGAGATAATGTATAGAAAAGTGCTTTCTCTGGAAATTATAAAGCAGCTGCATTTATAGCTTTTTAGCCTTATTTGGATTGAACAGAAGCCCAGAAACCCTGCTGGGGCCTTGGGACTCAGCTCCACACCCTGGCCCCTGTCACCAAACACCCAGATTCCTGGGGGTCTTAGGACCCGAGGACTGAGGGTGTGGCTGAGGTTAGGGCCGGCCCCCTGGCCCTGGACAGAGTCAGGCTCTGTCCCTCCGCTTCTGACGGCCACCTGACTGACAAGTGCCTTTCCTTGTCTCTCCCCCGTGTCTGTTGGCTCCTTTGTGTGTCTTTGGCCTCATGTGGTCCCCTGGGGCTGCGTGCTCACTTGACGGGGTGTGGTCGCTGTGTGTGTGGCCCCGGCTGCCTTCTGGAATCTGCCGGTTCCTGGGCGTCCTGTCTGGGTCGTGTCCCTGCCCGCCTTTGTGCCTTATGCCTACCTGAAGAAGGGATCGGGGAGGTGCTGGAGAAGGAAGACTGCGTGCAGGCCCTGAGCGGCCAGATCTTCATGGGCATGGTGTCCTCCCAGTACCAGGCCCGGCTGGACATCGTGCGCCTCATCGATGGGCTGGTCAACGCTTGCATCCGCTTCGTCTACTTCTCTTTGGAGGATGAGCTCAAAAGCAAGGTGGAAGGGCTCTCCCCGTGTGCCTGCACCACCCTGCCCCTTCTCCCCGGCTCGGGGCCCATCTGTTCATCGCCACCTGCCTTCTGCAGGTGTTTGCAGAGAAGATGGGCCTGGAGACAGGCTGGAACTGCCACATCTCCCTCACGCCCAATGGGGACATGCCTGGCTCCGAGATCCCCCCCTCCAGTCCCAGCCACGCGGGCTCCTTGCATGATGACCTGAATCAGGGTGAGGGCAAAGGTTTGTGGCGGGGATGAGGTGCATGTGGGAGGCTCCTGCTCAGAGCTACAGCTGGAAAGGCTTCCCTGGAGCCTTCCCAAAAAGGACGTTCCCTTGGAAAATGGGTCTGGTAACCCTGCATAATGCCAGTCGACAGGCGGAGAGGCAGGAGGTTCTTGTACCACCTGCAGGACAAGGAAAGGCCCCCAGCAGGCTGGACCCAAGCTGAGGGACAGATTTTTGTCCCCACAGTGTCTCGAGATGATGCAGAGGGGCTCCTTCTGATGGAGGAGGAGGGTCACTCTGACCTCATTAGTTTCCAGCCCACGGATAGCGACCTTCCCAGCTTCCTGGAGGACTGCAACCGGGTATGACACAGGGCCTGTGCCCTGGCACTGGAGGTGGCCGCAAGGCTGGGCCGAGGCTGAGAAGGGAGCATGGAGGGGCCCTCATCCCGCACCCTGACGCCGCAGGCATCTCTGCCCTCTCCAGGCCAAGCTGCCCCGGGGCATCCACCAGGTGCGGCCCCATCTGCAAAACATTGACAACGTGCCCCTGCTGGTACCCCTCTTCACTGACTGTACCCCCGAGAGTGAGTACTGGGGCCACAGCTGCTTAGGCAGCCTGTCCGTCCCACTGAGCCCTGCCAGAGCTTGGGTGCCCCGTAGGCTCGGGAGGGAAAGTTTGTCTCCCATTCAGAGAGCCAAGGAGCTGGGACTGGATAAGCCTGAGCGTCCGGAGGGCAGAGCCATGGGTGTGCCCATTCTAGGGAGTCAGGAGGGGCAGTATTAGTACCATCTCCAGCTCTGGGGTGGGATGCTTCTTGCGCCGCCTATTCTCTTGTCCTGTGAGTCCCTGGCCAGCGCCCCACACGGGGCTTTGCCCCCCCACCCTCTCTGTCCCCCAGCCATGTGCGAGATGATCAAGATCATGCAGGAGTATGGGGAGGTGACTTGCTGCCTGGGCAGCTCTGCTAACCTGCGAAATAGCTGCCTTTTCCTGCAGAGCGATATCAGGTCAGGGCGATTCCCTGGAGCTGGGTCAGCCTCTGCCTCCCAGACACCTCAGGCTCGGTCTTGCATGGGGTTGGGGCATTGTCCATGGCCGCTTTAGCCCTGGTTGGGACCCAGGGACCTGGGCATAGTGAGGTAGAGGGAGCAGGTACTTGCTCACGCCCGTGGGAGATAGGGTTTTTGCTGGAGCCGCTGATGGCTCTGATTCCCCCTCCCCCACTGAGCAGCATCGCCCTGGACCCCCTGTACCCATCCCGCTGCTCCTGGGAGACCTTTGGCTATGCCACCAGCACCAGCATGGCCCAGGCCTCGGATGGCCTTGCGCCCCTGCAGCTCTCCGGGCAGCTGAACAGCCTGCCCTGCTCCCTGACCTTCCGCCAGGAAGAGACCATCAGCATCATCCGCCTCATCGAGCAGGTGGGGCCTGGGCTGGGGCAGGAGCAGGGGTGCAAACCTGCTTGGGTGGGCCATCATGGCACAGGACCTGCCTGGTGTCCGGGGGCTGGTTGACCTCCACGTGGAGTTCTCCCTGGCAGTTTAGCTCCTGCCACCCCTTCCTAGCAGGAGCATCCGAGGCATCTGACTCTCGGCTGAAGCTTGTCAGCTGTTAGGCCTGAGAGAGGCCACAATCTGTCCCTCTGGGTCCCTAGGCGCGGCACGCCACCTACGGCATCCGCAAGTGCTTCCTCTTCCTGCTGCAGTGCCAGCTGACTCTCGTGGTCATCCAGGTGAGGAGGGGCCCCTTCCGTCACTGCCCTCCAGCCCCCACCCACTCCAGGCCAGTTGACAATTGGAAGCTGCAGACAGACTGGGGGCCCCTAGAGCCCCTGGGCTTTTGGCAATGACCCCATTGGCAGCTTCCCCTTGGGCCCCAGCTCCCCAGCCAGGACGTGAGCATCACAGCAGAGAGCTGGCCAGGGCTCCGGCATGACTGCTGGCCGGAGCTTAGGCCTGTCTCTTGGCCCCTCTCTGCCTAGTTCCTCTCCTGCTTGGTCCAGCTGCCCCCACTCCTGAGCACCACTGACATCCTGTGGCTGTCCTGCTTCTGCTACCCTCTCCTCAGGTGAGAGCCACACGGCCGCGGTTGGGAGGTGACTCAGCATCTCAGGAACCCAAGTTCTGGGCTGTGCTCAGTGCACCCCTCCTCTGCCAAGGAGGCAGTGGGGGGATCGCCCTTGCCTCCCCATCTGCCCACCAGCTCTGATCTCACTCTCAAGACTCAAGCCAGGCTTCCCACATGGGGTCGGGGGGCACAAAGGGTCATGGTCGTTACCCTTCATCCAGTCTCTGCTTTTCAGCATCTCTCTGCTGGGGAAGCCCCCTCACAGCTCCATCATGTCCATGGCGACCGGGAAGAACCTTCAGTCTATCCCTAAGAAGGTAAGCGATGAGGAGCCCCCATGAGCCCAGCCTCACCCCTTAACGTGAGTGCCTGGGGCTGGCCCGGAGAGGGTTTCCGCCAGAACTTCTCCCCAGCCAAGGGGGAGGTGCTGGTGCAGGGCTGGGGAGATCCTCGCTAGAGTGGGCAGTGCCTGCCCGGACCCCCTCTTCTCACCCCACTTCCTGGGTCGCCTGTTTTACTTGTGAAAAGTCACTGGGTGCGGGAGTGAGACCCCCTTCTCCCTCAGACCCAGCACTACTTCCTGCTCTGCTTCCTGCTCAAGTTCAGCCTCACCATCAGCTCGTGCCTCATCTGCTTTGGCTTCACGCTGCAGAGCTTCTGCGACAGCGCCCGGGCGCGCAACCTCACCAACTGCTCCTCCATCATGCTGCCCAGGTGGGTGCCGCCCTGCCCGTCTACTCCTGGCCCCGGGGGGGAGGGTGGGGGTGGTGGTGGGGTGTGCTGAGCACACCTTGCTTCCTCGCCCCGCAGCTCCACCGACACGGCTCCAGCCTGGTTTGGCGACTTCGCTAACGGGCTGCTGACATCCCAGAAGCTCGCTGCCGCCCTGATCGTCCTACACACTGGTAAGGGCCCCCAGAACGGGCGTTGGGGTGCCTGGGGCCAGGCCCAGGCTGTGGGAAGACTGACTCTCCTTCACCCCCTTCTCTCCAGTCTTCATTTCTATCACCCATGTGCACCGCACCAAGCCCCTGTGGAGAAAGAGCCCCTTGACCAACCTCTGGTGGGCCTTGACGGTGCCCGTGGTGTGAGTACTGCGGGCCTAGGGGGCTGGCAGGGGCTGATTCTGAGGGGTTTGGGCCAGAGGCTGAATGGCGCCCTCCCCACAGGCTGCTGGGGCAGGTGGTGCAGACGGTGGTGGACCTGCGGCTGTGGACCCACGGGGCTAGCCACGTGCACTTTGGCCTGGAGGACGTGCCGCTGCTGACGTGGCTGCTGGGCTGCCTCTCGCTGGTCCTCGTGGTGGTCACCAACGAGATCGTGAAGCTGCATGAGATTCGGTGAGCGGGGTTCCACCCTTGGCCCCGGCTGGCTCCCTAAGCCTGCCACCTCCCGGGTCCTGCACCCCGCCTTCCAGCTGCCCGCCCTGCCCTCTTCTGGCGTCCGGCTCCGTCCCCTGGTCTGGGGGTCTGCGCTGACCTGGACTCTAATTGCTTTCCCACAGGGTCCGGGTCCGCTACCAGAAGCGACAGAAGCTGCAGTTTGAAACTAAGCTGGGCATGAACTCTCCCTTCTGAGCCATGGGCCACAGAGGCCAGTTGCCCTGGTCCCTGGGGCTGAAGCAGACCCGTTTTGGGGTATGGGTGGGTGGTATCACGAACGTTTCAGGGTTTTCTCCTGCACCTCATGGCACTGGAGGCCCCGGTCCCAGGGCTTGTCATCTGTTGCGCGGAGGCGCTGCTGAGCCTGGGCCCCAGGTCTGCCTGCCGGGCGTCCTCCGGGTCTAGGCAGGGGCGTCTTGAGTGTGTGATCTTGAGCGCTTAGTTGAAGGCCCTCAACCCCTCCCACCGTGTGTGTGCCCCCTTCAGGGTCCTCTAACCCAGTGCCCTCTGCTCTTGGGCCTCTGGGGCAGCGCTGTGAATATGGGGCAGGGGGGAGCAGTGCCTCAACTTTTTGCCAGCGCGGTGGTGGCAGCTATGAGAGGTTGTGCCTCTCTCGGGCGGCTGCTGCTGCGGGGGTGCCGGAGCCCCACCCCGCACCCCTCATCCTGTCTTCCCGGGGCAGGGGCCGAGGTGTAGCCAGGCATTTCTCCTCCCTCCACCTGTGGGGACCCGAAGAAGGTGAAAGCCCCTCACCTGGGCCTGGAAGTGCTTCCCGTGGCCACCCTCAAGCGAGCCGTGGGGTCAGTCTTGGGGACCCAGCCCAGGGGGCCCCTGCCCGAGTTCTCCTGTGAGAATGTTTTTACTGGTGTATATTTTTTACTGGAAATGAGCCTTCTAGGAATGAATGTAGACTGGTTTGTATTAAAACTTGTAAATTGCTTAAGAAAAACCTGTGACTGGTCCATGAGGCTTCAGCCAGTGAGGGAACCCCAAAGATGAGGCGGCGGGGGTGGGGGTCACCCGAGCCTTCCTCCTCATCCGAGGTGGTGCGCGGCGTGGCCCGGCGGTGGCGGCACAGACCCAGACACACAGCTGCTCGTGCGGCACGACACGTTCATTGGTGTTAGTCGGGGGAGAGGTTAAGGTTCCAGAACTGGGGCCTGGGCCACGGTGTCAGGCTCCCGCCCCCAGGCTGGCAGCGGGCACTCCGGCTGCCATCCAAAGCCCCTCCCCACTACGTCCTTTCAGGCAGTTATAGATAGAATAAATTCCATTTAAAATATATGCATTTCTCTCTGCTTAAAAAATAACATTTACAGTTGAAAAAGCTTGGACTTCAGGGTTCTCTTCATAGTGCCCCCACCCCTGCAGGAGCAGGGGCTGGCCTGGGCACTGCCACCCGGAGTGGGCCTCCGGTGGCTTATTTACATGTCCTATGTACACCTGTAGGGGACCTGCCAGGCACGCCACACCTGCCGCTGTCAGAGCTCCAGGAGAGCGGGTGGCAAGGGCACCTTGGCACAGAGACTCGGGACTGGGGGCAGGGGCCAGAGAAAGCCCTCCAGATGCAACCGCCTCTTTCTCCCTGGGGAGGAAGTTCTTACCAGGCCCCCTTGCAAGGGGCAGGGCTGTCTGGTCAGATTACACAATTGGAGGGGGCTTTGCTGAGAGGCCAGGTTCTGACAAGTCCCCTGCCCCCCGTGGGGGCTGCTCCCCAAGCACCGCGGCGCTGACAGCTCCTGGACCAAGCAGCTGGCATCTTCTGTGCTGGGCAAAGGCAGTGGACGCTGCAGCACTGCAGGCACAGCTCAGTCCAGCATGGCATCCAGCTGGTCGGCCAGGGCGTCGAACATGGTGCTGATGTCATCCAGGATGTGCTTGGTGGAGGTGCCGGGGGTGCTGCGGAGGAAGGAGAGGGCCAGGTCAGCTGATCGCCTGCGCCTCGGAGGCGCTGAGCTTGGGCTGAGGCCAAGCCCTTCCAGTGCATCTTAATTCTTACAGCCCCGGGGCAGTGGGTAGCACCATCCCTAGAGCCAAGCGAAGCTCGGAGGGAAGTGACTAGCCCAAGGTCATTTGCTGCCCCTTGGCAGCCACCAGGGTACCCTGTAGGTCAGACCTGGGTCACTACAGAACCTGGGTTCTTCCCATTCCACAGGGGCCTCCCAGCCTGAGCACCTGCCTGTGGTGTGCTCCCCAGCATTCCCAGGACCCCCCGGAGGGGGATCTGGAAGTGTTCCCACCCCACGGCCGTGGCTCCCCACAGCCAGCACCCGGCACCCCTCACCCTTCTCGCTCCTCAGTGCCAATGCTCTTCTCCGCAGCCCTCAGTGCAGCTGCCAGGGAGGAGCTGGTCTGCTCCAGTCTCTGCTGTGCCCGTCCGCAGCCTGCAGCCCCGGTGCTCTCTGGCCTTGGCGGGGGCACCGGACGGGGGCCCAGCCGGGGAGCCAGCTTAGGGCCAGAAAATGCCAGCTGGGTGCAGGCCACAGACACAGGCTTTGGGGCTGATCCTACAGTGACAAAAAGGTTGGCCTGTGAGGTAGCTGGGCGGGATGTCCGCCCGCCGACACAGCCTCTCCCACAGGCCCCACCTCACCTGCTCCAGGCACCTTGATGAGGGCAGCAGGGGCAGCTGGCACAGCCGGGGCCTCAGTGTCCCCATGCCGCCGACTGCCTGCTGAGTTGTCCAGAGCCGGCCCAGGGCAAGGGAGCAAGGGGGTTTGGTTTGAGGGACTGGGAGAAACAGGGGCTGGGGCTCCTGGAGCCGGAGGGCCACTAGGGTCAGGCCGGGGCGGGCTGGGAGCCGAGGGGGACTCGCTGAGGGTCTGGGAGGAGGGGGGCGCAGGGGGGCCAGCTGTAGCACTGGCTACTCCAAAGGCCAGAAGAGCTGTCTGCAGCGGTTCCCTCTCCCGGCACTTGGGCCTCCTCTTAACGGTGTCGGACTCTGTGAGGTTGAAGTCGAGGCCAGCAGGCACAGGCGTCTCCCGGGGTGGGGGGCCCGCTGGCTTCGGCCGCTGTTTGATAGTCAGGTTCCCCTCCTCTGCAAACGGTAGCCCTTCCCCTGAGCTGCCCCGAGATGGGGGTGTCCCCTCAGGCCCTGGTTCCTCATCCTCTGTGTCTGATGCAGGGCCCGTGGGGGCCAGCGGGCCAGGGGGCTCTGATGGGCCAGCTGGTTCACTCAGTGTTCGCCTTCGCGGTCCTGACGCCCCTTCCTTGGGCCCGGGGCTTGCATCTAGTGGTGGAGGCTCAGGGGTGGGGCCAGAGACAGAGCTGAGGCGCTTGGGGGGTGGGGGCGGGGGGCCTTTGCGGCGTGCCCGGAGGGCGAAGGACTGGCTACGAGGAGCCCCTCGGGTTGGGGTCGGGCTGGGGCTGGTCCGTGCCAGGGCGCTGCGTCCAGGTCGCCGTGTGAGGGTGGCGTAGCTGCCCAAGGTGCTGCCTGCAGGCCCGTTGTCTACCTCGCCCTCTGCTTCCCCCTCAGCTGGCCCAGGGCGGCTCAGGCTGTGGGAGCGGCGCTTGGGCCGAGGCGGGTCTGGAGGAGCAGCAGGGGATCCAGCCAAGTAGGAGAAGGCTCGGGGTGCACCAGGAGGAGGCCCTGGGGCTGAGCTGGAGGGTGAGCCCTGGGGGTACATAAAAACATAAGGGGGGGCTCCTTGGCTAGGAAGTGGGGAACAAAGTTTAGGTGGCCGCTCTATGCCTTCTGGAAGATTCCTCTCCTGGGGAGAGCTGGGGTCTCCACCACTGGGCTGCGTGGCAGGCTGTTCCTGTGAGTGCCCAGACCCGCGTGAGCGTGCTCCAATGCTCTCCTGGCTGGGGGAGCGGGCAGGGGGCAGAGGGAGCGGCTCAGGGCCTCCCCCTGCCATGGCCGCCTGTAGTTCTGGGCTCAGCTCGCTGCCCTGAAAGGTGAGGAGACGTGGGCCAGCCACAGGGGGGCCGTCCCCGTTCTCTAGACCCTCAATGGTCATCAGTTCCGGGCCCCTGGCTGGCCGGCAACCCCCTTCGCCGGGGGCCTCCCCCTGCAGCAGGCCTCGCCGGAGCTCCGCCAGCCTCTTCACCCCCAGCATAAGCTTCTTCTGATGACCTGCAGGGGCGGATAGAGGCGGCAGGGTTGGCTGAGGCTGGGCAGGGTCACCTAGTCCCACTGTCGCCATCCTTTCCTTTTGGCCTGCACCCTGAAAACATTTTGGAGCCCCTCAGAGACATGCGGGGGCCCAGCAGGAGCAGTTCTCACCGAGCTTATTGACGCCGATCTCCTGCAGCTCCTCCCAGGTGAGGTCGGCCACCAGCCCCATGGAGTCGTAGCCGCCGCTCACAAGCTGCTTGTGGTACTGCGGCAGCCCCAGAGCACACAGCCACTCCAGCAGGTCCGCCTGCAAGAGCGCCACCGTCGGAGCCTGCCCGCCGCCTCCACCCCAGCCAGGGGAGCAGCACAGCTGAGCGGGGGCCCCCCGGGCCCGCCACCCACTCACAGGGATGTAGTTGGGCAGCCACTCGGCGATGCTGAGCTGCGCGATCTCAGAGGCGATCTTCTTCCTGTGCCCCGGCTTGGTCACCCCAATGGCTGTCAGGTCCTGCCACACAGAGGCAGGCCATCAGGTCCCCTGCCCTGCCCACCGGGCCCTCCACAGCCCTCCTGCAGCAGCCCCTACCTCGGGCGTCATGCGGCTGATGGTGGGCACGTCGTAACCAGCCTGCAGAAAGTGGGCGGTGTAGCCCTCCAGCTGGAACTCACTCAGCCAGTTGTGAATGGCCTGAGCATCCTGTGGCAGGGGGAGGGCGGAGGTTGACCCTTCGGCTGCACCCCACCCTCTGCCCCAGCCTCCTAGCGGCCTGAGGCCCCGCCCCCATGGGATCCAAAGCCCAGCCCCGCACACGGCACACCTTCCCCTCCAGCAGCTGCTCTGGCCTCACGTCCTGGGTGAAAGGCTGCTCCCCTGAGCGGTAGCTGGCCAGAGGCCGGTGGCTCAGGTTGTCTTTAAGGAGGGAGAGAAATGGGATCAAAGGTGGCGGGATGAAGGGGGGCCAAGCCCTAGCTTCCCCCCCACTGCTAAGCCCGGTTCCCTCCACCCTTCCTACCTGCCAGGGGTGGGGGGTGCAGTCCCGGCAGTACCAGGTCCTCTCCCGCCGAGGGCAGTGGCTGGAGAGAGGGAAGAGCTGACTGCTGGGGGCACTGGCAGCAAGGGAGGCCCCTCTCCTGGTCACCACACCCCCTTCTGCCTACCTGGGCATTCTCAATAAGGAGGCTGGTGCCATGGCCGTTGGTGCCCTCGGAGCTCTGCCCGCTGCCAGCACTGCGGATGCTGCCTACACTGCCCTCGCTGCCCACACTATTCCTGTCACCTGCTGCAGGGGGAAGAAGCGAAGCGGTTCGAGGTCAAGGTGGCCTTGCCAACAGCTGACTGGCAGCCTGCCAAAGTCAGACGCCCACCCCAGCCCGTCCCTCCGGGAGGATGTACCTGGGCTATCTGGGCTGAGGTCCCCTCGTGGGAGCTGGCCATAGGTAAGAGGGTGCAGGGGATCATCAGCAGGGGTCTGTGGTGTCCGGGAGAAGCCTGGGCGCAGGGGGGCAGGTGCAGAGGGGACGCGTGGCGTGGGGATGCCAACCCGCTTGCTGACAACCTCAACGATGCCTGGGGGGAAGTAGCCCACCCGGTCCGTGCCCCTCTGGCTCTCGTGAATGTGGCCCTTCCAGCGGCCGTCGGGGTGCTGCTCTAACACCTACAGAGACAGGGGAGGTGGGTCACTCACTGCACCAGGCCAGGGCAGGCAGCCAGCTCCCCTCCAGTTCTTCTGCCCCCAAGAAGAAGTTGGCGCTGATGCCCAGGTAAGCCCACAGCTCTGTCCCCACACCCAGCATCCAGCCCCGTTCCCCAAGTGCCTCCAGGGCTGACAAGCACAAGCCCAGAGCCAGACTGGTTCAAATCCCAGCCCCACTGTTAGCTGCATGAACTTCGATGGCCACTTTAATTCCACTAAGCCCCAACTTTGTCACCTCTAAAACAGGAAACAGTAGAGCACTTACCTTACCTGGATTTGGGAGGAATTCAACTAGACAGTGTCTCACCTAAAGACCTTACCACACAACCTGACCCACAGCAGCTGCCCAGGTCAGTGACAGCATCACTAGTGTCTGCACAGAAACACCTGCACCAGGTCCTCACCGTGATGACGTCCCCCGCTCGGACATTGAGGGCAGTGGGATCATGGAGGTTCCAGAAATCCTTGAGTGCTCGGACCTTCAGGATCCCCGAAGCCTCTGAGAGAAGGGGAGGGGAGGGCAGACATCATCTGGGGGTCGTTAGGGCGCAGTCCACCTCTCGTGTCCCCTTCGTGACACTCACCATCCCACAGCACCTCCCCTGACATGTCCCCTGCTCCAGGACATCTGTTCCTGCTCCACTTCTTGGCACCCAAGGGCGCTCTCGCCCATGGGGTGGGTCTCTGCACACACGCACTCACCCCGCAGCAGCTGTTTGATTTCCCGGCTGGCCTGGGAGGTGGTGAACTGGTTCACGATGTCCAGCGCTGTCTGGTTATAGGTGTTCCGAATGTTTACGTCCACCCCGCCCTGGGGAGAGCACAGCGGGGCATGTACTAAGCACAGTGCCTGTCACCCCCTACCCCCGCCTCACCCCGACCCAGGAGGTGGGCAGTATTTTCCAAGTTTACAAAGAAGGAAATAGAAACACAGCGGTGGGTTAGGGACCAGCTCAAGGTCACTCAGATAGCAAGAAGCAGGCGTCTGGCTGGAACCAGATGAATCTGCTCTCCAGCTGCTTAGCAACCATCCATGCATAACACCGCATGGAGGGGAGACCCTCCCAGGCCCCCAGTGGATGCGGAACCTGGCACTGCCCACACCTGCCTGCACCCACCTCCAGGAGCAGCCGCACCACCTCGGTCTTGCCGTACAGCGCGGCCTCGTGGAGGGCCGTGCCCGTCTTGGTCTGGCGGTTGATCTCAATCCCAGCTTTCAGGAGCTGTCTGTGGCGGGGAGGGTGAGTCACTGGGGTGGGGGGACAGGGAGGACACTGACGGGTGGGGGCTGGGAGATGGACGTGGAGCCGGGGTGATGAGGGCAGCAGGGCAGGACACCAGAGGATACTGCCGGTCCCACAGGAAGGGGCTAAGGGGGGGCTGGGCGGGTGCTGGTGGGTACCTGATGACCTCTCTGTGGCCGTTCTTGGCAGCCAAGTGCAGGGGCGTGGTATAGTTGGGGTCACACGGGTCCTTGGCTTCACCCTCCAGCAGCGCCACACACAGGTGGCTGTTCAGTAGCAGTTGGGCCACCTGCAGCAACCAGCGCCCAGCTAGAGCCTCCTCCTGAGGCCCATGGGTGCTCAACCCCAGCACCCTCAGGGCTGCAGGCCTCACCTTGAGCCGCCCGAATTCACAGGCCAGATCCAGGGGTGTCTTCTTGGCCTTGTTGACCAGGCACGGGTTGGACTGATGCTGGAGGAGCATTTCCGACTGGGGTGGGGGAAGCTGAGTGAGGGGTCTGGCTGGGCAGGAACCCTGTGCCAGCACAGACCCCCATTCCAGCGCCTCGGCTCACGTACCACCTCGTAGTGCCCGTACTGGGCGGCCAGGTGCAGCGGGATCTGCCCGTCCAGCGAGGCGGCGTTCACGGCCGCAGAGGCCCGCAGCAGCAGCCTCACGGGCTCCAGCCGGCCCTGCCAGGCGGCGTAGTGCAGTGGGCGCATGCCTGGCAGGAAGGAGGGGGCTCTGAGGGCGGCCCTGGGCTGGCGTGGGGTGGGGAGGCCTGGAGCAGGCCCAAGTCACCCCCGCTTGACAGGAGACATCTTTAGGGGAAGCTACGCTGGCTTGGGGTGGTTTGGTCAGGGAGAGGTCAGTCGTGCAGGGCGGAGGCCAGAATCTCACTGTGCCCACCAAGGGTGACCTGGTGACCTCAGGGTGGTCACACAACCTCTCTGACCTTGAACCTCCTCAACAGGGGAATAAACGTCAGCACCACCCACCACCCCAGGAGATACCGAAAGGTGAAACATTTGCCAATCCAAGGAGCTGGGGGCGGCCTCTGGGGTATCACCACCATGCAGCAGCAACAAGCTCTGCCCAAGGGTCAGGTGGGGGCACACTGGGGTCTCACCATTGCTGTCCTTGATGTCCACAGTGGCCTGAGCCTCCAGCAGCAAGGCTATGAGTTCCAGGCTGCCCCCCAAGGCAGCATGGTGGAGAGCAGAGAAGCTGGTGTGGGGGTACCGAAGGTGGGGGTGTCAGTGAGCCACCCCCACCCCCAAATCCTGGTCTCCCATACTGGACCCATCCTGGGCGCTGGCAGCGATGAGCTGCTTGCTCACTGCACCCCCAGCCTCCCACCCTGCTAGCCCCGCCGTGGGAGCGCAGGGCGGCCGGCGCGGCATGAAAGGGCTCAGTGTCTGGGCTGAGAGGCCTGTTTGTCTGGCCTCCCCCTCTTCCAGCCGGCCCAGGGGAGGGGGCCGTGGGAGCAGGAGCCCGAGGGCTCCTACCCTCCAGGGAGAAAAGGGGGCCCAGCAGGAATCTGACCCAAGGAGGCCCCTCAGAGAGGCCGTCGGGCCCGCTCCCTTGCTCAGGGAAGCTCCGCAGGCGAGGGACCCCCGCCCCTCCCGGACACAGGCGGGACCCAGAGCGCTTGTCGGCAAACACACTCCAAGGACCAAGCGTGAGAGCAGGGGGCACTCTGGGCCCCAGGTCCTCCCTTGTCCTCGAGCCCGCAGCGCTTCCCCGGACGGGGCCACACTTACCCGTCAGCATCCTGGTAGTTGACGTTGAGTCTCTTTGTGGAGCCGAGGAGCTCTGAGGGTGAGAGCAGGAGGCGTCAGGGCACCCTCGGGTGACCCGCCCTCACTGCACTCCCATCCAGTGCCCTGCCCCCACCCGTCCAGCTGACCTCTCGGTGTGCAGGCCAGCACCTGCCCCATGGCCATCAGCCTTCCTGTCCTTCTGGCTCCCAGCCTGGCCCACCTGCCCGTCAGCTCAAGAGCCCTCAGCAGAGGTGCCTGGCCCAGCCTGCTTATACAGCCAGCGAGGCAGGGAGGGGGCACTGGCACGCGGGCGCTCAGTGGACAGCCCCACGAGCACATGGTTTGCATTCCTGCCTGAACGGGCCGGGCGGAGCGAGTCTCATTGTCTCCCTGGGTTGGGGGTGCCGAGAGCCAAAGGAACGCGGCTCCAGATGCTGGAGCGTGAAGGGCAGACGCCAGGCTGGACTTGGCCACGGGGCCTGGCACCATGACACCCCCCGAGTGCAGTGCGGTGGAAGAGGGGGCATCAGACATGGCGCCCCAGCTTGGCCATGCACTTGGCACCATGCGAGTCACTAAACCTCTCCAGCACGGTGTCCCCCTCTGAGATGTGGGCCGACCACAGAGCCTGCCCCCAGGGTGGCGGGCACAGGCCTAGCCCATCAGTGGGCACAAGATGGGAGCTGGACGAGGGGCCTCTTGCCTGGAGCCACGACCCAGAGCTGCCGCCCTCAGCAAAGGCTGACAGATCCCACATCCCCTGTCAGGGGGCCTCTGCTGCCTGCCCCGCAGGGTCTGGTGAGATGTCCTCACGGGGGTGGGGGGGGGCCGGGGTGCCCTGCTGAGTGGTGGCAGAGGAACTGGGGAACAGGCAGTATGCGGCTCCCTTCCCCCGCCAGGACGGGGCAGACGATGCAGGTGGGCTCCGCAAGCGAGCCTGCCTGGGGACCGGGCAGAAGTCCACGGGCGATGCGGAGGGGCAGGGAAGGGAATGCAGGCGGCCCCTGCCTCCTGCGGGAACCCACCCCTGCCGGGAAGGAGGAGGCCTTGGCTTAACCCAGGCTTGGCAGGATGCCAAGTGTACTGGCCCAGGCCTGCCCCCCAGGCCCTGGTGGGCCCCTGAATACCCCTGCAAGGGAGGACCTCATTCCAACAGGGAGGGACCGACCTGGCTGTGGGGAGCAAGGGCCAGGGAGGGAGGGGACAGCGACATTTTGGGCTGAGCCAAATCCCGCGCCACCAAAAAGGTAAATAGAGAGTCAAGGAGTGAAGAGTGATGAAGAGCAGAGGGGCGGGGCCTCCGGGAAGGAACACGGGTCCCCCCAGTCTTCCTCTAGCCCCCTTGGGAAGTCCTTGTCACTTGAGAACAGTGGAAAGAACAGTGGGTTCTAGAAGCAGGAAGTGCATGGTTCCAATTCTTTCTCCCCTCTTACTGGCCGTGTGACCTGGGCCAGCTAGGGAACCACTCTGAGCCCCAGTGAGGACAGGGGGTCAGAAAGGGCGAGACACAGAAGGTCCTGCATCCCATCCCAGCCCCCCACCAGCCTGGACAGTCTGGTGTGGCTGAGAAGCTCCCCCCATACCCCGGGGACGTGGCAGGACAACATGACAGGAGGGACGGGAACAGGGGCAGGGCCAGGCTGGGTGGTTCTGTTCTTTCCAGAACAATGGCCGGAAAGGCGGCAGGGGGAGGCCCAGATTGACGGGGCCGGGGACCTAGGGACCTTGGCGGAGGGTTGGGGTTCCTGGCAGTGGCTCGTCACTTCCCCAGCAGCTCGACCTTCTTCCATGGCTGACTCTGGAGGTGGAAGGGTCGCTCCTGATTTAGGCCTGGCCAGAGGATGTGAGCTCAGCGGCCACCCCAGCCCACTCCGCTTCCTCTGGCCAGAGAAGGAGGTCCAGAAAAGGGAGTGGGGGAGGGAGGGAAGCAGGGCAAGGCCAGGGCAATGGCACCCCTCTCCTCCCAGCCACCTGCTCCCTCTAGCCACCTGGGTGGGCAGGGAACGCAGTCCCCAGAGAGCAGGCCTCCGATGGAGGAGGCTGAGGGAGCACCTCTCCTCTGGTCTGTGGGCGGTCAGAAGCCACCCCTCAGAAGGAAGAGGGGTGCCCTGACACCTCCCTTTGGGCAGTTTCCCTTTGTCTTCCTGTGGGAAGGAGCAGGGTCCCAGTCTCCCTTCTGAGATCTGCTCTGGCATCTCCACAGACGCAGTGTAATTTCAGCAAAGCCCCTAGCTCTGTGACGGTTCTAATTCTGGGGCAAACGGGGAGCCTATACTTCCAGCAGAACCCCAAGGCAATTCTGACGCAGCTGAGGTGGAAGCCCAGGAGGGACAGGCTTGGCTCTGGCCTGCCACACAGCAACCCCACACAGCGACTGTGTGAGGTGGGCAAACCAACCCTCCCTGACTCAGTTTCCCTGTCTGCAAATCACGGTACAGAAACATTCATGTTACAGGGAATTGGGGGACTACAAGGTGTCAAAAACTGTGAGGGCTGCGAATATCACATGACAATCTTTTTTGGTGCCAGCTTCCCCAGCTTCTCAGAGGACAGGCTGGGTAGCAGGGCATAGGCTCCCGTCACTCTGTGCCCTTACTCCATGCAAGTCTCCTGGGGGGCCTCTTTCCCCCAGACATTTCATTTTGGGAGCAGGTGACCTTCCTGGAGCCCACAAGCCTTGGCTTTGGAGTCCCTGCTGCCAGCCTGCAGGCCCTACCCACGTGCCCTCACCTGGAGGCCCCAGGGCTGTGAGGCCAGCAGCAGCCCTGTAGGTCGCCAAGAACAACGCAGAGGTGAGAGGAGGAACCTGGGCCCTGGAACCTCCCTAGCACCTTCCCCATCATGACCGTGTTATATCCACTTTCGAGGGCACAGCTCCATCTCCTCCCTAAATCCTGGACCTCCTGCCCTGGTGTGCAAGGAGGAGCCCTTGGCTCCCAAGCCCTTAAATCCCTCCGCTGGCACCCCTCACTCCCAGGTGCGGGTGGGGATAATTAAGGTGTCTTCAGGTGACCTGGGACTTTCTTTGCACAGGGCCAAGATGTGTCTTAGGCCTCAAGACCCCACACTCAAGAGAAGACCTGCCCACCCCATCCCCTTCTGGTAGCAGGAACCATCTCAGCTGGTTTAGAAACTCAGGGTGATAAGTCCAGTGTCCTCCTGGGATGGCCCAGAGAGCTCACCCTGAGGCCAAAGGCCTGATATCTTAGGGGTTCACTGCAGAGGTGCCCAAGAGATGAGGCCACAGAGAAGGCTCCAGGAAATTAGCTTTATCCACACCCCCAGGAAAGAGCTTAGCAGGGAGAAAGGGGCTTCAGCAAGCCATTACAGTGTTGAACTTTTTAAGTGCAGAATTCTCCTCTTGGAAAGTTATTTTATAGGAAAAACACACACAAAGAAAACTAGTTATCTTACAGGCATCCCCATTAAACCAAGACAGAGGTGGAGATGTTCTGGTTGAAGTGAAGGGGGCAGGGAGGGGGGTGGAGCTCTATCTATTCAATCTTTCCTGACCCACTGCCAGAAACCCTGTGGCTCCAAAGAACACACAGGGAAAACCACCTGCTAGAAGGCAGCTCCATGAGGGCGAAAATTTTGGTCAGCTTTACTCATTGCCTTGACCCAGTGCCTGGAACAGGGCCTTGCACATAAAAGGCACACAAAACAAAACAAACAAAACAAAACAGAAAACCCTTGAATCAATGTACTTCAGCCCTTTTACTTTATAGGTGACGCAACAGGCCCAGAGAGGTTAAGCAATTTGCCTAAGAACACACAGCAAGGGGGGCCCGACTTCCTTCTCTGGCTCACCCTCATAGAGACACTTCTTTTCTAGAACAAGATAGTCCTCCCATCCCAAGTCACCAAATCAGTGACCCCCCCCCCCAAGCCTTTCTGTAGCTGGGGGACTCCAGATTGTTCCAGAGGGACAGCTCACCCAGCAAGTACTTACTTGTCTTTGCTGCCTTGACCTTAGCCACCAGTTTCTGCACACCAGTCACGTCTCCATTCTTGACAGCGAGAATCAGGTCCTGCTCACGACCCATCCTGGTCCCTGGGCTGGACTCTGAGCTCAGGAGACCAGAGCAGAAGTGGGGAGAGGGGCCTAAAATGGGGTGTCACGGTGCCATGCTTTGGCCCTCCGGAGGGCCAGGAGTCTCCAGCGGGAGTGTGTCTGGTGCCCCAGGCAGCGGGCTCCTTGTCAGGCGCTGACAGGAGAGCACACTTCAAGGTGCTTCGTGAGCTGCCCCGACCAGCAGGAAAGCAGATCTCTGAGGGGGCGGAGGTTGCGTGGAAATCTGGACGGATATCAGCTTGCAGCTTCCGACGGCTCCAGGATGGGCCGGGGCTGGGCTTGCCTGTCTTCCCGGCTTTGGCTCAGGAGCACCAGTGCCCACGAGGAGAGCAGTCAACATTCCTCAGGCCCGAGGCGCAGTGTGGACAGGTCTCAGGGGCCCAGAAAAGGTGCAGTGCCCCTGCCGGAAGGCTGGGCCAGAGCCTGCAAGAGTCCCAGCAGCGGGGTTCAGAGGAAGAACAGGACAGAGCCTCCAGGGAGCCCCCAATCCACCCGTTTCGGGGTCAAAGGAGGGGCTGAGCCACTCAAAGGGGGGGGGAGAGAGCTGCCATGCTTGAGAGCAGTACATGGAGTGGGGAGGTGGCGCTCTGGGAGGGGGAAGCTGAGTCACTGAGGCCCCAGGGCACCTGGCAGCACCTCAACCTTGGGCAGAAGGGGCCGCGCACGACACACTAGGGCAGGCTGGGCCAGCAGCCTGTTCTCCACAGCCCCAGGCTCTGACACCCACAGACAACTGGCGGGCCAGGAGGTGGGGCGGGGAGGGTCAGGCACAGGCAGCGGGGACAGGGGTCACTCCCTGTGAAATGTACCTGCCCCCAGACTCCTCCCTGCCTAAGCCTCACTGTAATCACTGAATGCCCTAGCCTTGGGGCGCTTTATGAATTCTAAAGGTGGAGCGGGGAGCTTCTGGCCCCCAATTTCTGGCAGGGGGGTGTCTGCCTGCTGGATAGAGAGGCTCTATAACACCTGTTGCTGACCCATCCGCACCCCTCCTGTGGGAGAGGGAAGCAGCTGGGCAGAACCACCGACAGGAGCTGGGGCACTGCGGGCAAAGGGGGCTGCCTGGCTCCCCCAGATGACGCGGGCTCAGCCCCTCAGCTCCCCCCAGGAAAGGTTCTGTCAGTTCCTCGCTGGCCGCAAGTTCGCTGCCCGAGTCCTGCGGCAGGAGACCCAGCAGGCCCGGGGCCCTGGCTGGGGACCCCTCACTCCAGGACGCCCCGAGCCCGGTCCAGAGGGCACCCCCGCTCAGGGCCCGCGGCCGACACCGGGGGGTGGCGCCCCTGGCAGTGCCTGGGGTCGGACTGGCTCCCCCGCCCCCCGGAATGCCCGTCCCGAGCCGCGCACCCCCAGCCAGCCCCGGCCAGGCCACCCCGGGAACAAAGCGGCGGGAGGGATCCGGGGAGCCCAGCGCCGAGGGGTGAAGGCGCGAGGGGGATTACCGGGGAGCGGGCGCCGACGGCGCGGGGCGGCGGAAAGGTCCGCCGAGCCCCCGAGAAAAGTTAGTTTGCGCCCCAGGGAGCGGCCCCGCGGGCCCGCGTCTCACCTCTGCCCGCCGCCCGCCGGGGGTCCGGCGCCCCGCTCGGCCTCTGGCACTCTGGAAGGCGGCCCCAGCAGCCCCCCCGAACCCCTTTCTCCTCCTTTCCTCCTTTCCCAAGGCCGGCTCGGCGCCTCCCGCAGGAAATCCCGCCCCTCCCCCCCTCCCGCCGGATCGGGAGCGGAGGGACCGTCCCGACCGCGCAGCCGGGCTGTCAGTCAGCGCGCGAGCCCCGCCCCCGCCGCCCCGCCCCGCCCCCGCCCCGGCCCGCCCGGGGGTCGGCGCATGCGCCCAGGGGGCGTGGGGCGGGGCGGGCCCCGCGTGGGCGCCGCTGCGGGCGGTTCGCGGTCCCGGGCGAGCGCGGCTCCGCGTTCAGACCCGGGGGTGCGGGCCCGGGTGCGACCGGGTGGGGGAAGACGGGCCGCGAAGGGTGGGGAGCTGAGGCCCCCCTGGACGCCGCCGTCCTCTTTGTCCCTCGTCCCGCCGGGCCGCCTCCGCGGTGGCCGGTGCCCGGCCCGCGACGCTGTCGGCCGGTGGCGCCGCCTGGCGGACGGCGTGGGGAGCGCGGCGGGACCCCGGCCTCGCGGAGCCGGAGCGGGCGGGGCCGGGGCTTCAGCACTAGCGTGGGCCGGACAGCGCCGCCCGCCCCCGGCCTCGAACCCGCGCCGGGCCCCGGACGGCGGCCCGCGGCAGCCTCGAGACCCCCGAGTCTCCCCCGGCCGCACCTGACGGCCTCGGTGGTCTTCAGTCTTCGAAGCAGGAATTCGGGGGCCCACAGCTTTCACTTCTGTAACCCTCTGTGCGCCCCCCACCCGGCCTGGGTGGGGAGACTCAGCCCGGAGCTGCGGAGGCGTCGAGCCTCTGACCACGTTACACTCTTTTTTTTTTTTTTTTTTTAAGATTCATTTATTTGCGCACACAAGCGCTGGGGTACAGGCCAGAGGTGCAGGGGGGTAGAGGATTCACCAGAGGCAGAGTGGGGAGCAGAACAGGCAGATGGACCGAAATCCGCGGCTGAGGGGCGCAGCGGGGATCGAGGAGAGGTCTGCCGCGCCGTGTGGGTATCTCCCTGGTGGGGGCTCGAACTCGTGCTGCAGAGGCTGCGGACAGCTTCAAAGGTTGCGTCCCAACCCCTTGCGCCACCAGGGAGGCCCCATATTACATCTTAAACGCCGAGTTCCTCGAATTTTACTAGAGCGCGGCCCGGAGGGGAGAGGGGAAGTGGAGCGGGGAACTCCCTCAAATGCAGAAACCTGCAAGTTCTCTGCCCCCCCCAATCGCGGCGCCCGCTCGTCGGTCGGCGCTAGGACCCGCGCGGCCAGGGAGGCCAGCACGGGCGGGGGCGGGGCTGGGGCTTGGGGGGCGGGGTCGGAGGCCGGCGCTAGGACCCGGGGCAGCCAGGGAGGCACAGCGGGGAGGGGCGGGGCTGGCGGGGGCGGGGCTGGCGCGGGGGGCGGGAGGCGCCCGCGCCGCGCGGAGCCGGCGGGGGGCGGGGCGAGGGCGGCGCGCGCAGCCGCAGTCGGCGCCCCGATGGAGCCCGCGGCCGTGGAGGTCCCGGCCGGCCGGCTGCTCAGGTGCGGCGCGGCGGGGGAGGCCGGGCCCGGCGGGTGGGCGCGGCCGGGGAGCCGGGCTCCGGGCGGCCCCGCCGCGCGCGCTGACCCGCGTGCCCTTCTCCCGCAGCGCCCGGGAGCTGCTCGCCGCCCGCTCGCGGTCCCAGAAGCTGCCCCAGCGCTCGCATGGCCCCAAGGACTTCCTCCCCGACGGCTCCGCCGCGCAGGCCGAGCGGCTGCGCCGCTGCCGCCAGGAGCTCTGGCAGCTGCTGGCGGAGGAGCGCGTGGAGCGCCTGTGAGGGGCCGGGCGGGCCGGGCGGGCGGGCGGGCCCGGGAACTTGCGGGGGCCTCGCGAGCCGGCCTCTCCCTTCTCGCCAGGGGCAGCTTGGTGGCCGCGGAGTGGAGCCCCGAGGACGGCTTCGTGGAGCTGAAGTCGCCCGCGGTGAGCGGCGGGGCTGGGGGCCAGGGGCCCGCCTTCTCCGCGCCCCCCCAGCTCCTTTGTGACTTCTGCTCTGGCCCACGCAGGGCAAATTCTGGCAGACCATGGGCTTCTCCGAGCAGGGCCGGCAGCGGCTTCACCCCGAGGAGGCCCTGTATCTGCTGGAGTGTGTGAGTGGGGCCCCGGCGCGGTGCAGAAGGGGTTCGGGCCCGGGAACCACAAGGGCGGGACTGTTCAGGGGGCTTGTTATCCGGCTTCTGGAACAGAAGACAGGAATGCCATGCAGGGAGCAGGAATTCCAGCCTCCATGAGTGGTCTGCTCTCCCCGCTTCCTGCTGGGCTGAGTTCTGTCCCTGATGCTGGGGGGGCGGGGAGGGGGGGGCGGCAGGTGCGGGAGCTGGGAAGTTGTCCCACTGGCTAAATCAGGGCAAGGAGTGTGCACAGCTGAGCTGTTGGCTCCCCTTACAGGGCTGTATCCAGCTTTTCCACCAAGACCTGCCACTGTCTGTCCAGGAGGCCTACCAGCTGCTGCTGGCCGAGGACACCGTGACTTTCTTGCAGTACCAGGTATCTGCCACCCTTTCCAGAAGCCGAGCCACCGGCCAGAGTCAATGAGTATTTACAAATACCTATGAGGAACTAGCCGCAGAGCCTCATAAGGGGAACCTGAGACAGAGGAGGGCTATGTTCCCATGGCACTTACAAAAGGCTCATTTTGAGGGGCTTGGACAGCCAAGTGAGGCTGTCATGAAGACAGTTGGGCAAATAGGCCTAGAGTGTGGGGGGTCCTCGAGGCTTGAGACATAAACATGGATGTCGTGAGCCTACGGATGGTATTTAACACCATGGGGCAGTGGCCCAGAGGCCAGCTTCCTCTGAGGCCTGGGAAACTCAACTGGAGGGAGTCAGAGGGGAGATAAGGAACTAGAAATAGAGATGGAGGAGTGACTAGCAAGGAAGGAGAAAAGGGGGACGTGGCATTCCAGAAGCCTGAAGAAGGTCTTTTCAGGAAGAAGGGGTGAGCTGTGTTGACAGCTGCAGAGAGATTGGGACATTCCTGCTGGTGCCCGGCGAGTAATCGATACAGCCACGGCCAATGGAGATGGGGGAATGTCCATCACCTCTCATCTTGTCAAGATTGTAGCCAGGGGCTTCATTTTTATCAGCCTTTGTATCAAAATACTGGGGCCTAGTCTTTCTCTGGCCCATCACCAACTGTTTGGGATTGTGTTTAAACCCCAAAACTGCCAAGTGTCATTTGCGCCCACAGTTAGGTAAGCAAGAGGCAGGAACTTAGAGACTGAGACCTTAGCTGTTTGTGTGTGTGGGGGGTGTTTATAATAGTGTGGTCCAGTCAGTCTTTGGAATCTGGGCTGTGCAGGGGGGATATGGGGAATGGCTTCTGTCTAGAGAAACCATTGGGTGTTTTCAAAGGTGGGTGTCTGACATTCACTTGTTTTTTCTTTCGAGGTCTTTAGCCACTTGAAGAGACTGGGCTATGTAGTTCGAAGATTCCAACCAAGGTAAATCCTATCCCGTTTCCCTTCCATTTGCTCTAGTCCTGGGGCCTGGCTGACTGGCCCCAGGGTGGAAAGTGACTCTCCTTATCAGGAACCCGTGGCTGGGTGGCAGCTCCCTGGCCATGGACTGGGGGCCTCTGCCAGAAGTGCTCTCTTGTGTGGCATGTTGGGATGAATTTGGGCCATTTCAGTGTCTCCTGAGTTATCAGAGTGAGACCCACCTTTAGCCTAGTCACTGCACAGGTAATGCTGGAGCTCCTGGAGCTCGCTGTGAGCACCTCGATGCAGCCAGCACCAGAACATGCCTGGTGCTCTGTAGGCGGTACGCAGATTTGTGGAGGGCGCACATGAAGGAAGGGCTGAGTGAGGAATTGACAGCTGAGTAGGGTTTCATATTCCTTTTACTCGGTTAGTTCTTTTCTTCTGGGGCCTCTAAAGACCATTGCCTTAGTAACCCAGCATTGCCGAGGGCCATGGGCCTTCAGACTTGGGAGTAGACTCTGGTATGGCCTTTGCGGTTTTATAGTGTGTTGTGAAAGCTGTGGAACAGGCATATCCTTTAATCTGTGAAAGCAGAATGTATTCTAAGGAAATGGTCATAGGTGCGTGCAGATGTGCCCCTGCGGGGATAGGGTTTCACCTGCTGGGGGCCAGGCTTTGTGCTGCCTGCTGAGGGGTAGCAGGGAGCAAAATCACCGCCCCAAGGAACTTGGATTTAGCAGGGCGCTTACACAAAACGCCATCACCACGGTGAACCTGGAAACAGAACGCAGAGGCACGATCACAGAGTAGAGCTGATTCCTTAGAGCGGTCTGTGTTTAGGCCTCTCTGCGGGGATGAAAACCTTCTGTGCTGTCCAGTGTAGCGCGCAGCTAGACCGAGTGTTCCGTTTGATTTCATTTCAGTGGATTTAATTTTAACTCACTGGTGACTGCTGTATCGGACAGTGAAGTCTCAGAGCCATGAAAACAGCCTGGCAGGAAAGGAAGCTGCAGCAATAAGGGGGCAGGTCCATGATAGGCTAATGGGCGAGGCGCTAAAAAAAAAAAAATCACAAAGCACCAGGCTAGCACAGTGTCTTTTTTGTTAAATGTATGTTCTTAGAAAACCAAAATGTTAACAGTAGTGCCCACCCATCTTTATTTTTCTGTAGTTTCCAAGTTTTCTCACCAGTGATTAACCATTTATCGTTGATGCTGCAGGAGCCCTGATTCCAATTCAGAGGTGCCTTTGGTGAGGCCCAGCGGCCTGGGTAAAGGCCCATGACTCACCCTCTGTGCCCTGGGGCAGGTCTGCCAGGTGACCTGTCGCCTACCTGTTCTCACCCCTCAGCTCCATCCTGTCCCCTTATGAAAGGCAGTTGAACTTGGACGGCAGCGCCCAGCGCTTGGAAGATCGGAAGGGCAAGAGGAAGAGGAGGAGCTCCAGCTCTGGGTAACATTCCCCACGTGGCCATTCCCCCACCGGGAGCTCCGGGCCCTTTCAGAACGCATGGGGTCGCGCTGGGAGGTGCTTACCCCAGCAGGCAGGCAGGTGTGCTGTTTCCTCCCCTCATCCCTCAGGTCTGATAATAAGAAGCCCAAGGCCCTGGAGAACCCCCTGCAGGGGGTGGATGGGACTCCCAGGAACCTGGCAACCTCCAGCCCACCTCCCAGCAACCAGGACAGTCGATGCCTAGAGGAGAAACCCCAGGAATCAAACCCTGTCACGGGCCCAGGGGACCTCTTTCAGCTTCAGGGGTCCCTGGAGTCCTGCCCCGCTCTGGCCAGCATGGGGACGGAGCACAGCCAGGAGAGTGGCAAAGTAGAGAATGGGGTCAAGGAGGTTCGTAAGCCTCGCTGGGACTTTGAGCAGATCTCCTTCCCCAACATGGCTGCAGATAGCCCCCACACCCTCCTGCCTGCCCCGGCCCACGAGCTGCTCCCCGCCAACGTTGCCGGGCGGGAGACAGATGCCGGTTCCTGGTGCCAGAAGCTGAACCAGCGGAAGGAGAAGCTTTCCAGGCGGGAACAGGAGCAAAAGGTGGAGGCCCAGCACTTCCGGGAGGACATAAATTCGGACCCCGAGGTGCGGCGCTGCTCCAGCTGGTCTGAGTATAAGGAGCTGCTGCAGAGACGGCACCTGCAGAAGATCCAGCCCCGCCCCCCACATCTGTGGGACCAACCTGTCACCCCGTTGTTGAGTCCCAGCCAGGCTGACACCCCAGGTACCCACCCCCCTCCACAGGCCACTGGCAGTTGGGAAATCAGAAGACTTGGAAAGGCGCAGACTGAGCAGGGCTGATTGAAGCTTTAGAAAGAGGGGGGAGGAGAGTGTGTTTGGTGGAGTCTGTTCTCCCAGGAAACAGCAAAAGGACACACGTGGGAAGGTTTAGCGATGCAAGTTAGTTCCCAGGGAGAGAAGCAAGGTGGGATGCAAACAAAACCCGCGTGCTTAAAATCACAAACAAGATGTGGGGGGTCCGGCCCCAGCTACCTGTGACCCCCTGTTCTCCTGGCTGTTAGAAGGGAACCAGGAGTGATGTCTTAGCCTTGCACCTTAAGGGTAGGGAACTAATAGGACAAGGATTACATCAACAGATTCAGACCTGCTTGGGTCCTTACGGGAACTTGGTGGACTGCCAGTCACCATATTAATGTTGCCACGCCGATTAGATTTGAATTCCAGACAAACAGCTAATCTTGATAATTAAGCGCATACCTCATATCGCATGGGACATATCAATGCTAAAAAAATTTATTTTTGGCTAAATCTGACAACGCTCAAGCAGATGGCAGATTCAGAAGTGCCTGGGAGTCTGCGGACAGTGGGGTCTCCCCCTCCCTAAGGCTTATGTTCACTGTCCTTGCAGCCACAGTCCTTCAGCAGATCTCCGTGCTGCAGACAACGCACCTTGCTGACGGAGGTGCCCGGTGAGTTTCCAGACTGTGCCCATCCGCACTGCACTGTTGGTACTACCAGCAGGTCGCAGCTGGGATTTGACTCTTAAAGTTGGTTGTGAGGAAGCTCGTTCCAAGGGGGCACCCCCCCTCAGGCCTAGTTCCAAGCATCCGCTAGTATGTGTGTGTTTGCGGGAGAGGGCAGTGTGACAGGTAAGAGGGGAGGGTTCTGAGATGGGGCAGCTCTGCAAGTCGTACCTCACAGCAGGCCCTCAGCCCCCCTGGATGAGACTGCTTCCTGGAGTTGGGGGCAGAAAAGGGTGGCGAGGAAAAGCAAGGTGGGGGCGGAGAGCCCCTGTTTCCTAAGGTTTCTCACTCTTTCCTAGGCTGCTGGAGAAGTCCGGGGGCTTGGAGATTGCCTTTGATGTTTACCAGGCGGATGCCGTGGCCACGTTCCGAAAGAATAACCCTGGCAAGCCCTATGCCCGGATGTGCATTAGTGGGTATGAAACTAGCAACCCCTACCCCCAGTTGCTGCCTGTTCTCTTTCAATCACGTGGACCTCCTTTCCATGCCCCTGGCCAGTTTGCCAATCCCTGAGAGGAACCCAAGGTCCAGAGAGAGCAGGTGAGGGAAGCAAGACCACCTGCTAGTTAGTGCTGTGGAACCCAAGGTCCCAGTCCGTGGCTTTCACCCCCAGTGTTTTCAGTCATCTCTCTCCTGTGCCATTTTAGTCCTGGGCTCTTCCAGCAGGAGGGATGTGGGTCAGAGGGATTTACAGCCGAGAGAGGGGAGACCCTGGCTCTTCCTAGGCCCCTAAGCAGCCAGGGCTCCGGGTTTGTTTTGAAGAATTTATTAGAGCTGAGCAGTTTGTAGATGGGAGAAACTCAGGGGTTCCAAACTTCTGTCTTCCAGTCCCCCTTCCTGGGACCTCACAGTTTATGGAGGGGCTGTGTCCAGGCCTCAGTCTCACCTTTATCCCTGCAGATTTGATGAGCCAGTCCCAGACCTCCACACCCTCAAGCGGTTGTCCTACCAGAGTGGGGATGTCCCGCTGATCTTTGCCCTTGTGGATCATGGAGACATCTCCTTCTACAGCTTCAGGGACTTCACACTGCCCAGGGATCTGGAACATTGACCACACAGCCCTGGCAGGGCCCCAGGCGGGCTCTGGGGGACCTGAACTGTCTACTCTCAGGACCAGCTCAGCTGCCTGCTACTCCCAGACTCTGCCCCTTCCTGCTGCAGGGGCCGGCCAGGGCCTGGCCCTGGGTGTCTGATGCTTGCAGGAGAGCAAAGCCATGCTCCCTGTCTGGCCGCCGCAGTGCTTCTAAGCCACAGACCTAATGTTGCTGCCTCTTTGGAACTCAGGACTAGATTTCAGAGACCCAGGAGGTGGGGCAGAAGAGGACTCAGTGCCTTTAAAGAGAGGGTGCCTGCTTCATGCCATAAAGCCAAAGCCATTAAAAAATAGGTACCTCTTCGCTGTGCCTGGATAAATCGCGCGCCGACACCTCCCTCCCCCATCTGTTGTCTGTGAAAGTGGGCCCCAGGCCCTCACCCGTGCTTGGCCCACCCGCAGGGGCGCGGCTCCCTGGCGTGGAGACTGACACCCGCCAGAGGGCAGCAACGCGACCCGGCACCTTCCAGGTCCGCCCTCTGGGCCGCCTCGGCTTCCCGAAGCGCAGCCCGGAGGGAGGCGGGCGCGCCGTCGGGCGCGGGCAGAAGGGCCGCCTCGTCGGCGCGGCTGGAGCCCCGGGCGCCGGGAGCTGCGCGGCCCGGGGCCCCGCGCCCCTCTCGCTCGTGCTGACAACTGCGGCGCGGCCGCTGCCCTGGGCTCCGGGCCGACCTCCGCAGCGCCCGGGGCGGCGGGTGTGGGGGCGCGGGCCCCCCCGACGTGGGGGCCTCGGCCACTCCGCGTCCCCGGGCCCCTCCGCCTCTGGGTCCCGAAACCGGCCCTGCGCGTCCGCCCGTCGCCCGCTCCGATTGGGTGGGGCGCGCGGGGAGCCGGCCGGGCCCCGCCCACCACCCCCCCGCCGGCGGCCCGGGCCGGGAGTGGGCGGGCCGGCTCCCCGGGCGGGCGGCGACCCGGGCCGGCGCGTCCGGGAACTATTTCCCCCGCGGGAGGCGGCGGGGCACTGGGCGCGGCGCGCGGCTCTGCGGCCAGGTGCGCGCAGGTGAGGCGAGGGCGGCCGGGCCCCGCGCACTCCCGCCGCCCCGCCCCGCCCCGCGCCTCCCGGGGCCGGGATTGGCCCGCGCGCGGCCCCCGCCCCCCGAGGGCACCTCGGCGCGCGCCCGCCCCGGCGGCGCAGGGCGGGGGGCGGGGCGAGCGGGGGGCGGGCCGCCGGGGCCCGGCCGGCGAGGCGCGCCCCTTATGTAAATACGGCGGCCCCGCCCGCGCCGAGGTGAGCAGGAAGGAGACGCGGCCCGGCTGCCTGGGCCGGCGCGGCGAGCGAGCGGGGTCGGCGCGGCGGCCGAGGGACGCCGAGGCCTCGGGCGGGGGCCGGCCGGGGCCTCCAGGTGAGGAGCGGGCCGGGGCCACCGAGCCGGGGCCGCCCCCTCGGGGCGCCGCCGCCGGGGCGGGAGGCGTGCGCGGCCGGGACCCTCGGCCTCGGGAGCCCCGCGGAGGGCGCCGCCGGGTCCTTCGCCTCGCGCTGGAGGCCGGCGCCGCGCCGCACGCGGGACGCGGACACCTGTGGCCGGTGCCGCCGGGAACTTTCTCGGCCCCGTCCGCCCGCGATTGCAGAGTGTGGGTTTCGGGCTTGCACAATAGCGTCGGCTTCGGGAGCGGGGAGACAGGTGCCGGGCGCGCCCGGGCGCGGAGGCTCCGCGGGCGGAGACCGCGTCCCCGGCCCGAGCCCCACGTGCACGGCGGGGGGCGCGCGGCGCGCGTGGCGGGGGCCGGATCCCCGGCCGCGGGGGCTGGCGCGCGTCCCCTCGGCGGCCGGGCCCCCACCCCCGGGGCGCCCTCCCCGCCGGCCCTTTGTGCCTCCTAATCCCCGGGCGCAGGAAGCCGGCGGGAGGGACTTCGGTCTCGGGGCCTTTGGGGGGGGGGGGTGAGGACATTTGGGGCACCTTTAGGCGACGGTGCTGAGCCCCACTCCTTTTCACGGCGACGGCGTGGGGTCGCGCTATGGTACGTCGGGACTTGGGAAAAGTGAAAAATTATGTTTTGCCAACACGAGCGGGTAAAGTTTGCTCCAGCGGCAGGGTTCGTGGACAGGTCGAGCCTTGGCTGTGGGGGGAACTGGCCGTAACCGGGAGAACCGCGGTGCGCCCCCTGAGGCTCTCACCTGCCGCAGGTGAGCTCAGGGCCAGGTGGGCGGAGCCGCGTCCTGGAGCCCCTTCCCGCGGGGATCCACGTGCAGGTGCTGGGGCTCTAACCTGGGCTCCAGGGACCTTCTGCAACGTTTAGAACTCGAGGACCTGCCTCGCGTCTGCAGAGGGAATTCGGAGCTGGGAGGAAGATGGGTGTGTCCAGACGCGAAACCCCAGGGGGGAAGAACACAGCCACTGAGGCAGAGGGGAGGCCAAGGTCAGCGGCGGCTTTTGAGGAAGACAGTCTGGGTGTGTGTGAGCTCAGGTGTGGAAGGGCCCCCAGACAGGTGTCCAGCTTTTTTATTTTATGGAAAGGGAGCTTGGGTTTACTTTTCTTGGACTCAAAACTGGTTCTGAGGACTCTGGCTAGGACTCCCTCCTGTCCCCCAAAGTAGAACCCGGTCTCTGGGAGCTCTGGCCTCCAGGGTCTGGGGCATCCCTCCTGCTCCTCCTGGAGGCAATGGAGTGGCCCCTTTGAAGGCAGAGTAATATAATCTTAATTACTTAGTAACTTAGTACTTAGTAACTTTTTAATACACAATGGCAGTTTTTAAAAGCTTGTAATCCCAGATGAGCCCTGTTGGGTTAAAATTAAAAGTTATAAGGCACCGAAGGAGGAGCCCATGGTGGAGAAATAGGGTTTCAAAAAGTGCAAGAGGGAATCCTCCCTCTTGCCTGGGTCTTCCCTCGTCTGAAGTGGTCCTCCAGGCTCTTTGCCTTTCCAGACATCAGTCAGGTGGAGCTGGGAATTGTGCTTCTGCGTTCTTGCTGCCTGACCTTGGCTTGATGCATAATCATGCTCACCCTCAGCAGGGTTTTCACACCTTTTGGGTGTGCCTGATGCGTGGTGAGAGAATTTGGCTTGTCTGCCCAGAAATTAGCCAAGGGGTCACTGTATTTCAAGTGTCTGGAAGTCAGAACTTTGAAAATGGGCACATCACTTCTCGGGAGTTGGGGGAGTTGCAGGGGCAGCGCCTTGTCCCAACTTCTCCCTAAGCCTTGGTGGCCCTTGGTACCTCCTCCCAAGGGTGAGACCTGAAGGCCAGATCCCAGCTGGGGGCCATTCCCTAAGGTGGGGGTGGGGTGTAGAATCTAATCTGCTTTCTGGGGGGGCGGGGCTTGGCCAGGGGAGGGGCCCTGCTGGGGACTGGGGCAGGGAGCACAGGTGCTCTCTGTCTCATTAGGGATTTTCTGCAAACGCTGTAGTGCTGCTTCTCCACCTGGCCTAGAGAAGGCGTGTCCTTTCTCTTGCTAGGACTTCCTGGTCCCAGGAACCCCCCTCACCCCAGAGAAAGCGGTGCCTGGAGCCCCTGTCATCAGTCTCTGCCCTCTGTCTACCTGTTGGAGACAGTGAGCATCCTGGGCCCACGTCTCCAGGAGCAGCAAGCGTTTCCTGAAGGCTTGCTCAGCCGTCCTGGTCCATCCAGATGTGCCACAGGTAGCTGTTGAGATACCTGAATCAGGGGCCAGGGTGGTCTCCCTGCTCCCAGGAGGCACTGGCTGCCTGGATCCACTGACCCTCAGCACTCAGCTCATGGGGATGTCACTTCCACGCTCCTCCAGGCTGAGGCCTGCAGGTCTGGTTGGCAGGAGTGGTTTGCAGAAGCAGGGCCCTAGGGAGCAGATGGGAACCCCCCCTCCTCCCAGTGGGACTGCTGGTGCTTTTGGGGTTCTGCATGGCTCCCTTTAGGGCCTCTTCTCTCCCCCCATACCTCTCAGGAAACTGGTCCTTTGAAGAGTCACCCGCTGCTTCGCCTTCCCAGGAACCACACTGAATTCTTGAGCTAGGAGAGGCTCCTCTGGGCGTGGGGACAGGGAAGCTGTGAGGTACCTGACTCTACCCTTCAGGAATTCAGCCGACACCAGAGCCTTCTCTCCAGACACCTCACTCAGTGGCCCAGGGTTTGACAAGTGGCACAGCTGGGCCTGGATGGTCACGTTCTTGGGTTCTCCTTGCCAAGGAGTTGGTGTCCCAGAGCCCCAGCCAGAGGCGGGGCCCATGGGGTGTCCCCAGCAGGAGGCCAGGTATGCCATCCTCATGGCCCTGATTGGCCAGAGACTTTAACAGGGTGGGGAAGTTCCCTGAGGGGCCATGTGGGACAGCAACCCTGTGCTCTTTCGGGTCAGTGGTTCCCAAATGGAGAAGCCCTCAGCCCAGTTGAATCAGACTGAATCCGGTTCAGTCCTAGCTGTTCATTCAACAAGTATTACCAGTGCCTCTTTGCCAGCGCAGCGTAGCGCAGGCATAACCCTAACCCCAAGCAGTCTTCTGCCATGGCAGGACTTGTGCTCTCCAGGACGGGGTATGGGGGGCACAAAAAACAAGTGTAGGTAATAAGTTAGGGGTTTTGTTTTGTTTTAAATGGGAGAATCTTTTTTTTTTTTAAAGATTTATTTATTCATACAAGCACTGGGTACAGTCAGAAGCGCGGGAGGGTGAGAGAATTCACCAGAGCCAGAGCCGGGAGCAGAGCAGGCAGACTGATGAAATACACTGCTGAGGGGAGCATTGGGCGGCAGGAGAGGTCTGTGCACCATGTGGGACCCTCAGCAGGGGCTGGGGATCGAACCGGTGCTGCAGAGGCTGCGGCAGCTTCACGACCCAGCGCTCAACCAATGCACCGCCAGGGGAGGCCCCACAAGTTAGGTGTTAAAAGGCCATAGGCACTATAGCAAAGGACTAATGGGGGGGGATTGAGACCCCTGTGGTGGGCGGGTAGGGCAGGGGGTGGGGCCTGGCAAGGTCACATTTGAGCCCTGACTTGCAGGCAGTGAGGGGGTTCTTTAAGTGAAACATGAGGTCATGGAAGGGGCAGGCCCAGCCCTTTGTCCTGAAGCTCCTTGGAACAGCCATTCAAGTTTTGAGTTTTCAGGTGAGCGAGGAGGCCTTGGTCCTGGGAGCGAGGCCTGAATGAGCAGGAGGGTCTGTGGTCAGGTTGGGGTTCAGGATGGGGGTCAGCTGGATTCTTACTAACTGCATGGCCTTGATAGCTCCCGGAACCCGGTGCTTCCCAGGTAGTTGCAGGAATTACATGAGACCACGCACGTGAGGTGCTAAAGCGGCACCAGGCGCTCTCGGTCCCTTGGCATACCTATGGAGGGCAGGGACAGGCTTCTCTGGACCCACCCCCTCTTTATTGTAGCCCCCTCCCTGGAGGTGCTCTTTTAGCCAAGGTTTGGTTGCCAAGCTGCTGGCAGGGGCCTGTCTGGTGCCTCTGGGAGATTGGGTTTCCCAGGGCAACGTGGGCACTTGCAAAGCAGCCAAGAGCATCTGAGTTGGCACGGACAGATGCCCGAGGGGTCAGCAGCTGCCCCAGTGGCTTAGCGCTCTGTCCCACCACTCACCGCGCTAGGAAGTAGAAAAGCCAACTCGCCGTCAGCAGGAGGCTAAAGCCACATTCAGCCCTCACACAGGATGTTGGGGAAGGGCGGGCAGCTTCTCAGCAGCAGTTAGCTGTGGGGGCCTGAGCTGAGGGGAAAGGTGAAGGGAGCTTGGGACTCGCTTTCTGCTGGGTGGGCTCCTGGAGCACATGAGCATGGCTGGACTGTGGCCGGTGTGGCTCCAGACTGCCTCCCTTGGGTCTGAGAAGTCTGGGTGCTGCCACTGAGCGTGGCCTCTCCCAGCAGATCTATGCACATGCCTGCGCTCTTCAGGGCCATGCTGGGGTCTGGGCCAGGATAGGCAGGATCAGTGTGGCCAAGCCTTGGCCTCATGGGGACACATTAGTGCTGGCATCCCAGACGGTGCAGGTATGCCAAGAGCAGTCAGAGCTGCTGCCTGGGGCAGGGCCAGGACAAGCCCACCCCAACAGTTACTCTTTTTCTGCCTCTGCCACTGGTCTCTTGATATGCAGGGGGCACAGGGTCTGGGCAGAATGGGAAGGAAAGACAGTGTGTGAATTTGCTAGCCCGTTGCCAAACCATGTGGGCATCGAGGTATAGGGATATGGTTCCTCAATGCAGCTTTCTTTGCTGATGGGCAGTGTAGTGGATGATTGGGATAGGGTGAAGGGAAGGATCTTGCTGATAAGCTGCCCACAGGGAGCTCTGAGGCTGGTTCCCCCCATCCCCATCACAAGGCGGACCTGTGTGGAAACCACGGCTCTGCACGCTCGTGAGCAAACACAGCAGGGCTGGGTCAGACCACAGAGGATGTCCTGGGCAAAAAGGGAGACTGAGGCTGGGCAATCTTTAGAAGTTGTGGGGGGCGGTGAAGGAGATGTTTCTTTTTATTTATATTTTAAAGATTTATTTATTTATACAAGAACCGGGGTATAGGCCAGATGCGTGGGAGGGTAAGAGGATCCACCAGAGACAGAGCGGGGAACAGAACAGGCAGACTGACGAAATACACTGCTGAGGGGAGCAGCAGGTGCAACAGGAGAGGTCTGCCACGCCTGCCCTGTGGAGGGCAGGGACAGGCAGCCAAGGCTGGGATCAAACCAGTGCTGCAGAGGCTGCGGACAGCTTCACAGCTCGGCGCTCAACCACCTGCGCCACCAGGGGAGGCCCCGGAGATGTTTCTTTTTAGGAGGCCCCCTCTCAGGAGTCCTGCTGTAGCTAGATGGTGACCGGGTGCAGGAGGCCAGGACCCTTAAAGCTCCCCATATCCCCAGTGACCTTGCCCCTGACCCTTCTTGGCATAGACTTGGGGGACTTCTCAGTTGGTGGGGCCCCAGAATTTGTCTCCTCCCCCTGGTCCCACCCAGCAGAAGCAGCATTGAAGTACCCAGCACCCGAGTTTGCCAGACCCTCCCGCTGGCCCTCCCGCCTGAAGCCTCACCTTGGCCCTGCCAGGTCATGGCCCTGAAGCCCACAGTCATACAGCTGGTTCCACCTGCCCGACTCCTCCCTGCCTTTGCATCCCATAGTGTCCATGGAGGGATGGGAGTTCTCCCCTATTCAGGACAAGATGGCTAGAGAGGAACCCCATTCCTCCATAGGACTGTTTACTTTGAGCCCCAGGCCTCCTGACCAGTGCCTGGGGCTTCTACCCTTCCCCCATTTGACCCTTTTATCTACCCTACCTGGGAGGGAGATAAACCAAAAGTAAAGAAAAACACCACTAATCCCATAACCCTTCCCTGTGTTGTCTACTTAGGTAAATGTTTTTAATAGGTTCCCCCCCCCCACCCTAGGGTAAATATGGTTCCAGGCCATTAGTTCTGGAACCTTCCATGGGGTACCCCCCCACACCCCATTGTTGGCCATTTAGGTTGCATCTGATTTTTCCCAACACATTAGTGACCAGGATAGCAAGGCTGGGGAGGACCTTGGAGGACCTGGATAGGTGCCCTTGGCCATGGTGATTTAGGGGCCATTTAACATAAGGCGAGGGTAGGTGCCCAGGCAAGACAGTGAAAGCGGCCGGGATGGTTGAGATGGCTTTTTGGTAGGTGACATTGGATGTGATGCTTGCAAGGCAAGAAGGTATTTCAGAGCCTGCTCAGTGCTATCTGGTTCCCAGTGAATGAAACTGAAGCCCCCCCCCCCATTCTAGTCCACCTCAAATCTCCTTGTAGCTTCCAAAGGCCCCTCCACTGTCTTCACCCCCACAGAATATGCACGTCCCCTCCCTGCTTGACTTGCCCTGCCCCGAGCTTCCAAGTCTGACCAGTCCCTATCATTCAGGTCCCTGGCTAAAGATGCTGCCGCCTCCATTCATTCATTCATTCATTGTGCACTTGGGGTGCCACCGTGGGAAGGGAGAAGAAAGCCCCTGAGTTAGAAGAAAGCATATTTTTGGGGAGGGTTGTGCAGGTAATAAGCAAGATGACTCGGTAAACCATTCACTAGTCCATTGTGACCGAGGTGAGGAGAACAGCAAAGCGGGGAGTGGAGGAGAGGATGTCCCGGGAGGTGAAGGAGGCCTGTGAGTACCTGTAGGAAAAGCATCTCGGGCAGAAGGGACATGACGAATGTTCACGAGCCTTCCAGCCTTCTTCTCTGGTCTTTTTTATTTTTTTAAACACAGTTTTTTTTTTTTAAGATTTATTTTTATACAACTGTGGGTACAGCGTGCCTCTGACTATACCTCAGTTCTTTTATAAATAAATCTTTAAAAAGTAAAAAATTTTAAAAAGTCCTAATTTGATCACAATTTACAAAAAAAAAAAAAAGAGCTGGGGTACAGGCCAGAGGCACTGGAGGGTGAGAGGATTCACCAGAGACAGAGTGGGGAACAGAACAGGCAGATGGACCGAGGGCACTGCTGAGGGGAGCAGTGGGCGAGACAGGAGAGGTCTGCCGCGCCATGTGGGACTCTCCCTGGCCGGCCAGGAATACGAACCCGCGCTGTGGAGGCTGCGGGCAGCTTCACAGCTCTGAGCACAACCTGCTGCGCCACTGGGGAGGCCCCTTCTCAGGTCTTTATCTTAGCATCTTCCTTTATTTCCTGGCTGGCCCTGATCGCTGTCTGAAACCATCCTGCCAGCGGACTTGTGTCCCAGTGAGTCATTGGCCTCCCCATTAGAGTGTCCTGAATAGGGATCCTATCTGTCTGTCACTGCTGTCCCCGATACTAGGCCAGTGCCTGCTCTATGCCAGGCACCCGGCACTTGGCTCTGCTCCCAGGCCTCCCAATAGACCTGTTCGGGAAGGCGTGCATCCCTCTTTACAGACCAGCTCGTGGGGCTGGGGGCTGTCATGGCCACCCAGCATGAAGGGGCTGTACGGTGGCTCTTGGCACCCAGCCCTAGGCTCCTTCCCTTACATGCCCTGCCTCCCTGCGCTCCTTCGGGAGTGGGCTGAGCCGCCTCCACACCTCCAGGTGTGGGTGATTGGAGGCCAAGGTTTGCCTGGAGGTGAGTCCAGCCTGGCTAGACCTGTCCCCCCACCCGCCTTCATGAAGGGGTGGTGCTTTTTCACAGCTTGACCTGGGCATTTATTTCTGTTTGGGGAGCTATACTGAGGAGTCGCGGGAGTGAAGAACAGGTGCGGGGACCGTCTGTCACCTCATGTCACGGGGTCTCAGCCCCTCTCCCGCTTGGGAATGAGCACAGGTTCACGCAAAGCCCACCAGCCCTACCCAGCCAGACCTCACCGGCACCCCTCTAACAGTGTCCAGGCTTGGTTGACTCTGAGCTGAAGGCATATGTGAGGGGAGCCTGCACGGGGCCAGCCTTTAGCTACGGGGGTGCGATCAGGCACCCTCTGTCCTGCCATAACCATACCTTGCTGCCTCCCAGAACCCTTAGGTCTGGGAGTTTGCAAGCCTGGGACTCAGATCTGAGTCCTGGGTCCCCCGTGCTGACCTTGAATGAGCTGCCAGCCTCTGTTTCCTTGTCCGCCAAGAATGGCATCTTCCACTCATCTTCCAGGGAAGATTCTAGAAGGCGAACAGATGCCCGGGATGAGATCTAGGTGTGCCAAACGCACATATGCAAGAGCAGGTGAGCTGAGGGCCAGGACGCATGCCGGCGGGCCTGCCCCAGCTGGCGGCATTTAGGGAGGATTTTCTCCCAGTTGTTTGCTTTCTCTACCATGAGCGTGGATTACTTGGGCAAAATGTTTTAGAAGTAATAGAAATCCCATGCAAGGGGCTGGAGCTGGGGCCACAGAGCTGCACAGAGGGCCACTGGGGTGCTTGGTGCCCACCCCTCCCTCCCGAGTGGAGCTGTCTCCTCCCATCCCATCTGTGCGATGTCGCCCTGGAGCCTGCCTGGGTCCTAGGGCAGGTGGCCTGTGCCACCCTGCCTGCTCAGGTCTTGGGGGGAGAGCCCAGGGCATCTCCTCTCCTCTGGGACTGCCCTCCCCTCCCCCCTTTCTCTGACCTCTGACCCAGTGACCAGGCCGGGAAGGGAACATCAGGAGCCCACTGGCTGATTTGGAGCTTGTGCCCACTGCCCTCCCCCACAGCTGGAATGTTGCGGGAGCCCCCCCACCCCCCAGGTCGGCTGCAGGGAGTTTGTTTTCATTCCCAGGAGCCTCCACACTTTACCATGTTCATTCCCTCAACCAATGGCGGGGCCTCAGGTCAAATGGCCACCTGGTAGTTCCCATGACTACCCGCTGTTTTGTGTGGAAGAGGGGCCCTTTGCTCTGACTCCCCGAAAACGTTCGTGAAGGCACAAACCGCCGCTATCCACCCTATCCCCTCCCTTTCGGTGTCTGCAGAAGGTGACAGAGCTGAGGTTTGGTCCCTGCCTTTTCCCACCTGGAAGAGGGTAAGATCACCCCAGGATGTCTGCCCGGTGGGGTGACCCCTTCCAGCAAGGCCAGCCCTACACCCCAACTCACATGCCAGAAACCTCAGACATCCTTCAGGTCTCAGCTCAGTCACCTTCTTCCCCCAGGTGGGCCAGTGCCCCTGCCCCCCTCCGCCCCAGGCCTGTCACTGGCCTGCCTTTACCTGCCCCTACCCAGAGTGAGTCCCGCAGGGCGGCCTGGATCTGAGCCCCGCTTCCAGGACCCATTGGTCAGCGGGAGGCCGTGCTACTGGAAGCCGGAAGCCGAAGCATAGATGAGCCCTCCCCTCCCCCAAGGATGATCCAGAAATAGTTTCCCCTTGGGTTGGGAATGTATTCTATGGTGGGCGGTGGTTTGGGGGCCTCGAGCGGGTTTCCTTATTGGGAGCAGCTTTCTTCTGATTTTATTCCACTTGGGCCATGGGAAAGGGAACCTCTGAGTACACCCCATGAGAGTTCAGGGGAGCTGGCACTGGGATAGCCAGAGGGGGAGGCAGGGACCAGCTGGAAGCCCGGGGCTAGAGCTGTGGTGGCAGAGGCCCCAGCAGCTTCGCGGGGTCAGATCCAGGTCTGCTGTGGGCCCCAGGTGTGGGTGGGATGGGCCGGCACCCCGGCTGCAGCTCTCCCACTCAGGTTCCTGACGGCTGTGGCTGGTGGGCGTGGCCTAGGCCTGGCGCCCCTTGACAGCCTTCCCTGCAGTGAGCGAGTGAGCGCTGGAACTGCTCGCCTCTCCCCTGCCCCCATCCGGGAGCCACGTGGGAGCCCAGGTGGAAGCCTTTGCTTCTCCACCTTCCAACTGGCCCTGCAGGAGCCCTGTGAAGTTTCCCTTTCTGTTTAGCCAGAGTTTTATGGTTTTTCAGAAAACAGGTTAACAATTAAGCTAATTAACCTCAGAGCCCCTGGCCCTCTTGTTCCTATAAAGCCAGGTTAAATGGCTTCCGCCCCCAGCCTCTCCCGCGGCTTATGAGGCCAACGCCGGCCAGAGCCTCCAGGTGCGCAGGGCTCTCCTGGAGCTTGGGGATGCCGAGATGCAGGGGGCGGTCGGTGAGACTGGCCAGTCTTGGGGCTCCCCGGTGCTCAGCAGCCATGCCCCTTTCTCTAGGGGGCTGCAAACCGAGCAAGATGAGGCGGTTCCTGAGGTCGGGACTTGACCCTGTGCGGGAGCGGCTCAAGCGGGACCTCTTCCAGTTCAACAAGGTAAGGGAAGCCTGCGCCGGTCAGCGGTACTGGGAGCAGGACCTGGTTCTGGTTCCCTGGCCCCTGCGGGCCACGCCTCCCCGGAGTCTGACTCGGG
This sequence comes from Talpa europaea, assembly GCF_964194135.1. Lineage (NCBI taxonomy): Eukaryota > Metazoa > Chordata > Mammalia > Eulipotyphla > Talpidae > Talpa > Talpa europaea. Next base: position 133,348,610 of record NC_140074.1, read on the forward strand.
GCTGGGGTATGGCTAGAGGGCTTTCCCGGGAAAGGGCAGCAGGATGCCCGGGAGCTGGGACTTCCCCCAGGTCTCTCTCTGGCTCTGGGCCCTCGGCCAGTCACCCCATCTCTCCAGGCCTCTGTTTCCCCACCTGTGGCATGAGGCTAAAACAAGCTGCCTGCTTCCCACCTCACGTGGTTGTTGAGACTTGGGAATGGAAAGATGAAAGGACGGTGAACCCCAGGGGTGTAATGTTCTGTAATGCCAGGCGCTCTGGGCCACAAGCCTCGGCTGCGAGGGCCTCACCTTGTGCCCAGAGGAAAGGCGGCTTTGACCACAGGTAGGACAGATTTCCCTCTGGTGGGTTTCAGGTGTGAGGGGGCAGCGGTGGCAGTGGGAGAATGGGCCCCGGTTTGCATTTGACCACTCCAACCCCAAACCTGCCCCTGAGGCACCCCCCAAGATCTCAGAGGCTGCACAGGCTTCCTCACAGGGGCCGGTGCCCGAGAAGGCCTGACTGGGAGGGCGCGGGCGTTACCACTAGCCCTGGCCACCTGGCAATCTGCGGCCTCTCTGCAGTCTGCGGCCTCTGGGGTAATTAGCCTCTTACCTCTGCTTTGATCTAGGCTCTTGGCCTCTTTGCCTCAGCTGCCTTCTGCCCTGCAAGTGGGCCACAGGGTGGGGAGAAATAGGATGTTCTTCCCCTGGGGGTCAGGGGACCCCTCCAGGATGGTGGGGTTCAAACCCGGCTCTGCAGCTCAGGAACTGAGTGACTCTCCCACACCTGCTTCTGAGGATTACAGGGAGTTGGGTCATTCACATGCAGAGAACATTCCCTGCTGCTTTGAGGGGCCACCTCCCTAGAAAGAGAGCTTCTTTGAGGTGGGTGGGGTCCCCAGGTTCCCGGGCAGTTTCCCTCTTGATTTTCTTGGCCTGTGTGTGGTGGCCTGTGGGGAGGCCAGGGCTCTGCTGGATCTGAGCTGCCCCGAGTGCTGACCCCCACTGCAGAGGACCTGCGTGCAGGGCTTGGGGCCCCGGAAAATGCTGGAGTGGTGAATCTCAGAGCCCCTGGGGCCCGCCGCCCTTGCTACCGAAGTTGATGGGTGCAGGTCTCAGCATCCTGGGGGGGGGGGACAAAGGCCCCAGGACCTGGGTAAGCCTGGTACACCTCCACGGCCCCTCAAGACATGTGGATCTCACACCCTGAAAAGGTGGCCAATTTCACTGCAAACCGGATAGACAGGCTCAGCAAAGAGGAGCAAACCCCCGCCCCAAGTTCTGACTGTAGTGGGGTGAGACTGGGGTGGGGCTGAGGTAGAGAAATGTGTGTCCCCCACCTCTATGCCCCCCAACTGGTGGTCCCCAAATTTGGGGGGGAAGGGGGAGGAGAGACTCCTGGGATAATCCTTTCTCCTTCCATTCACGTGCAAGTAACATGCATTGAGCACCTACTGTCTACACTGCCCACTACACTGGGGCTGTGGGAACCTCAGGTGATAAGACCTTTGCCCTCCAGGACTTTTCTGGTGTGGTGGGTGGGGGAGGGTCTGAAATTCTATTTCCTGGGAGTAGAGAGGTGGCAGAAAAACATCTTGAGGGGGTGGGGAGGGAAGTCAGTCTCCTAGGCTCTGGGCAAACAGTGCCAGAGGGTTACAATTGGAGGCTGAGGCCTGATCGATAAGGGTGGGCCCGCCCTTCCCAGTGCCCGCCCTTCCCAGTGCCTCCCAGCCTCAGGCTTCCCTCCCCCAGAACTGTAGAGTAAAGGGAGGCTGGGCCTGCCGTGCCAGACCCTGGTGGGTTTGCAGCAGGGGACTGAGGACTCACAGAAGGTAACTCTTGGCCTTTTATTTTTTTATTATTATTTTCTTAAAGATTTGTTTATGCATACAAGAGCTGGGGTGTAGGCCAGAGGTGTGGGGGGTGAGAGGATTCACCAGAGACAGTGGGGAACAGAACAGGCGGATCCACGGAAACACACTGCTGAGGGGAGCAGCGGGGAGACAGGAGAGGTCTGCCGTGCCCTGTGGGTCAACTCCGTGGCCGGCCAGGGATCGAACTTGGGCAGCCACTGCAGTGGCTGCCAATAGCTTCATAGTGCTGAGACTAACCCCTGCACCACCAGGGCTGCCCTGGGCCTTTTATTTAAATGAAGCAGGTAACCTCAGAGCCTTTAGGAGACCTGACCAGGTGGTAGCATCTCTGGCCCCTGGGGGACCACCTGCCAGAGAACCACTTAGGGAGGGAGGTGGATGAGAGCCTGGGAGTGAAGGGCGCAGAGGGGAGGTGAGTGTCCAGGTGACTGAGGTCTCATCTTGGGGGGTAATGGTGCTGGGTGCTGGGATGGGGAGCCGGGGCGATGAGGGAAAGTCATGAGATTCGATGGGGACAGAGCTGCATCACGACGGTCTCCATTTACTAAGGGGGCTTTCGTCCAGGGGTTGGTGTGGCACCCTGGCACCTGACTGCCTGGCATGACCAGCTGGTCACTTTGGCCCAGCCCCGTGTCTCTGAGATGCTCTCAGGAGTCAGGGCAAGGAGAAAATGGCGTCATGGATCAGTCGAAAGGCCTTTCGCGGCAAGTGGCCACAGTGACAGCTCTGTGGACGTTAACTGGCTTAAGGCTGAGTTTGGGGAGCCTTGGGCCCCTTGGGCGAGGAGGCTCTTGGGGGCAGTGGCTTATGCAGCCCCGTGGGGCTGCTGGGGACAGGGAGCCGGGCCTATTTGAGCTCTGTCCCGGAAGTGCGCTCTGTGGGGCGGGACTGGGCACCCTCACGGGCTTGTCCCAAGCAGCTTCCAGACACCAGCTTCTAAGCCAGGGCCTCTTCCCCCAGCACCTCTGGCCAAACTCCTCAACACCCACACCAGGCGGGTGCCTCAAAGAGCAGGATGGGGTCCTAGGGGCTGGGAGCAGCCCGGCCTGTTTCTTTGGCTTTGGTACCTGGGAAGGAGCTGTGTCTGCAGACGGATGCTCTGAACTGCCCGCCCCATTCGCTAAGGGCTCCATGCCAAGAAGCCAAGGGTTGGGGGTGCAGTGGTCAGAGGTGGGGATTCGGAGTCAGAGGCCTGTGTCTACACACGCTGTGCTGCTTGCTCCCTGAGCGGCTGTACACGTGTCTCAGCCTCCCTGCTCCTGTTTTCCCACATGCAAAGTGGCTGTCACCAGGGTCTCCATCCGGGCTGGTCACTCCATCCAGGCACTCCATCTGTGCCTGGTCCTCAGGATGCCTCCCAGAGGGGTTGGTCCCAATCTGCAGGAGCTCATGGTGAAGGGAACCAGGCTGGGAACCAGGACTTGGGGTTCTACCCGTGATGGCTTTTGCTTCACCTCCAGTGCCTCAGTTTCTTTACCTGTGGAATACTCACCTGCTGTGTGTGGTGGGTCCTGGAGCTTGTGGGGCGCACAGACTAGTTAGCCACACAACAGGGACACTGAGAACCCCCAAGGGGACTGTGTGACCCATTGGGCCACCCCATAGGATGTGACTGTGGAAGGGACACAAGCTCACCCCAAAGTGAAAGCTCTTCCTTGAAAATCCCTGGAGGCCTGATCCTCCCTTGATGAAATGGACCGGGCACCCTGTGCAGCCCGCACTGCCTCAGAAGTGTCTGGACCTTCCTGCCGGGCCCACCTCCCCCACCCTCCCTACTCTCCCCACTCTCAGGTCCTGAACAGTGTCCTGACTGGCTGCCAGTGCAGGCCCAGTGGCTTTGTCTTGCCTTTTGAGTGGTGGGGCCCCTGGTGTCAGGTGACAGCCACACAGGGAGGACCAGGTTGCTGCCACCAACTGGAATCTGAGCTGACCACACCCCACATGGGGAAGTGCCTCTCGACCCAGCCCTGCTGGGCCCCCACCCCCAGGACCCTGGGCAGCCCGTCCTCCCACACCCCACTAGTGCCAGGGATGCCTCGAGCTTGGACGGGGCCTGCTCTTGTGTGGGGCAGGCTGAAGAGCCCCTGTGCTCTCTGACAGCCTCACTCTCTCCCTTCTGGGAGCCAGAAATGGGGTCCCGGAGCAAGCAGAGACAGACAGGGCTTTCTCTGCCACACCAGGCTAGTATTGCAATTTGGTGGCGCCAACACATCTCTGCTCTGCTTTCCCAACTCCTCATCAAAAGAGCACATTGTTCTCTCCTCCCTTGGCAGAGGTCACCTGAGCCAGGTAACAGGGTGGGGGCAGGGCCAGGTAGACTGGGTGCTGAGCTCAGGAGAGAGGGCCGGATGGCCCCAGTGGTCACCCCAGTAGCTTGAACCTGAGCTGGAGGTGGCTGGGGTCGAGGCTGAGAGGGCAGCCTGGGGGTCCCTTGTGCCTGGGAAGCTGCACAGCAGGGCACCCCTGAGCCCACCCTCCTGCCCCTTATACTCCAGAGCAGGAGTTTGAAAGGCATTTAGCAGTTTGTGAGCGGGGGGACTCCCAGGGAATGGAAAGGGAAAGGTTAGGGTCACAGGAAGCACTGGTCGGAGATGCCTTGTGGAACCTTCCGGCTTCCCCCGGCTGCTCAGGCCTTGGTAGCTAGCTCCTCCCTGTCTCCTTAATTGACCTGGGTCCTTAGGCCAAATCCCTTCCTTCCCCGTTTCCAGCAAGATGTCCCCTGCCTCACCCGGGGCTCCCACACCTTGTCCAGCCTGTATCCAGAGCGCTCACTTTACCTCACTGCTTCGTTCAAGGAGTTCTGGGTCTCATATGCATCCTCTTAGGGGGAGGCTCAGACCTGGGGGAGCCCCTGTCACCTAACAATTTACATTTGAGCTCCCTCACTTGGCCCTTGGCCAGGTAGGGTCAACTGAAATCCCCGCCCTTTGTTTTGCTTGGAGGGAGAGCCGTGGTCCCCCCAGAGAGGCGAGGATACCAAGAGATGCAGGAGAATGCTAGAGACCCTAAGAAGGAGCCACACCTTATGGACAAGGCCCTGGAGGCCGAGCCGGCCAGCCCGTCGGGTGGTCTTGAGCTGCAGGGAGCTCGAGCCAGGGCATTCGCCTGCTCAGTGCAGGAGTTGATAGCGGCTGGAGGCTCAGAGGGGCTGGTGCCGGGCCAGGAGGGGTTTAAAGCTTCCTGGACCCTTTACAAACCAGCCTGTGGAGGAGGAGGGGGCGGGGCCAGGAGAGGTGGCCCAGGGTGCTCAGGACCCTAAGGAGGTGAGGAATGGGGAGACGTCCATCGCTCTCTGGGAAGCCAGGCCATAGAGGTGGACAGGAGCGAAAGAGGTACAGGGAGGTCCCCCCGCCGCGGCTCAGTAGGGGCCTCACAAAGGATTTCACCTCTGACTTGACCACCCAGGCCCTGAAGCCGGGTGTCTAGGACCAGCCACACGTGTGATTTAAAATGTTCTAGTAATTATTAGAAATATTCTAATGATTATTTTGACATGCGCTCCAGTGTAAGAGGTATTTTAGTGGCGTGGGTTTTTTGTTTGTGTTTGTGTTTTCATACTGAGCCTTTGACATCCTGGCTGTATTTCACACTCTCAGCCCACCTCAACTCGGTGGGCGTGGCCTGCATTTAGAGTCTGGGAGGTTGACTGGAAAGGAAGGTCCAAAGCTTGGCCTGCCTGACTCTAGTCTCTGTTCCTTTGGACCCAAGAACATACTTGAACTGTCTTGCAGTCCCTGAATTGAGCGCCCATTCTTTACCGTAAGCTGATTAGAATTAGACAAATTAAACATTCTGTTCCTTGGTGCCACTAGCCATACGGAGGTGCTTGGCATCTACTGACCGGTAGCTGTTGTGCTGGGCAGTGGGTGGAGGGTGGGGGGCTGGTACCCCTACCGCACCCGGCTCCTGTCGGACTTCCCAGTAAGTTCTAGAGGCTTGGCCCTGAGCTGCTCCTGGGGCGGGAAGACACAGTCACCTTTTCTGAGCTCTGGCTGCCGACTCCCTAAGGCCGCAGCAACCTGGGAATGGTGAGTCCAGCAGAGCCTGGGGGAAGCTGGTCTCACACTCTCCACGGGAGCCCTGCCTCCTTTCCTGGAAAATGTTTACATTCCAGATACTCTGCTATCTCTCCAGGGCTTCTCCCGCTCTGCATTTTTTACATACTTGATCGAGAACCTGGGTTGGGGTTGGCAGGGAGGAGGGTCCTGCAGGGCCACTTCTGCCCTCCCAGCTGTTCCAGGTACAGTCATTTGTGGGGCAGATCATGTTCCTGGCAAAGAGCCTGGTGTGGGGGTGGGGGCCCCCACCTGTGTGACCCCAAGTCCCTGGCTTAGGCACTCTTTGGAGTGCTCCCTGCTGGCCTTGACCCCAGCATGGCCTCCTTCCACGAATCACCGGTCAGGACGGGACGGTACGAGCAGTAGAATTTGTTATTTCACCAGGACTTAGCTCTTTAGCGGCCTAACAGGCTAACAGGGCAGCCTCTTTGGTGCAAGTTTTTCCTGTAGGCAGAGCCTCCCTGGTTTTTTTAAAAAAGAGTATTTGCAGCCTCTGGCTGGCAGCCTTTGCCAGGCCCTGATCAAGCTCTGTAGGTTCAGTATCCCGGGGTGGGAGGTGGAGATGGGGCTAGGGCTCTCGAATTAAGGAACAACCGAAAACCTTCCCCAAGATAGGTTGCTCGTCTAAATCTATACCTTTGTAACCTGTAATTCCATCCCATCCAGGGACTTCTGCCTGAGGAGAAAGACTCAGAGTCGCAGGCAGGGACAGGAGCCCCAGGGTTGCTCCTCCTTGCAGTGAGCAATCGTGGATCCTCTAGCCCACAGCCTTCAGCCGCAGAGGCCAGCGCACTCCACATGGGGAGGCTCTTTACACCTTTAAAGGCTGTTTGGGGCTTTTTCAAACTCCTTTATATGTTCCAAGTTGTCTACAATGTGTATTACTTCTGGAATAAAACATGAGCAAAAGCCTGTGTCCTCAACGACATTCCAGAAACTCCCCTCCAGGAGGATGGTGGCGAATGCAGTGACAAGAAAGCTGACTTTCAGGGAAGCAGGGCCAAGGACAGCTCCTGGGCAGGGCTGCTGGGAGTTCCGTGAGACCCCAGGGGCCAGCCGGAGCTATGGTGCCACAGGATTTCAGAGTGACCACTGTCCGCACTGTGCAGAGCCCCCTGGGCTGGGGCACCCACAGTGTGTGTGTGGTGGAGAGACCCAGCTCCTATAGGGCGAGTGACCACCATGGTGTCAGGGAGAAGGATCGCACAGGGCAGAGATGGGCTGAGGGTGGGCCCTGTGGGTCTGGGATTTTCCGTGTAGGAACCCGAACACGACTGGACTCTCCCTCCCCCCCCCCCCCCGGGAAGCTGCGCAGCACCTCCTCTGTCCAGCCGTGGAGGAGCGCGTGCAGACCCTGACGCCCGGCCTCCTGCTTCTCCACAGACAGTAGAGCATGGCTTCCCGCACCAGCCCAGCGCCCTTGGCTACAGCCCCACGCTGCACCTCCTGGCCATCGGCACACGCTCTGGAGCAGTCAAACTGTATCCTTCCTGTTCTCCCAGCTCCCACCCTGGGGCCCTGGAGGGCGTGCACCTGGGCATTCAGAAGATTCCAGAAAAGTCCTCACCTTCACCAAGATGGCCCCTCTTGTCCCTGGGATGTTCCAAAAAGTCTCAAGAGTCAGCCCTGAGTGTAGTGCACGGAGGCAGGGGATGGGCCCGAGTTTTTTGTTTTTTTTTAACCTTTTTCCCGCAAGTCAGTGCACTGGCCCAGGACTCTGTCCAGGGCGGAGGAGCAGCAGCGCTCGGGTGGCTGTTCCTCCAGGTTCTGTCCCACCACGCGCATACCCCACCACCAGAGAGGGGTGCAGTGAATCCCTAGTTGGCAGGGATGCCCCTTCCCTGGTCTGAGGTAATGCCTGTTCCGGTCGGGTCATTTTTTATCCAAAGCACTTGGCTGATGGGGGCGGAGGCCACCCCAGGTTCCAGGCTGGAAGGTCACTGCTTGGTTCTCTAGCTTGCGTGGACTGGGTGACAAGTGTGGGAGCCGCCCGCCCTTGAATCTGCCCTGAACCCCAGCGTGAAACCTAGGGGAACTGGGAGATGGGGATCACCCTTGGAGAGCCCAGCCAGCCCTCCTCCAGCCACTCTAACTCACTCCGTTGCTCTCTGCTGGAGAAGTGGAGACACAGGAAGGCCCAGGGCCCGCCAGGGCTCAGCCCTCCCTCGACCAGTTAATCATTGCCAGGCTGCGGCCATATCCTGGTTACCAATCCCTGGTGCTAAGACTCATGGGTCATGGCTGCTGGCCACCCCTTCCATCCCCCAGGGTGGCCTGTGGTTTCTCACAGGTGCCACCGTGTGGTAACTGATGCAGCTCAGGTGGGTGGGGTGCAGTGAGCAGCCTGCAGTTGCCAGGAGGCTTCACCACTCTGGGGAGTCAGCCCCATCCGTCTGGTTGGGAAGCTCTCCCTGGGGGGCTGGCCCCAACCTTGGAGCTCAGCTCACTGGTGGGAGCCCACAGGCCAGGCCTTCCCCTGTTCTCCACAGCTGCAGACCAGGGTCTGGTGGGAAGGGCAGGCCCGTGTCTGCTGCCTGGTGTTTGCACTCCTTGTGTGGGGCCAGGCGGGCAAGGGGTGGGCGGTGTCCTGCCTTTTGCAGCCTTTCCTGAACGCCCTCATAGCTACGGCGCCCCAGGGGTGGAGTTCATGGGGCTGCACCGGGAGAACAACGCCGTGGTGCAGATCTACTTCCTGCCTGGCCAGGTGAGGGGCCGCCTGGCCTTCTCTCGCTCCCAGAAGGGGCTCAGGTATCTGGTAACCCTGGGTTTGTGCCAGTGGGAGGCTCTGTGATCACCTTCCCACCCCACTTAGTTCACCAGCCACCCTGAGAACAGCCAGGGGACTTTTGGTTCTGGAACTCCCGAGCCAGGCCGCCCCTGTGTTGGGGTTGGCTGCTGGCCACCCTGGCTAAGAAGACAGCTCCCCTGTGTGCCCGCTCCCTCCCTAGTGCCAGCTGATCACGCTGCTGGATGACAACAGCCTGCACCTGTGGAGCCTGAAGGTCCGAGGTGGGGTGTCGGAGCTGCAGGAAGACGAGTGCTTCACGCTGCGAGGCCCCCCCGGGTGAGGATTCCGTCCCTTCCTCTCCCATTCAGCCTGGCTGTGCCCCCAATGCCAAGGGCCCCTCCCCGGAAGTGGACCCAACACTCAACCTCACACTTTGAAGTGTCTGCTGAGCCCGAAGCACTGCAGGTTTTGGAGCCGATGTTCCTCCACCCGCAGGTGCTCTGGGCGGAGGGGGTGGGTCCTGGCCAGACTCCCGTTCCTCCTGCATCCCGCAGCCTCTGCTGGGATGTCCCTCGCCCAAGCTCTCGGCCATCTGCCTCCTGTCTTGGCACAAAGTGATTGACCAGTACAGGCCCGAGACCCCGTGGGACCCATCAGAGCACCTCAGGGGCCTGCTTGCCCGGGGCCTGGCCTCCCGAGGGGCAGATGCTGGCAGCCAGGAGTCAGGGATCCCCTCCATGGGGTCCACCCTGCCCGGGCAGAAGCCAGCTCACGGGCAGCTGTCCCTCCCGTCGCAGGGCTGCCCCCAGCGCCACGCAGATCACAGTGGCCCTGCCACACTCCTCCCGAGAGCTGCTCTACCTGGGCACCGAGAGCGGCAACGTGTTCGTGGTGCAGCTGCCCACCTTCCACACGCTGGAGGAGCGCGCCATCAGCTCGGACTCAGTGCTGCAGCGGTGAGCCCGGCCCCCGCAGCTGGGGTGGCCCGTTTCCTCTTGGGCCCCAGGAATATCTCCTGTGCTTGTTGTTTCTCTCCTGAGAAATCTGTGGGGACACAGACCCCCACTTGACCCCCAAATTGGGACTCTCACTCCCTAGTGTGTTAGCATCACAGCACTCGCAGGGGTGAAAAGATGTGGCTGCAAAGGTCTGGTAACGTCACACCTCCTAGACCGACGTTCTTTGTAAGGTCACCCTGTTTCTCGCAACCCCTCACTTGGCTCTCCCAGCCTCAGTGTTCTGGGAGCCCCTTCTACCAATCGATGTCCTCGTTCACTTTGGCACTTGTCTAAAAAACTTTAGAACATCCAAACTTTCAGTCTAGCAAGTCTGGGGGCCTCCGTCCTAAGGGGGAAAGGCATGCGTGGGTTTTTTTTAAGTGGCAAAAAAATTGAAACCGCCTCATCGTTTAGCCACCTGTCTCCGTAAGGACATCACTTACATGTGTTAAGACTATTTTGAAGATACTCAAACGTAGGGGCAAACGGCCATGGTCTGTTTAGGTGCCAGGCAGGGGAGGGAAGCAAATTGTAAAACGGCGTCTAGAGGACAATTCCAGTGTTGCGTGAGTGAACGGAGGAGGCCGAGCAAACCCAAGTCTCGCTGAGGAGCACCTGGAGGGCGGATTCGCGGGGTGGCTGTCCTGCCACACTTCCCTCTGCTGTTCTTCCTGCTGCGCCTGGATGTTTCCAAGATGTGTTATCCTGCATTGTTTACTTGTGATTAAAAGAAATTTATTTCCAATAATATAAGTAGTAGATGGTGATAGAACGGTGTTTAAAAAGGAGACCTTTCCAGGGCAGGTTAAAGGCCCCTTGACCTCCTGCTCTCCGGTCTCACTCCAGAGAGGTGCGGCTGCAGTATGTGGGTATAATCTTGGTCTGTGGGGGGCTCGTGCAGACAGGTTTGGTCTGGCCGGAGGTGAGGGGCTGGTTCTGTTTCCATCCCTGGTGGTAGGTCTTGGGCCCATGCCTGCCACCTCATGGTCTTCCGCTGGCTGCATTGCCCCCAGACTTCACATCAGCATTCCAGGCCCAGAGAAGGAGGCAAAAAGGGAGTCAAGCAAGGCTTAAGGCCAGGTTTACTAATACAGTTTTGCTTTGTGCATCTTGAAACATTTCTGTCATGAAATAGCACCTCTTTACAGTCGTGCGCTAAGCATGAACATGCATTGGGGGGATTCTTGTAATCCTGCAGCCAGCCAGGTGTGAGATCAAAGTTTGTCATTCCCCCCAAGGAATCCCTCCCCCGAGGTACCCCCACATCCACTTTCCTTGGAGTTGTTCCTCCTGCATTTCTCCGTGTGGGTTTTGCATCTCCGGGTTCACACTACACGTTTCTCCTCCTGCCCTTGGTGCTGCGCCCTGACCATGTTTCCACTGCTGGCAAGTCCCAGGCCCCCTGCTGCATGGTGCCACGCCCGCTGGGCTCACTGTCTGCCCCTCGCCCAGGTTGCCCGAGGAGGCCCGCCACCGGCGGGTGTTTGAGATGGTGGAGGCTCTGCAGGAACACCCTCGGGACCCCAACCAGATCCTCATCGGCTACAGCCGGGGCCTCATTGTGGTCTGGGACCTGCAGGGCAGCCTCGTGCTCTGCCACTTCCTCAGCAGCCAGGTAGGTGGCTCTCCTGGACCTCAAGTATCCCACATGGCTTCTGTGCCGAGACAGGGTGTGGTGAGGAGCCATGCCCTGGTCCCAGCCCACACACCCCTCTACTCCCACAGCAGCTGGAGAGTGTGAGCTGGCAGCGGGATGGCCGCCTGATTGTCAGCTGCCATTCCGACGGCAGCTACTGCCAGTGGCCTGTGTCCAGGGACGCCCAGCCTCTGGAGCCCCTGCGCAGCTGCGTGCCTTACGGTCAGTGTCCCGAGGCCCGCCGTCCTCCCTGGGCCCGCCTTTCATGTGCAGGGCCAGAGCTCTCTGCTCCCCGGGCATCTCCTGCGTCTGGGCTTGTCCAGAGTCACCCAGGCTTTCTGATGCCTGCTCGGAAGTGCTCGGAGCAAGACTGGAAAGCACAGGTCTCCTTGAGATGTGCATGTCCGGGGTCTGGCCTGTGGGTAGCCCTTGACTCTGATGGCGGGAAGACCTGTTGAAGCAAATACCTTTACTTTTTAGGTCCTTTTCCTTGCAAAGCTATTACCAAAGTCTTCTGGCTGACCACCAAGCAGGGGTAGGTTACCCATGCTCTGTCCTTTTCCCTTTGCAGAGCCTTCTGGGAGGGCAGGACAGGCCCCTCAGGCCTCTGTTTGGGGGAGATGCATCTGGTGAATGCTTTTGCACCTTTGCATTCCATGTTGGGGGTCTCGGGCTCCAGGGGAGGGAGAGGGCATTCCTCCCTGTCACGGCTCAGTGCCTGACACAGCACCCCCATCCTTTCCCTTCACCCTCCGAGAAGGATGACTAAGGTCAGCAGGCTTCAAACCCTGCAGCTCTATAGCAAACCCATTTCTTCTAGCAAAATTGTACTGGGAAACCCAACATCTGAGCAGAAAGGGGGGTTGGGTGCTCCCCTAGAGGCAGGAGTGACTGCAGAATCAGCCTGCATCCACCTCCCCAACCCCCTAGTTATCCCAGGATGTGCGACTGGGAAGAGATGGGGTCCGCCCAGCCCCTCCTTGGGAATTGAGTGAGCGCTCACCCGGGAGCCCCCCCCCCCCCGCCCAAGCCCTGCCACTGATCCTGGTCCCAGAAACCCCCAAATGGCTGCCCAGCCTATCCCCTGCTCTTCTGTGCCGGCCAGGTTGCCCTTCACCATCTTCCAGGGCGGCATGCCCCGGGCCAGCTACGGGGACCGCCACTGCATCTCGGTGGTGCGCGACAGCCAGCACACTGCCTTCGACTTCACCTCCCGCGTCATCGACTTCACTGTGCTCTCCGAGGAGGACCCCGCCGCTGGTAGGCAGCTGTGGGGTGGGCCCGGGGGGTGTGGGCTGTCTGCAAGCAAGGCGAAAGGTGTTCTCAAACCTGCCACTCCCCGAGCCCCTCGGCCCCGCTGCACCCCTCCTTGGTGGGCACCGAGCCGGCCACACCTCTGGCTGCTGCACGCTCTCCTTGCCCTTCCCGGCTCGTGCCCTGCATGCCGGGACCAGTCACGCTCGGTTGTGGCACATAACTTCTGCATGTCATTGGATTTAGAGCTTAATCCTAAAATGCAGATTCCCCGGCCCGACCCTAGAGCTTCAGGTTCCTCAGGGGTGGGCTGGGGCCAACTGCTGCCCGCTGGCTCCCGTCGCCCCTGACCCTTGGCCTGTCCTCCCCAGCCTTTGATGACCCTTACGCCCTGGTGGTGCTGGCCGAGGAGGAGCTGGTGGTGATTGACCTGCAGACGGCGGGCTGGCCGCCGGTCCAGCCACCCTACCTGGCCTCCCTGCACTGCTCGGCCATCACTTGCTCCCACCACGTCTCCAACATCCCCCTGAAGCTGTGGGAGCGGGTCATCGCCGCCGGCAGCCGGCAGAACATGCACTTCTCCACCATGGTAGGTGCCGCTCAAGCCCCGGCCCCACCTCAGGGCACAGCCCCCCGCGGACCTCTCGGTCTCTCTTCCTAGGAGTGGCCCATTGATGGCGGCGCCAGCCTGGCCCCGGCCCCGCCCCAGAGGGACCTGCTGCTCACGGGGTAGGTGACCTGGGTGGTGCTGTCCTTGCGCTGTGTGGGTGGAGCAGAGCTCCAAGGGGTGCGTGCAGCCCCGGGCACCCGGCCTGGCCTCCCTCTCAAGGCCTCAGGCACCCCCGCCCACAGGCACGAGGATGGCACAGTACGCTTCTGGGACGCTTCGGGGGTCTGCTTGCGGCTGCTTTACAAACTCAGCACGGTGCGGGTGTTCCTCACTGACACCGACCCCGGTGAGAGCCTCAACGCCCAGGGCGAGGACGACTGGCCCCCGCTCCGGAAGGTGAGGACAGAAGCCTGGGAACCGGGGGGATGCGGCCATGCTGGGGCGGGCCCTATGGCCCCTCCTGGACCTCTTGTCCCTTGTAGGTCGGTTCCTTTGACCCCTACAGCGACGACCCCCGGCTGGGTATCCAGAAGATTTTCCTCTGCAAATACAGTGGCTACCTGGCTGTGGCAGGCACTGCAGGGCAGGTATGCAGGGCAGGTGGTGGGCTGTGCGGGGGCTGGAATCTGGGTGTTGGGAGGGCTATGTGATGTCAGGGCCGCAGGAGCACCCTGACACTGTGGCTCTGCTTTGCACAGTGGGTAGAGATTACTTGAACCCGTTAACAGGAGGCCTTCGGGGGTGGCAGTTTCTCCTCCAGAAACCAAAATGAGATTTTCTGGCTCTGCTTGGCCCTGGGCCTTGGTGAGGGTCACAGCTTTGTTGTCGCCCCCCCCCCCCCCCCACTGCCCATCAAGGGCCCTGGGGTCTCTCTGTCCCTGGGCGTCGGGGTTTCCTCAACCTGCCTCCACCCTCAGGTGCTGGTGATGGAACTGAATGACGAGGAGGCAGAGCACGCCGTGGAGCAGGTGGAGGCCGACCTGCTGCGGGACCAGGAGGGCTACCGCTGGAAGGGGCATGAGCGCCTGTGTGCCCGCCCCGGCCCTGTGCGCTTCGAGCCCGGCTTCCAGCCCTTCGTGCTGGTGCAGTGTCAGCCCCCAGCGGTGGTCACCTCCCTGGCCCTGCACTCCGAGTGGCGGCTCGTGGCCTTCGGCACCAGCCACGGCTTTGGCCTCTTTGACCACCAGCAACGGCGGCAGGTCTTTGTCAAGTGAGTAGCCCCGCTGAGGTGGCCAGCTCCAGCGTCTCGGCTTGGTGCCCAGTGAGGTCCCTCGGGCCTGCAGTGCTGATGGCAGCTGTCCCTCCCCAGGTGCACCCTGCACCCCAGTGACCAGCTCGCCCTGGAGGGTCCGCTGTCCCGAGTGAAGTCCCTGAAGAAGTCCCTGCGCCAGTCCTTCCGCCGGATACGACGCAGCCGGGTGTCCAGCCGGAAGCGGCGACCAGCTGGATCCTCAGGAGAGGTGGGGGAGGCCCTGGCAGCCACAGGCCCAGGGAGAGCTTAAGGCAGCAGCAATGGAGCCAGACGACCCCTCCTACCCAGCTTGCTCCAGCTGCTCCCATAGCTGCCCGCCCTGCCCCGCTGCCCACTGCCCTGTGCCTCCCCCACAGCACTAAAGGCAGTAGTTACAGTGGGTAGGGTCACGTCCTCAACACATGTTAGGGGCGGGTGGTTAGTGGGGCTGTAGCCAGTCATCCTGGAAGGACTGTTGAGCAACCTGATGCCGCCCAGGGAGGGGAGGCCAGAGCCCACCCTCAGGCCCAGCCCCACCCACTGTAGGTGCCAGAGGGGAGTGCCAGGGCAGAACGGACGGGCCTGCAGAACATGGAGCTGGCACCCGTGCAGCGCAAGATCGAGGCCCGCTCAGCAGAGGACTCCTTCACTGGCTTTGTCCGGACCCTCTACTTTGCCGACACCTATCTGAGAGACAGTGAGTGGCCAGCCCAGATGGGGACCCTGGCAAGCACCCCCTGGTCTGAGGTCATGTTGGAGGCTGCTGCTTGCTGGCTCGTGGGCTCCTGGAAAGGGTTTCCCCTTGTGATCAGGGGAGACCAGGCCCCAGCCTGCCTACCCGCTCTGGTGCCTGAGCCCCGAGCAGGTTGCCTTGATTTCATGTCCAGGCTCCCCCACTCTCGAGATGGACCTTGGACATGTCACTTAAACATCTCAGAGCCTCAGCTTCTTCCTTGTAAAGCAGCGGGGGGTATCTTCCTTCATGAGTGGCAGAGAGGGTTGTTGATGCCAGTACCCCCTGGCCTCCGGTGGGCCCTAGAGAAGCCCCCCGGGCCAGTTCTCCCCTGCAGCCCATCCCCACCAAGGCAAGAGTGGGGTGGGGACTTCTGCTGCTGCATCTCAGGGCTCAGCTCTCCTGAGCTGGGATCAGGGATGCTCAGGGCCCTCAACTGTCAGGGAGCCTCTGCCTTTCCTGTCTACACCTGGAAACAGGTGGGTCCCCAACAGCTCCATTCTATAGAGGAGGAAGCTGACACTCACGGGGTTTGCTGCCAAGATGGAGTCACATATTACGTGTCAGTCCCAGTCACCTGGCGCCACCTGACCCCAGAGCCAGGGCTTAGGTATGAACCTTTGCCTCCTGGCAGGCTCCCGCCACTGCCCCTCGCTATGGGCCGGCACCAACGGGGGCACCGTCTACGCCTTCTCCCTGCGGGTGCCCCCTGCTGAACGGAGAATGGATGAGCCGGTGCGGGCCGAGCAGGGTGAGTGCTGGCTGGGGAGAGCAGAGGGTGCTGCCCGCCTGGGCTGGGGGCAGCAGGGTGGGGTCTCCAGCCTTGCTGGCCCACCAGCCCCACCCCCTGCCTCCTTCCCATAGCCAAGGAAATTCAGCTGATGCACCGAGCGCCTGTGGTGGGCATCCTGGTGCTGGATGGGCGCAGTGTGCCCCTCCCTGAGCCCCTGGAGGTGGCACATGACCTGTCGAAAAGCCCGGACATGCAGGGAAGCCACCAGCTGCTTGTCGTGTCAGAGGAGCAGTTCAAGGTGCCACACGGGTAGAGGGGGGGTCCCCTGGAATCCCTGGCGCATGGGGGACGCAGGCCCTAGGCACAGAGATAGGTCTGGTCCTCATGGTTGTATCTGTAGTTGGTGTGTGAAGGTGGCAGAGGCACCGCCTGGCGGGGTTGGATGAGTACCTGGTCTCCAGGGGGGCACTGATGTGGTCTGTGGGAGGGACGGAGAGTGCCGGCATGGAGTTAGTGCCCCCAGCCTGGCAGGCGCAGCCGCACTGAGCTGCTTTGCCAGGCAGCTTTGCTGTCGGGTCGGAGCAGGGGACCAGGAGTCCTTGCTGAGCTGGATGGAAATGACGTGGCCTTGACTGCTGCCCTGTGCCCCAGGTGTTCACACTGCCCAAGGTGAGTGCCAAGCTGAAGCTGAAGCTGACTGCCTTGGAGGGCTCACGGGTACGGCGGGTCAGCGTGGCCCACTTCGGCAGCTGTCGGGCCGAGGACTACGGGGAGCATCACCTGGCGGTCCTCACCAACCTGGGCGATGTCCAGGTGGTCTCGCTGCCCCTGCTCAAGCCCCAGGTGCGTTACAGCTGCATCCGCCGGGAGGACGTCAGCGGCATCGCCTCCTGCGTCTTCACCAAATACGGCCAAGGTGTGCATCGTGGGCCTCTGCCAGCAGGGCAGGTGTGGGGGTCCCCCCCACTGCCAGGACTGCCAGGAGGGAGTCAGGGTGTTGTGGCCCATGCCAGGGGAACATAAGGAGCATCTGGCCCTTACTGCCCCCTGGGAGTTGGCAGCCACAGGGCCAGAGACCCCTGGCTGGCCTCAACCTGCCTGACCCCTGCTTCCTCCCCACCCCCAGGTTTCTACCTGATCTCCCCCTCGGAGTTTGAGCGCTTCTCTCTCTCCACCAAATGGCTGGTTGAGCCCCGGTGTCTGGTGGATTCAGAGTCCAAGAAGCATAACCGGCCACGCAACGGCTCAGGTCCCGGGAAGGCCTTGGGCCGAACCAGGTGGGTAAAGGATAGGTGGTCTCCGCCCCTGCCACTCCCCTTCCCGTCCTGCTTGAAGCGCCCACGGGGGAGGGGGGAGCGGGCTCCCCAGAGGCCCCCTCTCTGCACGCTGCTGTTGTGGGAAGGGCTTGGGCTACCTCCCGGGTCCCCCTGCTCAGGCAGGCAAGGTCAGCTGAGGGTTCCAGGACGCTCCATGCGACCGGGGTTTTCCAAGCCACAGTGGAAAGCCTAGTGGCCCCTGTCCTCACTCTCTCTCCCCCCGCAGGAACTCAGGGAGCCAGAGTGATGGAGAGGGTAAGGCAGGCCCCTCTGGGCCAGGGGCGCGTGGGGACTGAGGCACACCTTAGAGCACACCGAGGCCCAATCTGGGGGAGGGAGGGTGGGAGGCCCCCGGGAGAGCAGGTTTGGGAACAGAAGTAGCAGCCCTTCTAGTCCCGGGCTCTGGCTCTAGCACCCTGCGCCCAGCACCCTAATGAGGAGGCGGGGGCCGGGGAGGGCCCAGGGCGCCCCTGACCTGGTCTCTGCCTTCCAGAGCGGAGGCCCGGCCCTGTGATGGAGCACGCCCTGCTCAATGACGAGAGTGAGTCGCATGGGGTGGCGGGGCTGGCATGAGGAGCAAGGCCGGGCGGAACTGAGGGCGCTTTCCCTGCAAGGGAAGGACTTGTGTCCCGCCCGGCCCCTGCCAGCCTCACCCGGCATCTGTCCCCCACTCCTGCCCACAGGGGTCCTGAAGGAAATCCAGAGCACGCTGGAGGGGGACCGCAGGTGAGTTGCTGCCCGGGCCGCAAGACTCCAGGAGGGCTCTGGGATGAGGGTTCCCTTCTGTGGACCGAGTCCCGTGGTTGGTGACTGTCCTTCCATGCAGGAGCTGTAGCGACTGGCGTTCTCCGAGAGCGACCACGGGGTACAGCCTGAGCAATGGAGGAGGTAGGTGCTCTGGGCACTGTCAGGGGTGGCTAAGAGGTCGCGCCCCTGGGAGGGGTAGGAGGAGCCCCCCCCGCGCCCCCTCTCCAGAGCCCTGTGACAGGGTCCTTGGGTTCATCCTAGCCCTGACACAGGCCCCAGGTGGTCCTGGAACCCTCCATGTTTGGGCTCAAGGTGGGCGAGATCGAGGCCCCCTTCCTGGCCAGGAGCCCCTGAGCTGCTGTCATCTCTTTCCACAGCAGAGTGAGCATTCGCGCCCGCACCCGCGCCGCACGGTGGACACACACTACCGAGGGCTGGCCCGCTGAGGGGCCCGCGCGCTGGCCTGGGCAGGGGCTGGGGTCCAGCTTCCACGCCGCTGCTGCTCCCGGCCTGGGGGAGGGGGCCCGGCCTGGGCCTCGCCTGTCTCGGTCCTCTCGTCAGTGTTGCACAGTTTTTCTCCCCGCGCCCCTATTCTGCAGAGGGCTGGGTTTTAAATTATAAATTGTATCTGCCTCTGGGTGAAAGAGTTTTTAATAAACACCTTATTACCTCTTCACTGGACTGTTCCAACAACTGATTTTTTTAATGGTGCAGTTTCCCACCTAACTGGAAACAGTCGTTAGCTGTTCCCCGCCTGAGCCCGGGGCCCTGCAGCAGGCGGGCGCTCAGCAGCTCTTGGAATCAGCGCAAACTGCTTGGGTGTATCTGAGCGCGACTGTGCCTTCTCTGTGCGGGAATAAATAGCAAACAGTCACAACCATGAGTCTGTCTTACTGCATTCAGGGTGGGGCACAGGAGTCCTCTCGCTGGCCCTGGCTGGCTTCTCCCTGCTTCAGGAGGGGAAGAAACCTCCCAAGGAAAACTCAGACTCGCTGGCTTCTTTCAGCTTCTGGAGAGGGCTGTGGGGTGCCACTGAGGTCAGAGGCCAGCTTTGGAGAGTCCTACCCCCCCACCCTGACAGCCCCCTTGTTTCTCCTTAGAAGGGGGTGCTTACTGAGGTGGGGGCTCCAAGCGCCAAGAGGGATGGAGAGGGACAGTCCCCTGTAGGATGAGGGCTGCCAGTGACAGCAGCCACAGCCCAAGGGGTGTGCACACCCACAAGATGAGCCTGGACTTCATCCTGCGGCAGTGGGGGCAGCTGGAGAAGACTGATTCTCCCACAAACCCCTGTGGTTTAATGCCCAGCCAGGTCACTCTCGGTGACCTCAGGCAAATTACTTGCCTGGAATTGGGGTGATAACTGTTCCCTCAGGAGCTGTTGTGAGGTGCCTAATGAGCCCAGGGGGTGAATGGGTTAAAGTGGGGTAACCTTGGGTCAGGGTCAATGCTCAGGGCTCTTTAGGTTTTTCATCCTAAGAGACATTAGGTTTGCTGTTTGCACCTTGGGTTGACACTGGGGGTGCAAACTAAGTCAGGTCCAAAAGTGGGTACCAAGAGGGAAGGGTGGGGTGACAGCTCCCACCCCCAGCCTATGGAGGCTTGAGTGGGTGTGGGGTTGCTGGTTTTCTCCAGTGAGGTGGACTCACAAATTGATGAGCAACCAAAGGTTTTGTAACAGGGTGGTCCCCAGGAAAGGGGGAGGTTCCCTGCCCCACCCAAGGGAGGGTGGAGCTGAGCAGGGAGAAGAGAAGCTGAAGAAGAGACAGGAAGGAAGCAGGATGGAGCCAGGAGACCTGGAGGAGGACATGGAGCCTAGAGACACGTGAAGAAGCTGCGCTTGTCTTTTGGTCGTGGACGGGGTGACACAGATGTGGGTGAGACCCGTGGGGAGGTGACAATGGCAGCTTTTATCTTGATGTTGATTTTGCTCTTTTCCTTCCGGGCTTGTCCGGTTGTTTGTGACCCTTTTCTGTGGGTCCCCACTGGAAGATGCTTTAGACTTGTAGCAGGCTTTGGGGCCTTGTTCTGGGCCGATCCCATATGGATGGAGTTTTGCCCACGAGGGGACGGGTAACTTTGGGTGCTTCATTTAGAAACTAGACTCTTTGCCTTACCTGTATTGTTTCCTAGTTTTATTAAAGTTCCTTCCCATTAAAGTCTCCTATGTTTTGTGTTGATGCGGCGGATGGCAGAACCCATGTAGAATAGGCAGGTTTGCGGGGTTTGGGCTGCCCCTCTCCCTGTCCTACAACAGATTCAGGCAAGAAACCCAGAACTAAAGGAGACAAGCACCAGGATTGGAGGCAAACAGCAGAGCCAGTGCTGCTGTGCTTCAGCCCCAGGGCTGCAGGCATGATCTGGCGGCCACATTGAACAAGAAGTCAGCCCCACACGCTTGAAAATCCCAGGAAGTCTCTGAAAATGAATTTACGTCTATGCTGGTGAAAGATGAGCTTGGCCTTAATGCCTAAGTGTGAGGGTTATCTGCCGCGGACCAGCACAGCAGTAGACGATGAGGCCACCTCAGGGTTGAGAGAAGCGTGCAGGGTGGTCAGGGCGTCGGTGAAAGAAATGACACACAGACACACTTCAAGAGTGAAAATCTGAGTGTAATTTTCTTTGAGTTTGTGACCAGTATATATATGTTTTCCAAAAGCACAGGAACAATGAATATCAACGAAATCAGCTTGCTCATGGGCTCAGCCTATCCCCAACAGGGCGGTGATCTACATCTGGACTCAGCCTCATTCCTAAGTATATAGACCATTAGTTTTGTTTTTAAACTATATAATCGCATTTTTTATTAACTACTATATTTTAATTATTACAGGGTTTAGTAATGTTTCATTTGAGTCAGCCTTGTTTTAAGGATTTCATATGATTTTTTAAATAACAAGCAATGACCTTTATAGAAGAAAGAAGGAAGTTTAGAAAGACAATAAGGGATTAAAGTTTGTAGTTCTAGAAAGACGGGATAAGGTTTTTTAGCATTCTTGTAGTGGTTCCTGGTGGTCGTTATCTTTTGATAAGCTTCTGTCTTTTCAGGGAACTTCACTGTACTTCCCCTGCCTCAGGGTGTTTTGCTGTTCTCCCCCTGCACGCTGGTTGCCCAGCCGGACCTAGGGACCATGGCAAAAGCCATTCCTAAAGGTCACTGCAGGGGGAGGTGCAGCAGGTATGTCTTCAGGGGGTTTTACTGTTCTCCCCCTGCGCGCTGTTTGCCCAGCCGGACCAAGGGACGGTTAGCCCTAAAGGTCACTGCAGGGGGAGGTGCAGCATTATCGTGTGCTGGCAGCTGACATGCTCAGTTCTAAGGGCGCGTCCTCACGTCAGGAGTGAAAGCCAGTGGTTATTTTTTAAAGATTTATTATGTATAAGTTCATAGTGCTGAGACCTAACTTCTGCGCCACCAGGGAAGCCTCAGTGATGGTCATTGATAGGTGTGCACAGGTGGACGCTGCCACATGCTCTAGACAGTAGGTCAGGGAAGTGGGGCTGGCACAGGGACGGGAGTCGGGGTGCTGGCAACAGCAGTCGGGGGAGGTAATGACGTAGCAGGTGAAATGGACATAGTGAGAGAGGGTTGATGAGGATCTGCTGCTGCCCGGAGGAGTAAGCGGGAGGGGTCACAGCTGATTCCAAGGGCCCGGGCAGCTGGACAGTGGTCTGGAGACATAGATCTAGGGTCTTCTGCATCCAGAGTTGTGGGTGTACAGTTAGACTTGGGAATCAGGCAGCTCCACCCCGAACACAGGCCTTGCCTGTGACTGGCTGTGGGGCCTGGGGCAGATGCCTCACTGCTGTGCCCAGTTACTGTCTATAAAATGGAGCACAGTAAGAGCACTTACCCCAGAGCTAGGAAAGGATTAAGCAAGAGTGTAAAATTGCCGGGCTGCTACTAAACACCCATCCATGACAGTTACAGTGGACGCTGATGGCTGGTGAGGCTGGAGAGGACATGGTAGAGGGAGGGAGGGAGCTGGCACAGACCTGAGGTGCTCACAACACTTGTGAGAAAAACAGTCCAAGGAGTGATGAAGAGAGGAGGCCAAGAGTACTGGGTTTGGGGGCAGGGCCTCCCATCCAGTATCAAGTTTACCGGGGAGATTGTTGGAGGTCACACGGCTGGGCTTTAGGCTGGTTCCAAAACCCTGCAGTGGACGCTGGGGAATAGAATAGCAGGCGCTCGGGCAGCAGATACTCCCGGGGGCTTGGGCCTGGTCCTCAATTCCTCATTTCCTGGCTCTCTGTCCTTCAGCCACTTAGCCTCTCTGATTTGTTGCCCCATCTGTGAAGTGGGACCATATCTCCTCCTTAGGGTTTGGGAACGTTTATGTGAAGTGATGGTGGGCTGGGTTTGCAGGCCCAGCAGATGAACAGCTTTTGTGCCTGCCCGGCTGGGAGAGACACAAGCCCGGCATGGATCAACAGGAAGGAGAAAAGGGCACCAGAGTAGGCAGGAGATTGGAGAGGGGCAGAGGGGCAGAGGGCCCTCTGTCCTCCCCCGGAGCTGGCAGGACATTGTAACTGGGCAGATCTGTGCAAGCTCCTCTAGCAGCTGTTGTTGCTGTCACACCCCTTCTCCAACCAGGCCTTGGGAGCCAGGCAGCTTGGGTGGGCATCCCAGCTCTGACACTCACAAGCTATGTGCCTCAGTCATATCACCCGTAAAATGGGAATCCTCATGCCACCCACCTCTTAGAGTGCTTTCAAGGTTTACACGAATTCATAGAAAAGTGCTTAGAACATGGGCCTCCCTGGTGGCGCAGGGGTTAAAGTCAGCACTATGAAGCTATCTCCATCCACTGCAGCATGAGTTCAATCCCCGGCCAGGGAGCTACCCACATGGTGCAGCAGACTTCTCCTGTCTCCCCGTTGCTCCCCTCAGCAGTGTATTTCAGTGGATCTGCCTGTTATGCTCCCCACTCTGTCTCTGGTGAATCCTCTGGCCTGTACCCAAGTTCTTCTACCTAAAAATAAATAAAATCTTTTTTTAAAAAAATGCAGGAGAGCACACCTCTAGAAATATGACCCAATAAATCTCCAGAAGCTGAACAAACACATCACCCACATCCGGGGGCTTCCTGATGACTCTGCTCATCTCTGCCAAGGCCCCAGCCCCATCCCAGAGATCAGTTTCATTTTGTCTTGAGTGTAGGCAGTTGGTGACGCTTCACGCCTGGCATCTTTGCTCACCACGATGTTGGTGAGATTACTGATATAGTTGCTGGGGGCTGGAGATGACAGGGCATGAGATGATTCACTGTGTGATCCAGAAGCCACCCTGTGGACAGTGTTGCCTTTGCCCTGGTCAGTTCTAGGCTCTCACAGTGAAAGCTAGTGGCTTTGAGTGACATGCAAATTGATGTGACCCCGGAGTTTGCGGTCTTTGGGGACAGCTGCTTCCTTCCCTGGAAGGCTGGGTTGCGCTGAGACCACAAAGGCAAATCACATTCAGGCCTCGCGGCATAACGTGGCCCTGTAGTGAGTGTGCAGCTGCCCACCCCCCACGCAGGCCCGAGGCTGGCTCCCGGTGTGCAGAGGGGGTGTAAGGCAGGTGCGGCGGGCCGGGGACCACCAAGGGAAGAGCCACCATCTCCACTCTGGTTCTGGGTGATGCCGCTGGAGAGCAGAGGCCAGAGTGAACAATAAGCAGGGACACAGGATCCTTCGGGGCAGGTCACAGGCTGACTGGATAGCTCCCTCTTGGGTGTCCCTGAGCCTGCCTCCAGCAGCTGCCATGCACCAGGGTCCTTCAACTAGGCTCAGGAGCCCAAGCCTTCAACTCTGCTTTGGTTTAACTGCGCATAACCATCCATGTAACAGAGCAGAGGGCCTGTTTCCTGGTGGGTATAAGGAGAAGGGCAGATAACCCCATCTCCCCCAGGATGAGGACAGCCGAGGCAGTGAAACTGCCCCCCAGCAGGAGATGGGGGCAGAGTGTGGGTCCCTTGGTTTGGCAGGGTGTCAGTGTGGCCTGACTGGGAGTGGCTCCAGAGTGGCAGGGTTGCCCTGTCCACGGCCTTTGTCCACAGTGGCAGCGTCTCCTCTTTCCTGGGCAGCCTCTGCTCCATTGTTGGCTGAAGGGGTCAGGACCTGCTGCCACCTACATTATTGATGTTCCAGCAGAGGGTGTGAGCCCTGGGGTGCAGACTGGGCCCGTAGCCCCATGGGAGAACTGGTATAGTCTGTGGCTGGCAGCTAGATCCCTGGGAAACGGTGCCCAGAAGCCCCTCTTCTCTGGGCCGGCCATGGGCCGGAGCAAGGGCAAAGTGCCCCGGCATCCAGGGGAATCCAGGAGGCCTGTCTCGCGGGAACAGGAATCAGGGTCAGCCAGCACAGAAGGGGCAGTCCGCAGAGGAAACCGACAAGGCTGCGGGAAAACCAGCAAAGCGAGAGGGGTCTTGGAGTCTGCCACCTCGGGGGACCAGGGAACCCCTGAGGGGAGCAGGAAGCCCAGCCTGGAGGGGAATGGCAGCAGGAGACGGCCAGGGACTGGGTCTCCAGGGGCCCAGGAGAGAAGCGGCAACCGTGGGCGCCGGCCCAGGGAGAGTCTGCGGTCTGGGGACAGCCATGGGGGTCGCCTGCAAGAGGAGAGCCTCCCCAGAGGACCAGCAGGAGAGCGCCACCGCCGCAGGAGAGGAAAAGGGAGGGGACCCTCTGCCAGGAGGAGCCAGAGCCGCGAAGCAGCCCGAGGAGGCCTGGGTGGGGACACCTCGGGTGCAGACGCAGGAAGCTCCTGCCCGGATAGCGAAGCCCGTGAGGTCCAGGACAGCGGCAGCCGGGGCGGCGGGTCCCCGGAGCTTCGAGCCGAGTGGGAGCAGACAGACACCCCAACCCGACGGGAGTCGGCGCAGGAGCCTGGCGAGCGCCCCCAGCGCAGAGAGGGGCCCTCCGGGGCGGCGCCCCAGGGGGTGAGCGAGGATCCGGGGACAGACTCAGCCGCGAGCGCGGATTGGGGAGGGGGCGCGCGGGGTCCCCAGGCCGCCCCCGGAGCGGCGAGCCCGGTCACTGAGGCCGCGGGGGCCGAGCCGGGCGGGAAGGCCACGGCCCCCCGCCCCCCCGAGGGCAGCCGCTCGCGCGCGCCCCGCAGCCCGCGGGCTTCTCGGGACGCGAGCGGCGGCGGGGCGCGGCCAGAGGCCGAGCCGCGGGGCGCCGAGCCTGCGGGAGCCGAGGCCTCGCCTTCCGGGGATCGGCGCCGCCGGGCCGGCGAGGGGCCGGGGCGGGGGCGCGGGGCGGCGGGCGCGAGCGCCGCGGAGGCCGCAGGGCAGGGCCGGTCCCCAGGCCCCGCGCCGCTGGCCGCCCTCGCGGCGCTGCGCCGGCTCCGCGCCGGGCCCGCTCCTCAGGTGGCCGCGCCCCGCAGCGCGCGACTCCGGGACCGGCTGCGGCGAGCGGCGCGGGCCGTGGGGCTCCTGCGCTGGTGGCGACGGCGGCCGGCGCGGCTGGCGCGCGAGAGCCGGGGGGCGCGGCCGCCCGCCGGCCAGGGGGCGGGGCCGGAGGCGGGGCCACGGGCGGGGGCGGGGCCTCTGGCGGGCGAGGAGTCGGGGGCGGGGCCTCGGGCAGGCGTGGAGGCGGGGGTGGGGCTGGAGCCGGAGGCGGGACCTCTGGCTGGCGAAAGGCGTGGGGCGGGGCCTCGGGCAGGCGCGGAGGCGGGGGCGGGGCCTCTGGAGGGCGAGGAGCCTGGGGCGGGGCCTCTGGCGGGCGAGGAGCCGGGGGCGGGGCCTCTGGCGGGCGAGGAGCCAGGGCCGGGGTCTCTGGAGGGCGAGGAGC